>NC_088364.1:42354663-42364663 GCF_034508935.2 Berghia stephanieae | reverse complement strand
TGAGCAAAATATATTTTAGTTTTGCTTTGTTTTTGCAATCACGTGATGGGACATTTATTGTTCTCATTTTATATGGCGTGTTTAAAAAAAAACGATAACGCATTCGGTCAAAACAACATAGTAGAAATAATTTGAATCAGGCACGAGAGAAAAATGACTGTAACGATAACTTTGTCATTAATAATTAACAACTTATCCCACCTGACCTGACCGGTACATCAACATAGAAAGCTGACTTTATTAATCCCATGGATAGAATTCTATAACTTGTTAACCTGCCTGATGAACACAAAGACCAAGAAACAAAAACCCCAGCCCCTCGGTGAGTGACCATTACTCTACTGATAACATATTATAATTATACCATACCATGGCTAACACTACCATAATCTGAAGAAGAAAAAAAAAACACCAACATTTTTTTTTTTAACATAAAAAAATTGGTCAGAAATCTCGTTCTTCAACTTCAAATGTTATTGATTAAAACAAACCTCATTTTCTCAAAAACTCACAAACCTGAGATGGTTGCACCGATAGGGAAGAAAATTCGTGACATCAAACCCTCTCCTCTTTTGATTCCTAAATCATTGGGAGTGTGAGGGTGTATGTAACCAGTCTACGGAGTACTCTAGTAATGAATATGTTACATAAACGAGGCATAACTATTTCATTAGTAGGGAGTATAGGCAGATTATTAGGATTACGGGATGTAATAGAGCAAGGATGGATGGTCTTTACTGACGACCAGCAAGTATTTAGACAAGGTGTGTATAGTAATCAGAAAGTCTGAGGTTCGATCCCTATTCGAGGTCGACTGATTTTTTGGGATGTTTTTTTTTCTTGTATTCTTCTTTCTTGATTTGTCTGGCACCTTTCATACACACTTGTTCAGATATTTATCTTACACCGGTGCCTGCTCCTTAATTTTCTCAATTTGATATTTTTAAAAAATAATATAGAGCAACTCAAATGTTTTCGTCCTTGTCCTCTCGTGTTCAATGTATGTGTTGTTTGATGCAAGCGAGGGTTCACAGCGTAAAACGCTTACCCTTGTGAAGAATACAGGAATTAATATTGTGCCAACTATCGGGAGCCTTTGTCTGACCGGTAATCAGAAGGTCTGAGATTCGATCCCCAGTCGAGGTTGGCTGATTTTTTTTTCTTTGGATGTTTTTTTTTTTCTTGTATTTTATTTCTTCTTGCTTTGTCTGGCCCTTTCATACACACTTGTTCAGTTCTTTATACTTTTTTTTTTTTTTTGCAAGACATAATGTACGATTTTGGACTCGTTACCAGCGGACGAAGAGTCGGACTGGACTTCCCCGTTCAGAAGCAGGTGAAGCCATTTGAAATGTTAAGAAGGGGAAATCAGCAGGGCTTATCTCCCGATATGGTGACGCATCTGGGCCCCAAGGCACGGACCTGGCTGGCAGAGGCATATCCGGCGTCCTTGCAAAAGGGAAGCTTCCACAAGATTGTTGCCAGGGAAACCGGCGAAGGAGTTACAGACTTCTGAATTGGCTGTACACACTTCTGGAGCGTGTGTTCCTGAACCGATGGGGGCCAGTCCTAAACGCACCTTTGCCACCCGAGCAGATGGACTTCAGGTCTGGTGCGAAAGGGTTAATGCTCAAACTTGCAAAAATCATAAAGTGCAAAAAGTTGTTCTCTTTAATTTCATGCCGCCCTAGGAGATACCACGAGAAAAATCAGGAAACTGAGGAATGAAGTCCTCCAGGGATCTGTTCTTGCACCAATGTCGAAATTAGCGAAAAGCCGAACACTTCCTCCCTGAGGTTAGGATACGCGAACGACAGGGCACTCGTTACTCAAAATTAGTCTTGACCCATCTCGAGAGCTTCCCCAGTGAGGATGTTACCAGAGTCAAATCCTACTTTGACAAGTGGTACATGAAGATAAACACTTAAAAACAGTGGCTTCAGCATTCCATCTATTCAGTGACTGACATACCCGTAAACTGAACGTCCATGTCGGGGACAAGCTTCTCCCATATGAGCCGAATGCGAAGTACCTGGGGGCTACGTTGGATCGCCGTCTTACCTATCGGGTCCATCTCGAATGTGTTGCCAAGAAGATAGAGACAATGCAACAGTCTTCTGCGGAAGTTGGTGGGAACAACTTGGGGTGCTGATCAAGCACTTCTGAGGACTTCCGCCCCGACACTATGCTGTTTCACCGCGGAGTACTGCGCACCGGTGTGGGCTAGGAGCAAGAACATTGAGAAAGTTGATGTAAAACTTTGCAAGACCACGCATATAGTGTCGGGAACGCTGGCAACAACGCCTAGAGAATGGGGCCCTACAATAGCAGCAATCCAGCCTTCCGATGTCAGGAAACAACTGGCTGGCTTAATAAGATCGAGAGAGGGAATGGCAAAACCCTACTCAAGCGCATAATGGGCGGTGCCCCCTTTTCGAACCGAAATAAGTCCCGGCAACCCTTGTATTTAGCTTCCTTGACTTCGGACAAGGAATTGCATCGTATGATGTTACATAATAATTCCCAATCTAATTACCTCAAAACAATGGGATAAATGCTCACAATCCGGCAGCTGTCATAAAAGATGGCTTTGACTCAACAATACACTATCTGTTGTAGTTAGTAATCTTGTCACATGAAATCAGTTAATGAGGGAATTTGACAAGGATGGATTGCCTTTCTGGCTAGCTACTCGTAGAAATGACAACAAACAGTTGAGTGGTGTGAATCACATTCTATCTATTGAATTTTACTTTCCAATCCAAACAGAGATTTGTCATTGGAGTTTTCGTCACCTGCGGTCTGGTGACGATGATGATTGTTATGAATCAAGGAAGCATATCAAATGGATCGTTTGTGTGAGTTATCTACATCATTATTGTCATCATCATCATCATCATCATCATCATCATCATCATCATCATCATCATCATCATCATCATCATCATCATCACCACCAACACCACCACCACCACCACCACCACCACCACCACCACCACCACCACCACATCATCATCATCATCATCATCATCATCATCATCATCATCATCATCATCGTCGTCGTCGTCGTCGTCAACATCATCATCATCGTCGTCGTCGTCAACATCATCATCGCCATCATCAAAACCCCAATAACCATACCACTGTGTTCTTTCCAGATCAAACAACGTGGATATGTCTTCTTACTATAAAAAGCAAAGGAACGATCTCGCTTGGGCCCTCAATGAACAGAAAATGTTGTACGGCCAGGCAAGCTGTAGAATTATCAAGTTGAGACAAAAAGCTGGAGAACAGGTCGGAAAATGATTGATGAATAGAGAGAGACGGTGTGTGTGTGTGTGTGTGTGAGAGAGAGAGAGAGAGAGAGAGAGAGAGAGAGAACGAGAGAGAGAGAGAGAGAGAGAGAGAGAGAGAGGGAGAGAGAGACGGAGAGAGAGAGAGACAGAGAGAAGGGGATAGGTACTAGTTAGATGGATATATATCTTTATATATATATATATATATATATATATATATATATATATATATATATATATATATATATATATATATATATATATATATATATATATATTATTTTAAGTATAATTATGATCAACTTCTACAATATTGTTTCGAGCATTTCGCTCACATCAGAAGTGAAAGTGAAAGTGAAAGTGAAAGTAGATTGCTTTGTTTATTCATACTTTTTCGGCCTCATGGTTATTATTATCAGTAGTAAGCCTCGCAGTCTGAACGACGCTTGTTGAGAATAGTGTGATTCAGTCACATATTTTTTAAAACCTCGATGAGTATAGCTGCACTCTCCATCCAAGTTGTTAATTGTTTCCATTGGTCATGGTCCTGGGCCAGAGTTTTGAGGCTGTCAAGATCTTGTTGTGACTTTAGTACGGAGGGCACTGCAGTTTCTCTTAGTTATTCAGGGATTAATTCGGCCTCACCTGAATCTATACATTTCTGATATATATAGAGAGATCCTGGTTCAGGGTAGTTACTAGTGATGGTGGAAAGGAACAAAATACCTTCAAATATTTTTAAAAATTCATTAAATGCTATGCAACATTTTGATGTTGACGATGTAGATCTTTTATACGAGAAATGTTGAAATAGTAAAATAACTAAAATATAAATGACCAGCATCATCCACTAAGACCATCAGTTAGTATGTCATGAAGGAGTGTCGCCCTTTCTCCATTTCAACAGAATCAGAGAGAAACCGAAATTATTTTCTGCCGTCCAGTATTAGGCTTTATAACAACAAGCAATAATCATTTTTTATATAATTATTTCGCTTTTTTACTTTCAAATAATGTAAATATCATAGAATTAAACGAATGAGAATACGTACGAAGCCTAAAAAGTGTCCACCAATGAAAGCATTCAGCGCCATTTTGTTGTTGGCTGAGAATGTAGTAATTACCATTCATTCGGTATCTATGTCAACATAACGACACAAGAAAAACAACAAACAATATCAAAATCCACAATAAAATGTTTCAGAACTGTTGCGTATATTTATGGCACAACGAAGCTGTCAAAAAATGAAGTTAGAGAATGTGTGTAATCATGTATTATAATAACCTGTAATGTGTTTTCCAACCACCACATCATCTACTACTACAACCACCACCACAATATCATCACTAACACTACTACTACAACCACCAGCCCCACATCATTATCACTACCACACTACTACTACACACCACCAGCACATCATCATCACTACCACTACTACAATCACCACAACCACATCGTCATCACTACCACTACTACTGCAACCACCACCACCATATCATAATCATTACCACTACTACCACAACCACCACCACCACCACCACTACTACTACAACCACCACCACATCACTACCTCAACTACTACAACCACCACCACAATAGCATCACTATCAATACTACTACAACCACCACAACCACATCGTCATCACGACCACTACTACTACAACCACCACCATATCATTACCATTACCACTACTACTACAACCACCACTACCACCATATCATTACCATTACCACTACTACTACAACCACCACAACCACATCGTCATCACTACCACTACTACTGCAACCACCACTACCACCATATCATCACCATTACAACTACTACTACAACCACCACAACCACATCATCATCACTACCACTACTACTACAACCACCACCACATCATCATCACTATCACTACTACTACAACTACAACCACCACCACATTATCATCACTACCACTACTACTACTGCAACCACCACCACCATATCATCATCATTGAATTTTTTTTTTTTAATTGAGCTTTATATAGTGCAATATCTACTAAATGTGCTCTCAAAGCGCTTTACAAGGGGTCCCTGGTCAACATTTAACATGTAGGACGGGACATGACGCCTGTTAGGCGATATTACAATTTTTCGGACAAAGACAACTCTGTTAACGGCCAGGTACTCATTTTACACCTGAGTACGGTGAGAGAATGTGAGTAAAGAGCCTTTTCCAAGGACTCAACTATGCGCCGAGCGCGAGGCTCGAACCCAGGACCTTCCGATCCGGAAGCGAGTGTCATACTACTAGACCACATAGCCGCATCATTACCACTACTACTACAAACACCACCACCACATCATCATCACGACCACTACTACTACAACCACCACCACCACCATATCATTACCATTACCACTACTACTACAACCACCACCACATCATCATCACTACCACTACTACTACAACTACAATCATCACCACCACCACATCATCATCACTATTACTACTACAACTACAACCACCACCAACACCACATCACCTCACTAACACTCAGTACTACAATCACTACCATTAGGTTTTGGAGCTTTACTTCATTTGAAATAAGGAAACTTCGGAATTGTATTTGGCATTGTGTATATATATCATGATATAATTCTAATCAGTTATCTATTTAGAACTAGATACTATACAATATGTATGCCAATTACCACCCCAATTCCCCTTTCTTGTGTGCGGGAATTCCTCTTTCGGCATTGAAATTGAGTGTGAGAGAGTCATCACTACACACATAAACAACAGAAACAATTTAAAAACAAGACTATGACACGCAACCACTCACACACGAGGCTATACTATTTATCCTTTTCTCTATATAGAATAGGACAAGACAAACAATAGCTTGATTCCGGCTACACTTCGCATTGATGTTTGTCGTCTCACGAATTCAACTCTCGGTCGACCTGTCAATATTCCTTTTTTCCTCGGACGTAATCATTAATAGAATGTTGTGTGGTTTTGACCGTGAAGAAAACCTTAAGAAGTCACATTTATATCATTTTAGAGAGATCGTTTTGAATAATTTTGAGTTAAACGAGCGAGCAGCAACTTGTTTTCATGAACGGCCGATCAGCGCTTGTTTACTATAGTAACGCGATTCCCAGCCAACATCAAAATGGCGGATATTTTTCTCATCGAGGCCGCTGGTTGGTTTGCCAATAAGAGCACCGTACGGTTTCCATTGGGTAAATTCCTTGGTAAATATCAAGGAATTTACTCGTTTAATTCTATGGTAAATATTAATTTATTAATTTATTTGTTTTGCAATCTTTTAAATTTTCAATTTATAGTGACAGTTTTAACTATTTTACAGTGTTGAAATTATTCATATAAAGAGCAGCTCTGGTTATGGAGCTGCTCCTTTTTTTAAATATATACACCATATTTCCATTATCTTTTTATCTTATTGTGTAAATTATTACACGTCTGTACGAAAAAAATTCCTTTTTGGGATGCAATAAAGTATTATTATTATTATTATTATTATTATTATTATTATTATTATTATTATTATTATTATTATTATTATTATTATTATTATTATCATTATTATTATTATTATTTATTATTATTATTATTATTATTATTATTATTATTATTATTATTATTATTATTATTATTATTATTATTATTATTATTATTATTATTATACCCATATTTTTAAGCTCACCGATTATTAAATGTATAAAACACGAGATTAAATAATTTACTAAAATACGAAACGAAAGAAAATCCACAGGAAGGCGGGCTAAAAAGTAAATGGTATTTTCTTTTCCATAAGTAGCAATTTTGATGTGATGTTGTCAACATATTTTGTACATTAGTACAAAGCTTATCATCCAAGGAATATGGTACACACTGCCAACATTTTTACCATCTCTATCATTGACTTATGTATTGCTGTGGCATTTGGGCACTGATTAATTTTCTATTCAATCTGGACACAAGAGAGAATGATCACCTACACTCTTTCGGGGTACTGCTGAATACCGAAATCTACTGAAATCCACCCGGAGACTATAGCAGATGGGCACCAGTGGGGATTGAACCAGAGACTATGGGAGGTGGGCACCGGTGGGCAGTGAACCAGAGACTATGGGAGGTGGGCACCGGTGGGCAGTGAACCAGAGACTATGGGAGGTGGGCACCAGTGGGGATTGAACCAGAGACTATAGCAGGCGGGCACCAGTGGGGATAGCACCAGTGACTATGGGAGGTGGGCACCGGTGGGCAGTGAACCAGAGACTATGGGAGGTGGGCACCAGTGGGGATTGAACCAGAGACTATAGCAGGTGGGCACCAGTGGGGATAGAACCAGATACTATGGGAGGTGGGCACCAGTGGGGATTGAACCAGAGACTCTGGGAGGTGGGCACTAGTGGTGAGTGAACCCAGAACTGTGTGAGGTGGACACAAGGAGGAAGGAACCATAGACTATAGGAGCAGGGCACCAGTAAGGATTGAACTGGAGACTATGGGAGGTGGGTATCAGTGGGGAATGAGCCTGAGACTAGGGGACGTGGGCACCAGTGGGAAAAACCCAATGAAAATTTAGATGCGTTTAAAAAGAAACTAAAAACTGAAATATTTAGAAGAGCATATTTTGGTATTATACTGTGCTTTAATTATACCACCTTATGATTCTAAATTATGGAACCAATGTATGTAACCTATTCCGAAGAGCTGGTTACTTACAAGGATTTGGGACCAAAAAGAAGGTGTGATGTCACGACGTTACTGTCCTATTGCTGACCTTCCAACCAACTTATCAAAATAAATGAATAAATTAAATTTAAAATCTAGCAACCAAGAAATACAGGCCACCACCGACTAACCAATCGCCCAACAAAATATAAAAAAAATTACACCAAGTTCAAGCCAACGGACCAACCAGCTTACAAAACTTCACAATTTTAATTTACAAAATATTAATGAGGCCCGAATCGTATATCTCAAGCGTGAATCTCATTGCCTATCCAATCAACTGATAAAAATACAGATATACGAAAGCAACAGTCAACTATTTGAAAATAAAATTCAGAAAACCATATAATTATGGCCTTCGAGTTCTCTCCACAATAACACACCGGGATTCGCTGACAAAAAAAAAAACAAAAAAAAAAAAAAAAAAAAAAGAAAAAGAAAAAGAAAAAAGACAGGGACTTCATCAAGTTTCAGAACCGGTTTCGTTCTGCATCAGGTTTCAGTCGGTTTCGGTAGTTCCCTAAGTACTCCTTCAGAGCCGTTCGGTACATGCAGCCGGAGTTTATCCCGGTTTCTATAGCGTGAAACGGACAAAAGCAATTGGTTGCTATCCTTTGGATAGGACGCTAGTCTATCGCAAAGTACTTTCCGCCAACTCTAACAGATTCCCATTCACTACTGAGTAGACGGGGGTAAAAAAAAACACAACAACTCGGGATCGATCTCGGTCCCTTTGCATGTAAAGCGAGTGCTCTATCAACTGAGTTATCGGGACCCCCCGGTTTCGGTAGTTCGGCAGTCGTTTCTTGGTCGGTTTCGGTTGGTTTCCTTCTGGATCGGCAAGCCTTAATATCTGAATAAATTGATAAAAATGGTCTACTAATAAAATCGGATTACAACTAAATAATCAAATAAACAAAATTTAAAAAAACACGATAAAAAAAATTAATGTATCAATTTTTTTACGACACACACACCCTTAATAAAAGAAAAACAATCCAAGACAAGCAAACAAATTCACAAACGAAACAGATAAAACGAAATTTAAAAAAAGAAACAACAAAACAAATTGAAAGTAGTATTTCAGTTTAGTTTGTTGATTTGTTGCTTTTCTTCTCATTTTTTTTTTCTACCTTTTGATAGTTTTGGTAATGAAACTGAAATAAATGATAGATTCAAAAAAAAAGTTTTTTCCTATCGTTCCATTTCCTTATTGTGTTTTTGCTTTCTCATTTTGCATACAGCCTCCTATCGTTGTTTGCATTATTGAAAGCAACGGAGGGAAACAGCTTACTGTTGAATTAGTGTGATTGGATATTGATCAACAATTTGTGACATGGACCCGTTTTCATGATCGCGGACTAGATTTAGTTCTTTACCTACCAATCTAGTAAATGACTTGCTAGTCTTAAGCCTAAGCGGAGCAAGTGACTAAAAAAATCGGATTTCATGAACGTTCTCTGGTCTCTGACTAGCTAGTCTTTTTTCCTAGAAAATAAGCGTTGTAGGGACAGTGACAAATTTGTCTATTTTGTGCTGGTAACATCGTGCTCTCCAGTACACGATGGAAGGTATGATACCAGCCTTCATACTTCATACTTTTGCTTCAACGCAAAAGATTTCCAAAGAGGAAATTAGTAACACATTCGGTATAGATAATATTTCGTTTCATATTTGAACTTATTTTTACCATGCTGAATCAAATCACGTGCTATTGCTGTCGATTGATCTGACTGCAATGATATTCATGGTCGACTGTATGAAAGTTTAATTGAAACTAAACAAATTGAACCAAAATACAAACAAACTAAAGTGTATTCTGATGAATCACATTATTTCAGTCAGTTACAATGGCAACAGAATAACGTTTGTCTCCACTATACTTCTAATCGTTTTTTTAATTAATTATTTTTAAAATAATTTTTGTTGTTGTTGTTCTTTGATTTGAGCTCTTCAACTTCGAGTCT
>NC_088364.1:42339663-42349663 GCF_034508935.2 Berghia stephanieae | reverse complement strand
ATAAATCTAAAAATAGAAAGCTGGGAATATTCCGGACTCATATTTTGCCGGAGTCGTCTTATTCTGATAATTTAAAAAAATATTCCAGAGATCTGGCACCAATGAGACCAATTAAATAAAAGGGGGAAAATCAGTCTCGCCGATAAAGGGTTAATATTGTCATGTTTCCATTGAACCAGTAAATGGTTACATGACATATTCCCTCCTTTACTTCTTTTCTTGGTTAACCTGTGGTGTTTGGACCATCTCATGGTTGAAAGGAAAAGAAGAGAAAGGATATAATATTATTATATCGGTTCACTTTTGCCCGTCTCTTCTTCTTCTTCATTCAGCTTATATCGCATTTTGCAGGTTACCATAATGAATGCCACATTTCCATGCATCTCGGTCCGTTGTATCATATTCCCCCAGGCCCAGTTCTTACATCATATTTTGGTCATATTTACCCTATCCATCCATCTAGTCTTTGGGCGTCCTTTTTTTCTCTTTTCTGCTAACTGTACTCGTATATCTAATAATTCTAATACTTTCTTTCCCACGAGATCTCTCTTCTATAATCTTTATCGACACATTCTTCACTCCTGTCAACATTCGAATCCGTTCATTTCTCACTTTATCTTTTCTTGTCAAGCCCAGTGACCATCTCAGCATCCTCATTTCTGCCACCTCAACTTCTTTATCTTGTTTGCCCGTCTTTTCTATGCTCAAATGTGTCACTCCTTCCATGGAGTGGACCATTCATTACACAGTAAAACGGTGTACCAATAGGGAACAACAGTGTAATGTGTCAAAAAACTGGTTCCCATCTCACTGAAAGAGTAAATCACTCGTGATGTCCTAGGTTTGAGAGGTTTTTTTTTTCGAAGATGAAGGTCATTTAAATCAATTGCTATTGGAGGGACGAGTTTTCTGGCCAAATTTTTAAATACGTATCTTTCCAGAGTTCGCCAGTTAACTGGTTAAATATCAATATAATGTTCATGTAAGTTATCAATTGGAAACAAGAATCTCTATAAAATTAACAAAATAGCAAACTTCGTGCATTATATACATCCACCTACATTCCTGAAAGTCCACCATTCATATCTTGATCTATTTCTTTTTGTTCCACTTATGATATTATATATACTGAAAACAACTAAGTAAAAGAGTAAAGGTATGTTTTCAAGTGGTGCCCGTAACAGTTTACAATATATCGAAACTGTAGCATAACCGAGGCACAGTTACCACCTCAACCCTAACCCCCCCCCCCCCCCACCCCCAACAAAAAAAAAAAAAAAACAAAAGAAAACAAACGCCGTCATAATATCAGACCAGGCGACAGTCACCATAATACGAACTTTGAGATTTTTGAAATGTAAAGAATATGGTAGAAAAATCGTGATTTCGCACTTTCTACTTTTCCGGTTCCAATATCTTTGGAAGTACATATTATGTATCCAGCCCTTAGGAGATTTAAAAATGGATAGGTTACATATTGAATCATAAGGTGGCGTAACTATTTTAGTTGCCGGGTGTATAGGCAGGTTATTAGGATTACGGGACGTAAAAGAGTGAGCATGGATGATTTTTATTGACGACCATCACCCTGAAACCAGAAGATCAAGTACACAAGGCATGTATCCAGTCCTCCGGAAGAGTGGTTTTACACTTTCAATGAGACTGGAACCAGCTTTTTGACATCACACTGTTGTTCCATACTAGCAGATTGTTCTTCCAGGGTCAAGCTCGTGTTTGGCGGGGGGGGGGGGGGGGTGCGTGCATTCGAATAAATATATTATTTTCAGGTGTTATTTATCAATCCATATCTCGTAAAAAAATTTATGTAATTCTTTTGATGGAACACACCTACCAAGACGTGTCCTTCTGTTTTTCTGTGTATTCTAATAATTTAGTGACATCTCTGAATTTATACCTGGACATTTTTAGTTCGTCGTGCTTGTGAGAATATAAAGTACTTTTTTTTTTTAATTTAAAATTCAAGAAAGAACCGCCATATGATTAAACACTTTTATTGGCCGCGTCCGACCTTGTGTTTCGTTGTGACTTACTACCACTATTATGTTGACAACTGTAATGAGCTGCTATTTACAACAAGCCCCACGACGGAGGCAAAAAACAGCGCACCTTTCCAACTGCGATCAACAGACAACCCCATTGCCCTCACCAAACCCCTGGCCACCATCAATGCTTACCCGTCTTTCAATAGGTAGAACAAAATTCACGTCACTCGGATCTTTGTTATTGTTTTTAGCCACCCATTTTTATGAGTAGTCCTCACTATATTCTAGATAAAACGAAGATGACGCAACTCAGGTCTTTGTTATTGTTTTATTTTGCCATCCGCATTTATGAGTAATTCTCACTCAACTGTATTAACCACACTATAAACGATCATGATAACACACAGTTTTGTGCGTTGGTCTGTTACACTTCCGGATGGCAATGTTGTGAGATTCTTAGCCAAGCGCATACTATCTATAAAAGTTCATGGTTACACATAGTTCTGTTGGCCCGTTATACTTCCGGATGGCAATGTTGTGAGCTTTTTAGCCAAGTGCATACTATCTATAAAATGTTTAAGTTACACATTTTTGTGTGTGTTGATACGTTATATCCGGCTGGCGAATGTTATGAGTTTTTTTGTTTGTTTGTTGTTGTTTTTAGATGCACCGTCACCTTATCATAATAAATTAGAATAAAATTCTTTGTTATTCAGCCCTTTTTCGTCTAATTGACCTTTAATTTCCTGGCAACGAAAAATTCTGTCAAGCATTCTTGAATTCCTAACTGTGCTTCTTACAAAGAAAAAGAGTTCAGATTTTCAAAATGCCAGAGCGATGCAAATATGGAACTTGTAACAGTTACTGCGAACATTTGGTTGGGAGAGTAAGTTTTTCCCTCCCCAAATCCCGTAAAGACAACATGAAAGTGTTTTAGATGTATTTCTCTAACGCGGTCGGTCATCGCCACAATGTGTGAGTATACTATTATATTTTAGATACACTAATGAGGGAATTGCATCGTAACACCTAACGACACTAAGCATTTTTTTTTTCAATCACCGGTGTTAACATTGACGGTTCAAGCCTTACTCTGCATTAACCAATCATAATATTTCCTGCCATTTGTCCCATTCCGTCTCTTTGACAAGTCATTTCCAGTCACGGTTTGTGCTTTGCTAGCATTAACCAATCGGAATATTCCCTGTATTTAGCCTTTATGAAAAGCAGAGAAAAGTGGATGATATCTAAATCAATATCTGACAACGAAACCTACCTTGCATGAAATAAGGAATATTATAAGACTGGACTTTTAAAAAATCAAAAAGAGATTATTATGTACCTAGAGAAATTCAGAAGTACAAAGAATGCCCAACAATTTTTTTTCAAACGACAAACCATCTGTTGGGAAAAATCAAATCAAATAAATTACCGTCAAATTCATCAGAAGAACAGTTAGATGAACGTTTTTGATTATTTTTTCTTGACAAAATTTCTACTATTCGCACAAATTTAGACAACATACCAGAAAATACTAAATTAGAAACCTTTTTGTGGAGAACAGATGACATCTTTTCAGAAAATACGGAAGAAGAAACGAAAAGTTTTTTCCTCTCAGTGCGGACAAATTATGTGGTCTTGATGTTTTACAAACACCACTTCTGAAACAATATTTAAATGAACTAGCGACTTCTACTACAGAAAGTTAATTAACGAGTAATTAAGATCAGGAAGAGTTTCTCAATCCTTCAAGAGAGCTATGGTCAAGTCATTACTAAAAAAAAAGAGTGGCCTGGATAGTGATTGTCTCAAGAACTATCGCCCCGTTTCCAACCTACCCTTCGTGTGATTTTTTATTTTTTTTATTAGAAAAGGCAGTATTGCAGCAATTATCTACACATATCATGACGAATAAATTATAGATAGGTTTTAAGTCAGCATACCACCCGAACCACAGTACCGAAACCGCTCTTTTGAAGATTGTCAACGATCTTCTACAAGTGATGGGCAAGGGAAAAACCATCTATTCTTTCTCTCCTCGATTTATCGGCTGCTTTTGATACGACTGATCACGGTATTCTTTTGAGACGCCTTCAAATCACTTTCGGCATCTCTGACGTAGCTCTGCCATGGATTTCCTCTTATTTGTATGGGAGGAAACAATTCGTGTCAATAGGCGAATCAACTTCAGCAGAACAAGAGATATTGTATGGTGTTCCTCAAGGATCTGTTCTCGGACCTGTATTGTTCGTTCTCAACACAACACCTGTCGCGAAGATACTTCAACATCACGATTTAATGTCTCATTTTTACGCCGACGACACACAGATTTACAGCACATGCATAATTCGAGCATTGAATTCAAGATAGCAAAATGTGAAAACTGCGTCAAAGATATAAAGACACGGATTTCTCAGAATAAATCAAAATTGAACGGTGATAAGAACGAAGCCCTTTTTATTTGCAGAAGAAAAAACAACATTCGTAGTGAAAATCACCACCCCGCAATTGATGATAGTACAATTCCCCTTTCGGACAAAGCTAAAACTCTCGGGATAATTTTGGACAGCCATTTTCGACAGGCTTTTGCAATCCATGAATTAGAATCGAAAAGAAACATACTTTTCATCCTACAAAACATCAGCAACATTAGGCCATTTCTGACTACGGATGCGTGCAAAAAGATCATTGTCTCGTTAGTCCTCTCCAAACTGGACTACTGAAACTCCTTGTTGTTGGCGTTACTAAAGAAAACACGAGTCACCTCCAAAGGATACAGAACAGTTCGGCACGACTCATATTTCAAAAGGGAAAAGGAACGAAGCCACTTCGCTTTTGCGTGAGCTACACTGGCTGCCTGTATCTGAACGTGTGAAATACAAGACAGCCACAATTGTCAATAAGTGCGTTCATGGAACAGCTCCAGAGTACCTTCGAGATCTACTCTCTTTTCTACGGTCGTCCATAAACGTCATCCGTCTAAACATCTCCATATTTAGACTACAAACTGGAGAACGAAGCTTCCAAGTTTGGAACAGTCTGCCCAATGATGTTAAACCCTCACCAACTCTGGATATATTCAAGACACATTTGAAAACACATCTTTTTAAAATAGCATTTTAGTTTTGAATAAATGTAAACATTTGTGATGTGTTTTTTTATATTTTATTTCACATTTGCTGTGTAATTTGCCCAGAACCCTCTATCCAGCGAGGGGTGAGCGCAATTAGAAGTGTTTTTTAGCATAATAATAATAATGATAATAATAATAATAATATATAATAATAATATATATTATTATTATTATTATTATTATTATTATTATTATTATTATTATTATTATTATATTATTATTATTATTATTATTATTATTATTATATATTATTATTTATTATTATTATTATTATTATTATTATTATTAGTAGTAGTAGTAAGTAGTAGTAGTAGTAGTAGTAGTAGTAGTAGTAGTAGTAGTATGTACAGACTTCCTGTAGCAGACAAACATCCCTTACCCCATTGAGTGTGATATATTATTAAAATCACATCGTACGAGTCCCGGGTTATTTTACACCTGAGTACGGCGAGAGAATGTTAGTAAAGAGCCTTTTCCATGGACTCAACTATGCACCGAGCGAGGCTCGAACCCAGGACCTTCTGTTCCGATTCGAAAGTGAGTGTCATACCACAGGGCCACAAAGCCGCACTTAAACGTATGTAGGTAATTGAATGCTTCACTTTCGGATCCTGTTAAAGGTTGCAGGGATAAATGTGATCATTTTGAATAAAATCAAAAGAAAAATTGCCTGATGTTGAAATTGAAGTTTAAAAAAAAGCATAACAAAAAGAAAAGCTATCAATAATAAAGGCGATGCTATAGAGAACCTTGAACCGGTTCAGAGTCAAAACATCCATACTTGTAATTAATAGGTTTGGGTCAAATTCTGGAAAAAAAAAAAGAAGAAAAAAAAGTGTTTCGCCTTTCTTAGTAGGGTAGTGTTAATGTAAAGTTGAAGCCATGCAGAAATGATTCCATCGTGATTATCAAATAGTGCACTTTGACCGTTGAATGGGCTTCTCATCCAGTCTTTGACGAAGACTTTGGAACCTTTGCATCATCTTTGTAGAATGATAATACAGCACTGCCTAACATTACTCTGTAAAAAAAAAAAAAAAAAAGCTAAATCATCTGTTGTTGCACTACTGTGTGGTTTATAAATCTTAATATTCGTTGCTTCATTCGTTTAAGTTTTTATATAGCTCGATGTACTAGTTTCTGGATCAGAAATAGGATAGATGACAGCTTCTGGTTCATCAAAACATTTTCTATCTCTGTTAAGAAGCTTTCAATTTTGTTAACCTACGAAGCTTTTTTTCAGCTCCTTGCTTCTTTTCCCTCTGTTGTCTTCATCTTTATAACATTCCTTCAAGGATTGCCTAGGAGACGGATTGAATGGTACTGATGCGAAAGGGCGTAATGTTTTTAAATATATAACATTTGGTTGTAGATCAGGGTGAAGATAAAGTTTGAGTTGGATGTGTAGGGGACGAGGAGATTGAAGTTTGAGAGAAAGTTAAGAAGATTGTTAATAAATCTCATGCATTCACCGCTGACGGTTTCACCCCTAAGATTGATGTTTGATTGTAAAAGTTTCATTGAACATTGTCATACAATATCAATCTCATACAATAAATTGCGGAAAGGGGTGCGAATTCATTCTAGATTAAAAGTTATGGACAAAATCTAGCATTAGTGATCATCTCTTGGTTGTGGAAAAATTGACGTCCAAGTTCTAACTATTATCATTAGTTGATGTTGAAAAGCTGACACCTCGCTGGAAATCCCTCTCTCTCCCCCCCCCCCTCCCCCCTCCCCCAATAAAAATGTAAAAAAACAAAACAAAACAAAAACAAAATATAAAAATGGAACATTAACAAAACCAGACATAAAAAAAAGAAAGAGAAAACTCCAAAAATACCCAAACACCCCCAACGCTTAAAAAACAAAACGAAACAACAACAAAAACAACAAATAAACAACCCCTCCCTAAGAAAAAGAAAGAAAGACGAAAACAGAACGTAAATAGTGGTGTGACGTCAGCCACCTTATGGAATAATAATTATATGTATTTATTGTAATCATTTGTCTTTTTTTTTTTTTACTCCTCTCAATTCCTCCCCCCCCCCCCAAAAAAAAAAAAACCCCAAAAAACCCCAAAAAACAAAACAACCCAACTCATCCCCCCTCGCCCGTTCCCCAAGGGTTTTGCCAAGGCCCTGAGTCGATTTCTAAGTGGCAAGCACATTGGAAGTTTCGGCGACGGCCCCGGGGACTACAAGAAGGCCCTTGATTCCTACAATGAAGTGCTGAGTTACACGGCCTATGACGGGGCCCCATTCTGCGAGAACACGTCTAAAGGAAGGGTGAGTGCGTGTTTATGTGCTTGACTATCGGCTACAGGAGTTCTGTGACGTTATTTTGTGACCCAAAATTATGTGGTATTATATATGGTATTATGTCGTGCTGCACTCTAGAAAACTCGTCCCTCAAATATCGATTGATTTAAATGACCCTCGTCTTGGCAAAACCTATCAAACCTGAGACCTTAATGCAAATCAAAAATTCTTTTGTTGAGGAGAATAAAACGTGTCCCTTACTTAAATGTACAAGATTAAATGCATAAAATATCTCTCATTGCCCAAACAAAAAGCTCCGCGATGATCTTCTACGAGTCGAAAAATGTATTGTATATGAAGGCAATAGAAATTAAGTTCAAATTTTATTCAATACTTGAATAAAACATTTTGAGTTGATCGACTTATCATTACGTTCATTGAACGGACAGCTGTGCTTGTAATATATAAAAAGACTCGGTGTGAAGGACAAGATTTTAGATCACGTGATTAAATTTTCTTTTCCGTTCTCTCGTCATGACAATGCAGAACAAAAATGGAGTATGCCTTTCAATTTAGAAGATGAAAGCGGTTAGGAATAATTGTGCTTTGATTTTTATCAATTTGCGGACAAAAATAAAATATGTTGTAGAAATTGCGATCTGGTTCCTATTTTATTTGCGGGTGGAAATCATCGACATTGCACTTTGTTTGGTAAAATCGGACAAAAATTACGACTTTGGTAATAAAAATGACTTTGATGACAATTATTGTAAACTTTAAAAATTATCATGAATAATTTATAACTATCTTATTTGTGGGCCGATTTTGCCATTCGTGGTATCAATTTTATTGCAATAAAGAGATAGGGACTTCAGAGGATTCAGAGTTATTTTTTCTGATATGGAATTATTACTTTGTATTATTAAGCATCGAGAAAAATGTTTAGTAAATAAAAATCATACCCTCTTTGATCCACCGCCACCGTCTATTCTTGTATAATTGTGAGTAAAGCGTCCCAAAGTCTTCGACCAATCATAGGCTCTCTAATCGGTCGTCCAAAACAGACGCCACTAGTCGTCAAGATATTACGCCATGTTGCGTCTATGTCGGAGAAGTGGCAAGAAGGAAGAGACAAATAGAAATCGAATAGTTTTCCCCAAAGACAGAAGTCGGCTGTGCTACTTTTACCCTGTTATATTTGGTTAAAGTTCCTGACAACTCGATAGATAGGAATAAAGTTTTAAGTTTAAAGAAATATGTAGTAGAAGTGGTGGTAGATGTGGCACGTTATATAGGGATAGATCAGGTTCATAAGATAACTATTAATCCCCGTTAAAGCAGAAATATTTTAATATAAATCAACAGAATAGCCTCAAACAATAACACGTTAATACATAATTAAACAAAAGAATAATAGTAAATTTTTAATTAATTCCAGTTAGTCTATGGGTAAGTTAATTTTTCATCCTTTCACGTTCTGTTTCTCAATTTATTATTATTTGTTCTTTATCTGTTTTGTAGAGGTTGGCTGTGACTAGCGGCGTTATTCCTATAACTATGGCCGTTCTAGGGGTGGCATTGCTTGTTTAATTCATGGATGGGTTTCTTGGTCATTCTTTGTTGGTCCCAGTGGGGCACTTGATAAGTAGCTAACCATCCATCCAAATAGCTAGCTCCAGCTCCAAATCTGTGAATAGTTGCAAAATGTTGTATTCCCCTGAGCAGTGATGTCGTAAGGATTTTATAATTAACAATCCCCTAACAACACCACTGATCTACTTTTGCTAATAATTATTAATTAACGGTATACAGGTAGGTTAGTGGGATGGGGAAAGAAAGACCAGTAAACTGTCATCGTGGTTTTTCGCGGCCGCAATGGCAAATTTGCGGCCGCAAAATTCGCACTTTTCCGCAATTTACCGCAAATTTTACAAATTTCATGAAAAATCTAAATTTTTCACCATTATTTAACCCGAGTGGTTTTTTTAAAGTGGCGAATTTCCGAAAGTCAGCATCGTCCCTTTCTTTCATTTTCTCATAGCTCCTGGTCTGTTTAAACTGCTACTGGAAGCTGCCCAGTCTGGTTTTTAAACTGTCATACTACTAACAGACGTTACATTGCAATTAAAATCAGAAAAGTGAGTGGAGCAGGCACTTATGTTGGTAACAACAAGATATAACAAACATATAACATAGAAACGATTGAGACATCGGCGGTCTCAAGAAGTGGGTGAGAGAGGGATCTAGTAATGACTTTGAGTTTGAAACGAATATTTTTGTGTTCGTGGATAGCTCACACGGTAGAGCCACGCTCTCACCTGCCAGGCGGAGTTGTCGTACCAATAAGGTCGCAGGTTCAAACCCCACCACCGCCGCGAAAATTTTTTATTCTCTATTGTCTTCTGGCACTTTTCTATTCACTTCATATCTTGTTGTTACCAACATAAGTGCCTGCTCCACTCACTTTTCTGAATTAAAAAATTCACCCCATACACCGGAGCATACTCAATGTCTCAATCGTTTCTATGTTATATGTTTGTGTTGAGAATATTGGCTATTAAGCTTAACTGCTGGTCAAAATTATTCGCGATGGTGGTGTACGA
>NC_088364.1:42259663-42334663 GCF_034508935.2 Berghia stephanieae | reverse complement strand
CATCTTGCTACGCTGGCAAAGAGATACATATACACCTGCCTTAATTCTGCTGATGCTGAGAGGTCCTTCTCCATTTATAATCTTGTATTTTCAGACAGGAGAAGGCGGCTCAACGAAGCAAACTTAAAGGCTTTGGTGTTCCTTTATTATAACAGTTTTATTTCCTATGAATATCTTGTTTAATTAAATTTTGATACCTCTCTTTGCAGGTTTTTCGTACTTTTGTTTTGATATAAGATTAAGATTGATGTTTTAAATCATTTTTCATTCTGATCTGCACCTGAGTGACTTTTGTGTGCATCTTCAGATCATTGTAGTATTTGGGGTCCCCGGGAACGAAAAAAAGTTATCCGATTAGTTAACAAAATTTGCAAAATTTGGCAATTTTTACGGCAAAATGTGGCAAATTTTTCTATTTTTTGTGGCAAAATTGTCATTTTTTTGTGGCAAAATTTGGCAAAATTTGGGATTTCAAATGGCAATTTTCCGCGATGCCAGAGTAAACAATGAGAGCATAAGAATCAGTACATATAAATACATAATATTACTATAGCGATTAGCGATAGCACATTTTTCAATGTAATTTATGTAAATGTAATTCATTCATTTGAAAGGCATACATACATATACAATAATATATACATATATAGATATAGAGAGTGAATGAAATATTTTTGTTTATAAATAACATGAGTTATGAAGTTCTGTTATTTGATAGGTTGCATCTACTTACGGTCCTGGCAAAACACTATATTAATTATCACTCACTACACATACTGGTTTTAAATGGCATTAATTAATCATAACACAATTTAAGTCCACAGCTATAAGATTGATATAAGTGTCTGAACCCTCATTCACACAGTATTTCCGGCTAAATATGATTTCTAGTGTTGATCACTATAGCATGCTGGTGTTAGAGTGATGGAACGAGAGAGAGGCCGAGTTTTGGCTGAGTACTTGATTATATCTAAATATGATCGGAGTTGACTCAATCCTAGTAACCAATTATGTTCCTGGATTCGTTAGTGCCTGGTCATAGTCAGATCCAATCACATTTCGCGTATGCGAGTCCTGGCTGGTATATCAGGTAAGATATTCACGCGTCATAGGAGTGACGTGAACTAGACGGCGTGCTTTGCATAATCTTAGGATAATTTTACTGCCCCTTTGATCAAGTCCGACGACAGGTAATAATTATGCAGGGCATACGGCATATCTCGTCTCTCAGCTGGTCGTTAATTCATTCATTGTTATAAATCGGCGTTCTTGTAATTGTAAAATTATGTAGAAGATGCTGGGGTTATAAAATTATGTAGGCGGCGCTGTGCGCAAAATATGTTTGTTTTTTTTCAAAATCCTAAGAAAGTTAGGAGTGGTTTGATATAAAGCACAACACGCTACTGTTATGAAAAAAATGTAACACCTTTTTGAGTAGGCCTAATAGCTAAAATCTAAAATTTAAAAAATATAATTGTGAGGAATTTGAAAGTCACAAAGTAACGTGCTGTCAGCTCACCTCAATTCAGTCTCCTAACCGTTGATCGTAGAGGAGACATGAGAGCTGATCCTGCAACTATTTTGGGCCATTCATTTCTGTTTTCTGCCTTGCGGATGAGAGTTGGGACTGACCGTTCTTTGATGTTGTTGACCTCTTTTTCCAGTGCACCCTCAAATATTGTTTTGGTCTTTGAGTCGTGTTGTCTCACTTGACCAAATTGCGAGAGCTTTCTTATTGACTATTGTCATAATACAACAACACAACCAGAGTTCGCTCTCAAAGTAAATCATCTGACCATCAGCTGCTTTTCTTTTTGTCTTGTCTATTCCAGGTGAAATTCTTGGACTTGAGCGGCCCACAATTTGGATTACCTGCCTTTGATTGGGTGGTCAGCGTTGAGGTGGGAGAGCACATTCCAGCCAAGTTTGAGGAAATCTATCTGGACAATCTGGTCAGGCACGCCAAAGAAGGGTTGATTCTTAGCTGGGCTGTGCCAGGTAAAGACTGATTGATCCGCGGAAAGCACATTCTTATTAGTCTAGTATTATGTTTAGATGAAAAAAAAAATAATCGAAATTTATCAGAAAAATAATCATAGTTAAGAAACTAAAAAAAGGAAGAAAAAATCCTAGACATTTATATTGAGAAATATCCATTCAACATGTTCAACGTCAAAGCGCCTGACAAGGGGTCCCCAGCCAAAAGCAACTCTTAACGTGTAGGGCGAGACATGCCGCCTGCTAGGCGATATAACAATCTTTTCCGACAGACAACGCTGTTAATGGCCAGGGACTCGTTTTTGCGAGGTCCCAGGTTTGAGAGTTCTTTGCCAAGATGAGGTTCATTTAAATCCAAAAGCTAGAGGTACCTAAATGACCCAATAGGATGGAGAGAAAAATAAAGTTAGTAAATGTGACTCATTTAAAAGGGTACAAACGTTTCAGCCCTTGGCCTTCGTCGGGAGACGAGCAACAAAATACAAAAATATAAGGTTACAAGAAATCACATTTTGTCAAATGTGGAAACAATGTATGGAGAGGGTGTTGAATGGGAGAAAACAAAATGAAATCGATCGATATTTGAAAGACGAGATTACCCTCATTTTATCAAAAACTCTCAAACCTGGGACCTCGATGTTATTGGTTAAAGCCGTCTTTCACTGACTTTATTATTTATACTGTCTTATCTGGTGCATATGGCTGAAGGAGCCATTTACCTATTGGTTCCCTCCCCTCTTGCCGAGAGAGAGAGAGAGAGAGAGAGAGAGAGAGAGAGAGAGAGAGAGAGAGAGAGAGTCAGAAAGAGAGAGAGAGAGAGAGAGAGAGAGAGAGAGAGAGAGAGAGAGAGAGAGACGTTCATGCAATTGTGGGTTCATTTATATTCTCCTTGATTTATTTCTATTGAGTTGTCATTAATCCAGCTGCCAAAGGACTTCTGTCAATTTTATTTTCAGGTCAAGGCGGACTGTCCCACGTGAACAACCAACCCCTTGATCACGTGATTGCTCAACTTAACAAGCGTGGATTTGACATCGACAAAAGGGCAGGAGAACCCCTAAGGAAAGCATCTGGTTACTCTTGGTTACGAGGAAACATCCAGGTTTACAGACGAATAGACCCAAACACTTTCAGACTAGATGATGTCTAGATACAAAAAAATGAACACGAGGCTGCCTGAAACTGGAATTTTACAGTATTGAAAAAAAAAGAACAATAAACAAACATTGTTTATATATTGTTTTGTCATTTTGCTGTCTTTGTGTATACAAAACATGAAGCTTATCGCTCATAAGATACTAAAACTATTAACACCGTTTATCATGAATCAATTCGGGAGCTTTCAATTGTTGCTATACGAGTCAAAATTTAGCATTAGAACGATTTTAAAAGAAGTACTTTCTTAAATTTCTTATGCTAGATTTCCCGGAGCGGGCAATGCTATTTCAGGCTCTAGGACGTCCATGTCTAAGAGGTAGCTTTGACTATAAATTATTGTGAGGCCCTCTTAACATGTGCTTATTATTTGATATACTATTCGGTACAACAGCCTTGATTCTTGCCACTGTAAGAGTTTTCAGACATCTAAACTTTGGTTTTTTAATAATTGGTTACAAAAATATAACAATGGAAACCTGTCAGAATGTAAATGAAGATTAGGTGATTATACGTATTTCCAGGCATCAGGCAGCCTTTTTCTTGCTTTTTACGGTCATCATTAGCCCATTCAATTAGATGTTTTATTGAACGGCTTCGATGGATGAGAGGGAGAAATTGTGATTTGCTCTTAGATTGGCATTGAAAAGATGAGGGATATGTCAGAGAAACATAAGTGTGTGTGTTTGGGTGTGTGTGTGTGTGTGTGTGTGTGTGTATGTGTGAGTGTTTCTAAGAGGGATTGGATTGGATTGAGGAAGACTGTTATAGAGATAAAGGTCGCTAAGAGAGAGCGAGAGAGACAGACAGAGAGAGAGAGAGAGAGAGAGAGAGAGAGAGAGAGAGAGAGAGAGAGAGAGAGAGAGAGAGAGAACTATTGCCATGTTATGTTTTGACGATATTAATTCTATGATGGAATAAAATTGATTATTGGGTAAATAAAAGTATCTTCCTTGTCTCCAAACAGTTAACAAAATTAAGAATTGAAAGAAAATTCCCCTAAATAAACACATCACAGCATCTATTAGAAGTAGTGCCGAGTGGTCCAAAGCATGCTTAAGGACCGCGGTTCTACGGTTCCTGGGAAATGAGAACCACAAGAACCTGTTCCGGTTCCAAGAACGGGTTCTTTTTCGACATTGGACATTCTCGAGGAATCGTTGTGACCGTCACACGACGGGAACCGTGCCTGCATTAGATGGCAGCAGAACCGCTGAGTGGAAGTGAGAGCGGAGACGGCGTGTTGCCTCAAAACATGAACGTTAAGCATGTGTGTGTGTGTGTGTGTGTGTGTGTGTGTGTGTGTGTGTGTTTCTGTATGTCTGTGCGAAGGTTGATTGAGCGGGTCAGGTCAATGTTAGGGAGTGAAAGGAAAAGGGATTGTTAATGTTTTGTGTCTTTGGCATCCTGGACCAAGAGTATGGGAAGAGTTTGTTTTGATTTGTTTCTTTCTTCCTCTCCATTCCCTTTTTTCTCTTTTATATTTCTACCTTTGGATAGGACACCAGTCTATCGCAAAGTTCTTTTCGCCAGATCTAACAGACCCAGCTACCCATTCACTGCTGGGTAGACAGGGAGATCAGAAAAAAATCTCGACTACACCCAGGATCGATCTCGGTCTCTTTGCGTGTAAAGAGAGTGCTCTGTCAACTGAGCTATCGGAGCCCCTAAATCTTCTAATTGGGGTTTTAAAAATACAGATGTTATAATTGTTATTTTTGAAAAAGCTATAGTATGTGAAACTCATATTATTTGATTAGTTAAAACACCAAAAGAAATTTAAATATTATTGTTTTATTAAATGACAACAATGCGATAGAAAGGAGTTGTGACAACAGATAGACAAAAGAAAAAAAATCGGACCTGCTAGGTTCGAAACACACACACACACACACACACACACACACACACACACACAAACACACATCTTATAGTAGTCACATTCATTTCAAAGAATAACCCATTAGAGAAGAGGGGTGATGTCATAATAGATCATTGTCATTGTGATCATTAGTGTGTAGTAAATTTGGAAATTTACCCCGAGTAATGGAATCGTCCAAGGCGTCACGCGACTCCTGCTTCCCTCACCCCACACACGAGAGGGTAGTTAACTGCGAGGAGAGAGATCGCCGTATGTGCAAGAGGGGGTTGGTGCGATTAAGTGGGATGTGTGGTAGCAGCTTCTTATGGTTCACACTATTATGTTATGACGATCGACCCAATCAGCAAAGTCCGGTCCGCATTCGTGCACCGTCGCGAACCCGCCTGGTAGCATCGTCACAACACACCTTTCGACTAGATGCTCTGCCGTTTCGGGTTCTTGCCCACAGCGTGGACATAAAGGACAGGAAGTTAGACCCCACTGATGTAGCGCACCGGCCGTTAGGCAGCTCCTCGACCGAAGCCGATTCGCAGCTACCCAGTGTCTCCTCTTACTGGTATCAAAGCCTGGCAACTTCTCACCAAGCTTAGAGGAGTGTAGGTCCCCGCCCCCACGAGGGATTGAATTCGTCCAAACCGACTTCCATCTCGTATGTGCAGCTCTGTCCGTAGTCAGGGATTCTGCGTACAAGGGTTGCCGGGACTTATTTCGGCTCGAAACGGGGGCACCGTTCATTATGCGCATGAGAGGGGTATCCCCATTCCCTCTCTCTTTGATCTTACTCAGCCAGTTTCCCGTAATGGTCTCCTCCGGACATCGGGGGGCTGGATCGCTGCCATCACCGGGCCCCATTCTCTAGGGGTTGTTGCTAGCGTTCCCGACACTATGTGCATCGACTTGCGAAGTTTTACATCCACCTTCTCAACGTTTCTGCTTCTACCCCACACTGGAGCGCAATACTCCGCGGTGGAATAGCATAGTGCCAGGGCGGATGTTCTCAGGAGCGCTTGGCTAGCGCCCCAAGTCGATCCCGCCAGCTTCCTCAGAAGACTATTCCGCTTCTCTATCTTCCGGGCAACCCCTTCGAGATGAACCCGATAGGTAAGGCTGCGATCCAGCGTCACCCCTAGGTATTTTGGACGCGGCTCATATGGGAGTGCTGGTCCCCGACTAGGACATTCAGTTTACGGGTGTGCCAACCACTGCATAAGTGAAATGCAGTGGCCACGGTTTTTGAAGTGTTCATCTTCAGGTACCACTTGTCAAAGTAGGATTTGAGTCTGGTGACGTCCTCGCTGAGTACGCTCTCGAGACGGGTCCACACTTTACTCTGAGTAACGAGTGCCCAGTCGTCTGCGTATCCCAGCCTCAGGGAGGAAGTGTTCGGCATATCGCTAATGTAAACGTTAAACAACATTGGCGCAAGTACCGACCCCTGAGGGACCCCATTCTTCAATTTCCTAACTTTGCTCGTGACGTCTCCCAGCGCGACGTGGAATTGCCTTTCCCCTAAGATCGAAGAGAACAACTTCAAGGTCTTTTTGCACCTTATGATTTTTGCAAGTTTGAGCATTAACCCATCGCACCAGACCGTATCGTACGCCGCTGATAGGTCTATAAACACAGCACCTGTTTGCTGTTTTCTCTCGAACCCGTGCTCAATATGCTCTGTAAGGGCAATGACCTGCTCCGTGGTGCACCTCCCTTCCCTGAAGCCTGCCTGCTCAGGTGGCAGGGCAGCGTCTAGGACCGGCCCCCATCGGTTTAATAGAACACGCTCCAACAGTTTGTAAAGACAGCTCAGCAGCGATATGGGTCTGTAACTGTCTGCCTCCTTCGCCGGCTTCCCTGGCTTCAGGATGGCAACTATCTTCGCATGCTTCCACACTTGTGGAAGCTTTCCGTTTGCAAGGATGTCAGACATTGCCTCTGCTAGCCAGGCCCGTGCCCTGGGGCCCAGATGCGTCACCATATCGGGATATACACCATCTATCCCAGCTGCTTTGCAGTTCTTCACTTCGCTAATGGCTGCACCCACTTCTCGGGGACTGAACGGGGCCGTCCAGTCCGACTCCTCCGCAGGTAGCGAGTCCAAAATCGTACGGTACGCCTTGCGGACACCGCGCTCAAAAGCCTGATTAGGGACCCGCTTGCTACGGTTCTTAATATTCTTGGCAATTGTGTCTGCCTCGCATTCCGGTGCAGCCTTCGCGAAATTCCGATCTGGGTCCAATTTCTTTATCAAACGCCAAGCGTGGCGGCTGGAGTGTGTAAAGTCGAGACTTTCCACGGTCTCCTGCCACCGTTGCTTCCTTCCCTCTGCCAGAGACTGGAGTAGTCTATCGGCTGTGTCCTGGGACTGGGTCTGCTGGTACTCTCGGTACAGCTCTTCCGACTCTGCTGTCCAGCAAGGGGTGTAGAATTTCCGTTTGCCCCGTGGAATAGAGCGTTGAGCGCTCTTAACCAGTAGCCTACTAAATCTGGTTATATTCTTGGACTTGGGAGGAATGGCAGGGCAGACCTGCTCGATATAGGAACTGAATTCCTCCCAGTCAGCCTTCCTGAAATTCCATCTGCAAAGTGGGAGAGACTGCACCCTCGGTATTGTCACCCCAGCTGTGACAAGAACCGGCCTGTGCTGGCTATGCGGAAAGTTCCCGAGGACTGTCCGCTTCACCTGCAACGGTTCACCGTTCGCGCCTTTCGTTACGAGGGTGAGGTCTGGAGTATACTCCTTCTTATGGCGGGTACCCCGGAAGGTACCCTTGGCTGTAGGATCTTACACTAGGTGTAGATCATTACAGTCCATCCATGAGCGGAGTTGTCTTCCTGCCTCATTGCAGTCTCGGTAGCCCCATTCGTGATGGTGGCTATTAAAGTCTCCCAGACAGATGGAAGGATGGCTGACCACCGGTACCGGTGGTGTAGTCCAAGTCGCTCTAGGTGGTTTGTATATATTATGCAAACACAGTCCACCTACTTCCACGGAAATTCGGTTCACCCCATTGCTGTCCGTTACGCTCTCAATGACCCTTACCTTCGATGGCTCTTTAGCGTAAACGCTAACCCCTCCTTTGAGCCTCGAGGTGTCCTCGCGTTGGACCACCGTATAGCCTGGGATCTGGAATCGGGAAGATTGCGCGCCTGAATAAAGGTGGGTCTCCTGTAAAAGGAGGATATCAACGCAATGAACGGCCAATAGCTTTGATAAAAGCTCATTTTTTGCCATACTCTGGCTCTCGACGTTCAGGGACAATATACGCGTCAGCTCGCCATCCCCGCCGTCGCATTTTCCGATCGGCAGGCCGCGAATCGATTGATGCATGGGACGTTTGCTTTTTTCGCGGATGTGTGGTGATTGGTGGAAGCGAACGACCTAGGCAAAGAACCGAGAAAAGGCAGTTAAAAAACTAGAATCGCTGGGATCGTTAAAAAAAATAGAAAGATGAGAACCGCCAACGGTTCTTCATCTTGGAACCGGTCCTCGGTTTTCAGCTAAGGAACCGTGGGACCGGTTCTTGTTTGTTTTGTTTTTGTTTTTAAGGGTTTTAAGGCGCTTGCAACACATTTAGGTCATATCAGCGCCAGTAAAAAGGAAGAAAATGGGATAGTAAAAGTT
The DNA here is from genome assembly GCF_034508935.2 of Berghia stephanieae. Classification (NCBI taxonomy): domain Eukaryota; kingdom Metazoa; phylum Mollusca; class Gastropoda; order Nudibranchia; family Aeolidiidae; genus Berghia; species Berghia stephanieae. The sequence continues at coordinate 42,326,009 of NC_088364.1, read as the reverse complement.
CTAGAATTACAATTAAAGCACCCAAGAGAAAGTAAGACAAAAGGGGAACTGGGAACAAATAGGGATCAGATGCAGATTCCAAGAGCAAACCATCAATGTACTTAGTTTGAGATCACCTATAAGTCTCATCCGGACACAAGCACAAAATCAAACAAAGAGGAATACACTTAAATGCTTACATTATACATTAAAAATAACAAACATAATAATACATAACAGAGAGATGATTTACAAGGAAAAAAATATCATCTCCCAAAACAATAACTATGCATTTGACTGTTTCCCTCCCAGCCAAGGAATTCCAGCCAGGGTCAGGACAACACCAAGCAATCTCACTCCAAGACAACGACAGAAAACAATTGGAAAACGGGTATGGTGGGATAGAAGACACAGCATGTACCTCCCTGCCCACTATGGGAGGTCAGGATCCCCACCCAGGGACCGGTTCTTGGGACGGTCCTCAGCGCGGCACTAATTAGAAGCGACAGTGTTCTCTCCATCAAACCCATAAGGACAAAACGTTCCTTTCTCCCGACAAGCATCAGATTATTCAATATGCAAGAATTATGAACATCTATTGTACTATCTATTTCACTTTGTTGATCTTAGATGCAGATATGATTTACATTCTTATAAATAATTTTTGCGTAAAGATTATGCATACCTACTCACTAACTGATCTATTTCTTTATCATTAAAAAAAAAAACACCAAATATCTGGGGTTTTTTTGTTTTTAATGGTTTTACGGCGCTTGCAACACATTAAGGTCATATCAGCGCCAGTAAAAAGGAATAAAATGGGATAGTAAAAAGTTCTCGAATTACAATAAAGCATCCAAGAAAAGGGAAGACAAAGGGGAATTGGTTCAAATAAGAAACAGGTGTAGATTCCAAAAGCACTCTATCAAAGTACTTAGTTTGAGATCACTAAAAGTCTCATCCAGACAGAAGCACAGGTCCCCGCTAAGAGGAACACACTCAAATGTTTTACAAATCATATATAATATAAATAAAGCATAATACAGTGCATAACAGAGAGATGATTTACAATGAAAAAAATATAATCTACCAAAACTAATTATACATTCGACTGTTTCCCTCTCAGCCAGGGCATCTGGCCAGGACCAGGACAAAACCAATCTCATTCCAAGACAAAGACAGAAAGCATGTTGGAAAACAGATATAAGGGGATAGAAGACACAGTATGTACCCCCCCCCCCCCCCCTGCCCACTATGGGAGGTCAGGAACCCCACCCAGTCCAAATATCTGCAGTGAAATATTTTAGATTATTTTACTAAATATACTCAAATAATCAAATTTATTTTTAATCTTTAAAGTCTACCTATTGTCTATCTCTATCTCTCTACAGACACACAAACACACACACAGACACACATATATATATATATATATAAATTAAATTATGCCTTTTGCGCCACGACATCATAAGATATCGTCGCCTAGGCATTCCACGAAGGAATATAGATAACTCATCAAACAAGATGTCTGATGTCAACAGGAATCACCCATGTTGTCCCAGTGAGCAAATTGGGGGTTAATAATCTTGCTCAATGAAAAAAAAAACGAAAGTGCCTGAAGCGGTGCTCGAACCCGGGTCATCCGGGTCACAGTGCAATGCATATATATATTCGAATGTGTGGCATGTGCAAAGATTCACCGGAGAACATAAATTAAATAGTATGTACATCCTCTGGATTCACAAAAATACATAAGCTGTCACCGCATGACGCATGCATGCACGTGAACATAAGTTTATGCTATTGCTATAGCCCCCATATGGTTTGTGCCATTGTCTATCATTGCTGCCCTTCTCTCCTCATTGTGACATCCATGCACACCCCCACAATCAGAACGAGACTGGCACTCATCGCGCAATTAGCCTAGACTGTACGACAAGTGATGATAGCGTCTCAAATTTCCCAACTTCTTTTTTTTCATTCTCAGTCTGCCTTTCTCAGCATTTAGATCATCGTATGAATTTGCATTGTAAAAGATAGCTCTAACGAAAAGAATAGTTTTAAAAAAGCCATTTTTAGTTTAGCCAAGCTTAACGAGAAGCTGGGCCGTCTTTCTGGGAATATGTAGGCCTTCTCCATTAAAGGGGGATAACAGATTAAACATTTCTGTTGCTGAAAAGTGATTCCCGTTGAGTTTTGGATAAAGTAAACCTCGGATAAACTTACAGGTCCCCGGTAGTTTATCTTACCTAAGCGAACTGCAGTGTAATTCGCTTTATTTATCCCCTAAGATTTTTTTTCCTGGATAATCTCTTCCAAGGGGAGATTGAAATAACCCTGGCATCAGCTGCACTGCTGAAAAGTGAGTTAGGTCGAGGGACTTGTTCAAAGCCACATACTACAGTGGGAGTCGAACGTGGTGCCTCCTGGGTAAGAAGTCAAAGACCAGACCCAGCCCTGCGCCACGCTGATTTACAGGAATATTGCAAGGGTGTAGTAATGTTCTCTCCCCCCCCCCCCCCCCCCCCCCCTAAGGATAATTACACCCACCAAAACCCACCTGTTTTATAATAAATCGAGAACCAATGATTTCCGCATCATTTATAATTATGTGTGCAATGAGAAACAAAAATCATTTCTGAGAATCTGCCATTTATAATATGTACATAGAGACAAGCATTTTACAGCATCAAGGCGACAACAACGGGAGCTGGAGAAAATGAAAAGTCAACTTTAACAAGGGAAAGTATTTATTTTGTTATAAACGACATGGCATTTAATTAAGAACATTAGACAACAACCATATCGACCGCTACATCCATTGTATAAAAAGACAACCAATTTGAGAACATTTGGTCAACATGTTACAACATCAATTATAAAAGTACGTAAAACAAAAAGTTCTATTCTCAATGGAAACACACATCACATTTCACCATATTTACAGGCTCAAATCCTAAAATCACTTTTATTGCAGAATAATGTTACTACCAGATTTTCCTGCAATGAAATACATGAAAAGGCAACAATTGAACCAAAATTACATCACACTTGTTCATTATTTTAAAACTAAAAAGTTTGATTTCAATTTTCTGAGTCTTTATATTGCAGTTTGATTTTATTGCTTCAAAATTTGTTCCCCTAGCAGGTCATGGACGAACGCTTGCTTGATTTTAATGGTTTTACGGCGCTTGCAACACATAAAGGTCATATGAGCGCCAGTAAAAAGGATAGGAAGAAAATGGGTGAGTAAAAAGTTCTAGAATTACAATTAGAGCACACAAGGCAACACAAAGGGGAATTGGTTCAAATAGGAAACAGATGTAAATTAGTTATTAGTTTGAGATCACCTAAAAGTCTCATTCAGACACAAGCACAGGTCCCCACTTAGAGGAATACACTCAAATGTTTACAAAACATATATAAAGTGTAAACAAAATATAATACAGTGTATAACAGAGAGATGATTTAGAAGGAAAAAAATATCATCTCCCAAAAACAACTATACATTTGACTTTGACTGCTTCCCTCCCAGATAGGATAAGCGGCCATTGCCAGGACAAAACCAAGTAATTTCATCCCAAGACAAAGACAGAAAGCATGTTAGAAAGAAGACACAATACGTGCCTCCCTGCCCACTATGGGAGATGGACGAACGATTTCCTCATTTTATACAACACATATCACCAGTTCCCCTGGATTCTGTTTTGGGTCCCATTTTGTTAAGTTCAGCTTTAACAGTTCACTTTGCCAATATCATAAGACAAAATTAAAAAAAAAAGTTATTGTTTTTACATAGATTAGGTTACAAACGAAAAATCATGAGATTCCCACTTTTTTTTGTTTGTTTGTTTGTTTGTTTGTTGCTTTAGGTCTCTTCCAACACAATTGAGGTTATATGAGAGACCGCTGAAACAAAAAAACAAGCAATCTAACAAAAATAGTACAAATGTAAATCAAAATCATAACCTAAAGATATCATAAGCTAAATTATAAATAACCAAGAACAAACAGGCAGAAGATTTACAGAAAAAAAATATCCCCTGTCAAAAATACAATCACAAACCAAAGAAGCAGGATAGGCTAGTAAAGAGAAGAAGAAACGACATCACTATCGGATCGTACACCCATGCGAACATCATAGGTATATGATTCAAGGGTGATGCTCCCATCCAACCACCCGCAGATTCCCACTTTCACATTCGCCTGTCAAGAAGACTGAGTGCATCTTGTTTTATCTAATTAAAGTTGTGAAATTTATTGTTCTTTTTACTTATTCTTATTAGACTTTATATAATAACAAGAACAACAACAACAACAATAATAGTAATAGTAATAATAATAGTAATAATAATAATAATAATAATAATAATAATAATAATAATAATAATAATAATAATAATAATAATAATAATAATAATAATAATAATAATAATAATAATATTAGGAACCCTATTATTATTATTATTACTAGTAAAAAGCCCGCAATTTCGCGGGGAAAGAACTATTTTCATTCGATACTGTACTCACCATCATTTAATGAGGGCAGATTGGTAAACAACGTTGTCTGTGTAATTTGGTATATCTTCGGTTGATTTTTCTGTGTGGCCCAACATGAAGTGTAAGCCACTATAGCCTCTGACCCGTGACACAGCAACATACAGTTGTCCGTGTGTGAATACCGGTTGTAGTAAGAAAATCCCCACCTTGCTTAATGTCTGCCCCTGAGACTTGTTAATTGTCATTGCATATGACAATTTTACCGGAAACTGTCTTCTATTTATAATAAATGGTAAGCCTGAATCAGTTGTTGTTGTCAGATTGATTCTAGGGATAAACACTATGTCGCCAGCTCTACTACCGGTAATTATCTTGGCTTCTAATACTTTTGAACCTAATTTAATTATTAACAAACGGGTGCCATTTAGGAGGCCTGATTTAGGATTTATATTTCTAAGCAGCATGACTGACGTGTTGGCTTTCAAATGTAAAGCATGTGGAGGAAGTCCGGGAGGTGTAAGTTCGTTCAAGAATTCAATCGGGTATAAGTTGATGTCAGAGTCACTTTGAATGGAATCAGCACTGCAGTAAATTTGTTCAGTTGATGAGGTCAACCTGGACAGAACGGCTGCATTTATTTTGTCAACATTTTCATGGGTTGTAGTCAAAATTGCTCTCTCTGATAGATAACGTTCATCCGCAAAGTTCAGATTCAAATCATTGTATACAGCATTTATCAAGCATTCTGGGTCATTTTCAGGAAGGCATAGCGCTGTAGGTAATTTAACAGAATACTTTCCTATTTCGCTGAAAACCGGCTCTGTACCATTTCCGATGCGGAGAAGCCAATTTGCAAAACAGTTATTGTCATCAGTAACCCTCATGTTCTTGTTCATGTGAAAAAATTCCAAATAATTGACTTGTTAAGTGTGACACTTAATATATCGGCTTCACTTCCTTTGTTAACAACAGGTAGAATTTGCCGAAAATCCCATCCAAGTACAACCACTTTGCCCCCAAAAGGTTTTGAACTGCCTGTTATGTCACAAAATGTCCTGCTCACACATTCAAACACACGCCTGTCCATCATAGCTGCTTCATCCCAAATTATGAGAGAACTACTCTTCAGTAACTTAGCTGTGTCTGATTGGCGACTGATGCTACAGGTACTGTTATCCGTTATTGGAATTGGAATTTTGAACGTTGAATGTGCTGTTCTACCACCGTGCTGACAAAAGATCAAAGGTGAAAATACAAATTTAAAGAATACTGGGGATGTAGGAGCTTTCGGAATGTCTCCCCTTTACTTAACTTATGGAAAAACAAACACCCTAGCACCTTTAATAACACTTATGACTAACCTCTCGAGCTAACCCTAATAGAAAAAAACAGCTCTCGGACTGCTTTGTTTTGTTTTTTGTTTTTAAGGGTTTTACGGCACTTGCAACACATTTAGGTCATATCAGTGCCAGTAAAAAGGAAGAAAATAAGATAGTAAAAAGTTATAGAAATACAATTAAAGTGGCCAAGAAAAGAGAAGACAAAAGGGAATTGGTTCAAATAGGAAACAGATGTAGATTCCAAGAGCACACTATCAAAGCACTTAGTTTGAGATTACCTAAAAGTCTCATCCAGACAAAAGCAGGTCCCCACTAAGAGGAATACACTCAAATGTTTTACAAATCGTATATACTATAAAGAAAACATAATACAATGCATAACAGAGAGATGATTTACAAGGAAAAAAATATCATCTCCCAAAACAATAACTATGCATTTGACTGTTTCCCTCCCAGTCAAGGTATCCGGCCAGGGCCAGGACAAAACCAAGTAATCTCATTCCAAGACAAAGACAGACAGCTAGTTGGGAAACAGATATAGGGGGATAGAAGACACAGTATGTACCTCCCTGCCCACTATGGGAGGCAGGAACCCCACCCAGTCGGACTGCTTTGCACTACCTTTCAATACTTAACAAATCACAATGGCGGCCAAAAATCAAAACAATGGTCAAATTAGGAAATTTTAAACTTTCACAAATCTATCAAGGTTTGTTCTAGAGTTTTTAAAATACTTCTATATGACAAACTGAATAAATAAATGCCTGACAAAATATCAACGGTGAAAATACAAATTTAAATAATACTGGGGATGTAGGAGCTTTCGGAATGTCTCCCCTTTACTTAACTTATGGAAAAACAAACACCCTAGCACCTTTAATAACACTTATGACTAACCTCTGGAGCTAACCCTAATAGTAAAAAAAGAATCAAAATGGCGACTGAAATACCTTCATGTGATCAAGTGAATAATATCACTATGAATGCCATGATTTGCTGAAAAATGCCAACACACACACACACACACACACATGTATACACCACACACAACACACACACACACAAACATACACACACACACACACACAAACATATCATAACAAAACTGATCACCGCTAAATCAACAACACAACGGAGTAATAATAATACTTGATGTCATAAATAGATGACGCAAATTGACAACTTTTTACAGTGTCAAAATTAGTTGATTTTGGGAGCCAAGTGTCGTCGGTACATATTTTATGATATTATCTGTTTGACTCAGCGAACTTTCAATCTGACTTTAAATTATAAAAGAAAAGGAAATCAAGTTATCTCTTTATCTATCTGTAAAAAATACATTTCTAATTTTCAAATCTTTCAGTAGAGTTGTGCGCCGTATCAATTTTTTTATTGACTCAAATAAGCACAATGTTCTCCACAATGCTATATTTTTTAAAGAAAGGATTATTATTATTATTATTATTATTATTATTATTATTATTATTATTATTATTATTATTATTATTATTATTATTATTATTATTATTATTATTATTATTATTATTATTATTATCATCATCATTTCTACAGCTGCCAAGCAGAAAATTCAAACATTCCCAGTTACATCTCATGAATAAAAGTGACAATAAATATTCTTCTCTTGCGGGGAAGAAGAGAGGGATAGAAGCGAATAATGTGAAAAAGACAGGAACATGTTTCATAAAGAAAATCAGATTCCAAAATAAAAGACAATGGTGGATGAGATTAACAATCAAAAGTTGCCAAATTCAGAGAGTAAGGAAGCCCACACGTCAAATTTCCGAATTAGGACAATTAATTAGAGAGGGCTTCTCGTCATTGGCAAATCTGTTAACGGCCCATCATGATCCTAGCAAGCCCTCGGTGAAGTAACAAAAGACAGATGACAGTGAGAGTAAGAGAGGGGAAGACACATAGATAAAATAAAAACAAGATTTAGAAGAACATGGGGAGTAAGATGAAATAGAGAGTAAGATGAAAAAACGGGAGCAGTTTTTCAATGTGCCTGATTCTTTCGATGAAAACATTCAAGAATCTGTGGCTAACATTAATAAGGGAGTGTGTCAACAAAGATATTTTTTTTAAAGTGTTAAAAAAAAATCTTTGCCCTAAAATTAACCCCAATCTCTGAGTTCCTAGAATCAACCCTCAAGTCTTTCCAGGTACGCAATTTACACATGTACCTATAGTATATGGTGGTATAATGTAATTATAGAAATGAATATCTCAATATACAAACTACTGATGGAATTAAAAACCTATTCGGAATTTTTATCAGACACAACGTGTTCCTTTTTTCTTACTTTTTCAATCAACACTTTAAATTTTGAGTAAGGATTAAAAAAACAACAAACCGACAAACCATTCTAGAATACAAAATGTTTGTTTCGTTGTCTATATTCTTATTGGTTTATTGTTGTTCTAATTGGTTTTTTGCAGTTGTGGTGTCACCATTCAGTACAATTCAAGCCTACAGAGTGAAGCAGAAACTTGGTCAGGAAACCTTATAAAGAAAATAGAAGTACATATTTAGACCTTGTGGTTCTTTTCTGTTTCCTTAAAAAGCCAGCTGGACAATCTATTAAATATTGTAAGCTTTGCAAAATAAACATCTAACACAATACAAAATATGAGCTGGCTGGACAAAGAATGTGATAAAAAAAAAAAAAGGATTCAAGTTTCAAGCCATAAAATGCCAGTACTGTTTGTTTTTGTTTTCATAATTTTTAATCCCTGCAGATTTTCAGAATGAAAAAAAAAAAGAAAAAGAGAGATATGAGATTTTCAAACTGAAAACAAAGATAACGATAAACATGAGAGATAATCATGCAGAAAAGGAGAATGAGATTTTCAAACTAAGAGAGGTCAACTTGAAACGCCAAAGCGAAATATGGAGATTTTCAAACTAAGAGAGGCGAACGTGAAACGCCAAAGAGAAATATGGGAGATTGTTATACTGTTAAGGATAATGAAAAAAAAATGAGAGATTTCCAAACTCAAAAACAATAATGCAAAAAAGAGAAATATGAGTTTGAGAGATTTTCAAACTAAAAGAGGCCAATATGGGAGATTGTCATACTGAGAAGGAGAATGAAAAATTTGAGAGATTTTCATAATAAAAAAGGATAATGCAAAACGCTAAAGAGAAATATGAGAAACTTTAACCTCACCAAGAAAAGTAAAAAATGTCAAAGAGTAATATCATGCAAACGCTAACGAGAAATATGAGAGCTTTTTAACCTCAACAAGGAAAGTAAAAAACACCAAAGAGAACTATGAGAGTTTCAAACTTAAAAAGGAAAATGAAAAACTTCAAGGAGAAATATGAGAGATTTTCATATTGAAAACAATATAAGATATTTAAACTAAAAAAAATACAAAATGCTAAAGAGAAATATGTAGGTGATGCAGACGACCTGGCATAAGAGGTATTCATATATAGAAATGAAAATCTTCATGAACAAACTATTGATGAAATAAAAACCCATTTGGAATTTTTAAATCAGAACAACGTACCGATGGCCAAGACAAAATGGCCGCGTGTGAAGTCGGCGATGCAGATAGAGTGAAATACATGCTTATTATTGTGGTTCAATTTATTTTGTGCATTCTGTATGTGTTAGACATCAAGTGACTTTCTGGGCAAAAAAGAAGAACTTGATACACCGAAAAAAGGTCAGAGTAACCCCCCTAAGTTTGAACTGATCAGATGTCACAACCAAAAACTGTGTTTCAACAAAGTACCCCCCATATTCACAAGCTTCATGATAACATTGGTGGGTGTTTTTACAGATTTTCTCAGGCTTTTTGTCAGAGCAGAGCATATCAGGGAGTCAGCCAAAAATCTACCTTCTCTGAATTTGGAGGATCAAACTTTGTGATTCCACCAAAATACATTGACTGTGGAAAAGCAGAGTTCCTATTAAAATCAATACCTCCAAATGATGCTAATAACATGAGAGAGAGGCTGTTGAAAACATACATCAGTACAGCACAATACATGCAGGGAAAACTGCCATTCAACAACTCCGTCATAAGACTATTTTCTTTTTTACATCCCCTTGCATTTGGCCAATCAGACACTGCAACTGTCCTCAGATCTCTTCTGGCATATTTCCCTACCATTAACTCAGAATCTTTCAGCTCTGAAATTATGGTAATGCAGTCAAACTGTAATATTCCCACTGGCAAGGAGATGGATTTGGACCAATGGTGGGCTCATGTTTTTAAGCTTGACAAGTACCCTTCTGTTCAGAGGATTATCACAGCTTGCTTGTCTGTTTTCACTGGACCCAATTTTAACGGATTCATTTCAAGTCGCTGCCCAAAATTTGAGTTTTTGAAAGCATACGAGTCATTGCAACTGCCGTGGAAGCCAATATCGACAGTAGTTTGCATCGACAACACCTAAAAGCACAATAGAAAAGAAACTCTTATAGTTAAAAAACAACGAACTAGAGTCTTGGGGTTTACTAACTCGAATATGTTTTCCGTCAATCGCACCAATACAGTTAGGAAATTGCGTCTTCTGATCAAATTCATTGGCTGTTCTTAACCATGAATCCTCATCCATTTCTGGCATACACATTAATCTTAGACAATCCCAAAGTTTGATACAAACGTCCTTGATTATTCCCCTGACTGTTTCAATGCCAAGAAGATATTCAAAGTGAAGAGACACCATGCTGCATCCTGTCACTAGATATCTGAAATGAAACAATAATACATAATATATCAAAATGAATTTTATTCCAGTGTTGTTTCACGTACCCCCGGTAACTTAATATATTTTTTATTTTGCTTTTTTTTTTTTCAGGAAAAGAAATTCAGCAAGATGGACCATTCTGCGCACCTGCTTCCAGCGCAAGTTAAAAGAGCAGAAAAATGGCATTTCAGGAAAGGCTGTGAAAATGAGGAGGAAATATGTTTACTTGACCAGTTGCTTTTCCACATCCCCGTAGGCGAAGAAAGAGAAACTGGCTCAAATTTGGAACCTCCAAAATCCTGCCAGGCTGAAGAAGATCCCGATACTTATTCCACGTGTGCCGAGCAAACGTTTCGCCCACCTCCATCTCCCCTTCCCACTCTTATAAAGGAACGAGCAAAGAAAAGCTCGAAATCGTATGAGCAATCTTTGCTGGACATACTTAAGGAGAAGGCTGAAAAAGCCGAAGAAATTGACGAGGACAAAAACTTTGCCATTCGTTTTGTGCAAGTTTTAAAAAGGATGCCCCTTGACATGAAACTGGAAGCAAAGATGGAGATAATGCGAGTATTTCAGTTTCTCAAGACCAGCCCCACACTATCCTTTAAATCCCCAGTGCCCAACATACCAGTCATACCAAATCAGTCAGGCGCTGGATATAACAGTTTTGGTAATGAAAATACAGTTCAATGTACGATCAACAAACAGCCAAAGATCAAGCACACCTGTGCCCAGCTCCTTTCAATCATCTAAATAACGAGCCTCAGTCATCTAATTCATCTGAATTTCATTACAATGAATGAAATAATGTTCTATATGTTGTCACCTTTCAGAGTATGGGAAAATAAATAACACCGTTCGTTCCTAATCCTATTTGTTATTGTCATTTTTTTTTTCATTCACTTTTCGGTTTAAGAGACCGTTCACAATTGATGTAAACCAAATTTTCGCAAAAATTGACTCCCCCCCCCCCCCCTCTGTCAATTTTTGAGTGACCCCTTCTCCCCCCTTTTGGGTTGACGTCAATTGTGAACGGTCCCAAAGTGGAATATAATATATATAAAAGTTACTGACCTAAGTGTCACAGACAATCTCTCCAGGGGTGATATACACTTCCTGATACTTGTATCCTGGACAGTAATCAGAGGTCCCACTGATTGCAGTAGAAAGTCGTAACTTTCTTTGCTCATTCTATAATATGCAAATAACTTTTTCAGGTAATCTCGAAGATCCTGGTAAAAGGTGTAAAATTTCCCTTTAAGTAATCGCTGACTAAGAATTGGATGAACCCAATACTTCTTTGGTTTTTTCTTTTTCCGAATGGAAAATGTCAAAGCACAAACACAAGCAACCTCTGTCACATCCATTTTTGTAATGGCCGAGACAAGGCCATACAATGACGCAACTGGTAAAAAAATCGACCAACTATTTAGTTGTGGTGAGGTAAGACATATTGTACCTCAACTCGACAACACGATTTCAATTTTTCAGTTGATCAACTAACTAAAAGTTGTAGTGCGGTAACGGCCTTACTGTGCTGCTACAAGTCACAAACTAACAGCATTGTTTAAATTTTTTTAAAAAGTCAAAGCTGTTGTAAATTATCCTACTCCTACTCCCACTGAAGTGCGCAGTTTCATTGGCATGATACAGACAGAGGATTGTGGACGTTACAGATGCAAGACATGCCCACACTTCACGGTTGCTTGTTTCATCGTAAATCGTTCCTTTTAGTTTTCACGGCACCTATGTGATTCATCACTCCACATCAGTGCCAGACCAAGGTTCAGCTAGGCAGAGCTAACTGCCGGCAGACAAACGTAATACATTACATATGATTGTTATTTTTCTTATCTTCCCTGCACTATTACATGCCATCAAATATACCCACTGGTCTAGAATAAAATTAATTGTAAACTATATATGCAGCAGCTTTCATTTTCTTATTTCTAAGGACATGTGCTTATTAGAACAGATATATTTTTTCCCCTAAAAAGGCCTCTACTGTGTGTAAGTGATTGGCTTGAGTGATTTTTAATTTAATTACAGTAAATTGTTTAATCAAAGAGCACTTGCTTAAAAATTGCGTTATGATTACTTAAGTTCCTAAACTTGATTTTGGTTAAGTTAGAAGCTTGCGATTATTATATTTTTGAAACTGTGATGTCAAGAACAAAGTAATTCTAGAAATTAGTGAGCAATTTCCATGTGTAATTTTTCATTTAAGATTAAAATGATTAAAACATCTAATTAAAAGGGTACAGGTAACTGTTAAAATTTTGGTTAAATTTGCATTGTGGTATTCCCGATTCTTTAACCTTCTTGTGTTGTTGATTCCTCTCAGATAACAAAAACATTGGGTTAATGTATGATTAATAACAAAATGAATCACACGCTTGAAATACAATCACGCTTTGTTAATGAACTATGCAGACTTTGCGGTAGTCGTTCTTTATCAAGAAAACAAAAAATGTCGAGAAAAAAAACAAAATTGTGTTTGAGTCACCAAGACGCATTATTCTTTATGTTTAATATCAACATTTCTGATGACGTTGCGGATAAACATTCAAAAACTGTGTGTTCAAAATGTGACTTCAAAATAAGAACAATCAACAGGGGTCGCAGCAGTGTAATGCTATCCAATATGAAGGCAATGCTGTCCCAAATGGAACAATTTTGGAAAGAATTTGACCCCTCATTGAGTATTGAAAATTGGATCACTTGTTCACATCATAAGGCACTTTCTAATTATAGAGGTAAACCTATTAGAGACGAATCATCCACACAAACAACAGCATCATCATCATCATCATTAGTGAAAAGCAAAGTATCACCGACGGCAGAGCAATCACCACAACTACCACTACCACTACAAACGCAAACACCACTCCCACCACCACCATCCAGGTCTCCAACACCACTACTGCCATCACCAACACCACCACTACCCACTTGTTAGTCACCACCATCACTACCAACACCACCACCACTCGCGTTTCCAACACCACCATCACTACCTGCATGTCTAGCACTGTCACTGTCACCACCATCTCTACCACCACCGCCCTCAATGCCCGTGTCACCATCACCACCAACAATACCACAGCTACCACAATTTTCAACAGCACTAACACTGTCGTCACCATCAACATGGTCGTCACCATTAGTATTGTCGACACCATCATCAGTTTCAGCAGCACCAGTACTGCACCAAGCATCGCTACTACCGCTAGTAGTACCTAGTACTGATGTTAGAATTGAACTGTCAACTAATGTTTCACAATCCCAAGTTCACCGAACACTGTTACATCCTATGGCAACTGGTCGACATGGCTCTGGTTCAATTCCTGTCAACACAGCCACAATCACGAGGATAAATGGCAAGGATGATCAAACTTTTTTCGAATCGTTTCAAAAAAAAAGTCAAATGAACCTCTTGATAAATTAGAGGAGAAGCTGTTAACACACCTTGTTAGAAGAAAGCTCCATTCCAGCCCAGAGCAAATTGTTGTTTGTAAGACTGGAGGCCAACCAATCGTATTGAAAAAAAAAAATAAAACCCAGGAAAGATAGCGCAATTGTACGTACACCAACCAAGAAGAAAAGAGCAAGACTCATACAGAGAGTGAGATGACAAATATCAGGCTCATCAGACACATCTACTAACACACAACAGACGACAGAATTGAAAATACTTCCAATGAACACTAGAAGGGAGGTAAGCGCAAAAGCTGGCGTAAAGGAGCGAGTGAAAATGTCTACGGAAACTGCGCTGGCCATGAAAGAAAAAGTAGGCCTCACATATAGTCAGATGAGAATACAGAGGCGATTCTTAAAAATGTCAGGATTGCATCTGCCACACAAAGGAAAGAAAAAAAGATATGGGAAGCAGTTGGTTTCAAATTTTGTGAACATAACACAGAAGGTATTTTTTGTAGATAGCCAACCAATCCCAACAACTTACGGATCCGTTGACAATATTTCTGACTACCTTAAAGCACTGTTAGATGGATATAAGACAAGCAATCAGTTGACATGGTACAATGGAGTCATACCAGAAGACGAAATTTGGGTAAAGATAGGAGCAGATCACGGAAAGGGTAGTTTCAAAGTCTCCATGGCAGTAGCAAATTTAGAAAAACCAAACTCAAATACAAACACACATCTAATTGGAATAGCAAAGGTCAAAGACGCACACGACAATTTACACAAATTCATGTCCGAGACACAGAGGAAAATTTTTGAATTAAAGCAGGTAGAGTGGGATGGGAAAAAGATTACTATTTTCATTCATGGGGACTACGATTTTTTAAGCAAAGTCTATGGATTGTCAGGGCCACAAGGCACTCGTCCCTGTTTGTGGTGTCTCACAACAAAGCAGGAAATGCACTTAAAAAATGACAACCCACACACACCACGCACATTAGAATCGTTGAAAACGGATTATGAAAGATTTAGGACAGAAGGACAACAACAGAAAGCGCACGCAGCATACTACAACAACAGCATACACAGCCCACTCTTGAGTGTAGAAATCAAACAAGTTACACCACCCTACTTACACATCTTGCTAGGGATTACTCTAAAACACCATCGCTTATTAGAAAGAGCTGGAGATGACATTGACAAACACATACATGATGATACGCATCCAAATCAGACAGAAAATGGTCAGGTTTTTCGAAAATATGGTGATAACTGGAAGGTGGTCATTAATTTACTTGAGAAAATAAAATGTCTTACTGGATGTGCTGTCATGGAGAATCCTGACCACTATACTGACCAGTCATGAAAAGGACAGCTTAGAATAGCCCAAGAACAATTAGACAACACCACACACGAGCCTTTGACAAAAACATCTGGACCAGTGTGCTCACAACTTAATAGAATATTAGATAAACACAGCATCACCCCACAGGCTTATCACAGTAGGTCAATTATAGGAAACCACTGCAACATCTACCTCTGTACAGAGGTCTTTCAAGACATTACATCCACTATCATCACAGAAACACTCAGGAATACAAGTAATCCATTCATCATAGATAAAGCAGACTTGGTCAAAGCAACATTTGACTCCCTTAACAAGGCATAAGCATTAGTTCACAATGACTTATCACACACCAATCCTATTCCACCTGCATCGATTGCAAACATCAAAAGAAACATAGACAATTACATGCAGACCTACAGACATTACTTCAGTAGAAAAATCATTCCAAAGCAACACATTTTAGAACATCACTGCATACCATTTGTAGAGGAATTTAGAATGGGACTTGGTCTGCTCGGAGAACAAGGAGGAGAGTTGATTCATTCAACAATGACAAAACTAGAGAGGAGAACAAAAGGCATGAGGAATGAAGAGAGGAGGATGAGGACAATCATGGAATGTCACTTGATACAGGTGTCACCAGCTTTGAAAGCCCACACTCCTTGCATAAAACAAAGGAAACTGAATGATGAAACAAGTAGCAGTGTAGATGAGCCTTAAAGGTAAATGAAAACTTTTTGCTATGATCTGAGTTAACATTTATGTACATTATGACTATTTCTACTGGTCAATGACTGTGTACATATAGCATGATGATATATGGAAGTCAATCCTACAATTCTTCATAATGTGTGCAACATTTCTGGCATAACATTTTCTGCATCGTATGATGAGTGTTGTTATTTTAACCAACTGTTTGGTATGGCGTGACGGGGGCGACGACTTTTTCAGATTGTAGAATGATAACAGTGGCCAGTATTGTAACAAGTCTTGCTGTTCAAGTAGACGGTTGGGGGGGGATTTGACCTGACAAGTTGTAAATCAAATCCAGATTGCATGAATCTCAGAGTAATCGCCAGGAAGATTTTTGTAGGGTGAAAAGTTCAGTATTATCTCTCTATGTGTGTATGAGTTTAAAAGTGATAGTTCTTGACGAAACATTTTTAAAAAATTATTTACTTTTGCCATATGTAGGTATCTATACTTGAAATATTAGACTTTTTCTCCTCATTGTACCATGACATACATATATCCCATCCAAATAAAAATCATATGTGTATAAAATAGAAAAATTTTTTAATTGATACAGTACATAAACATGATTATTGATTTTAATCCAAATTAATTATAAATCATTATGTTTGGTCATTTAAACTGCAGTGACCTGTTACTGGCAATAACTCGTTGACCCCTGGTCGCCAGTTATCATGACCTCGTGACCTACTGTCGGTGAGAGCAATGCACTCTCCAACTAAAAGTCAAGCTATATTCCACTGTGACTTATGCATGGAAAAATCTATCAATTTCCTGAATAATTTGTGGGACATTGGACATTCCTTCACCTGCACTGGTTGCAATTTTTGATTTACACAATCAACTGCAAACAACGCCATAAGACATATGTGGGAGAAACTGGCAAAAGATTGAGCAACATCTGCAGTCCATTGAAAATGATGAAGACAAACATGTCACCAACCACTTCAATGGTTATAGTCACCAAGGATTGTATGACATCCAAATCACTGTCCTTCAGTTCAGCCACACCACTAAATAACTTAGGAAATACAGAGAAATGAAGTTGATACTTTAACTTTACACCCTGAGACCTCACAGCATGAACTCGATACTGGACCTCATTTAAATATTAATTATACAACCTTGTATGGACTAGCAAAGGATCTTAGAAAAAAAATAGTTTCAATAAGCCTGTTTTCCAGGAGAAGACTGTAATTGTGCTTTAAGGGGAAAAGAAAAGTTATACCTATGAAGAATTGGAGAAGAAATCTGTGAAAACAGCATTCCCAAAATGTGTCTGAGCATGGAATCTTCACGATGATGTAATTAACAAACTTACAAACTCTTACAGTTTTTGCTACAGGTATTGTTTCACAAACATGAGGAGCATAAATGCAGTGAGAGTCTTCCATTAAAAAAAAAAGAAAAAAAGTAGTGGGAAAGATGAGCCAGAAAATGAGATCCTCCAAGGTTAACCTTCCAGACAAACAACTATGTGTCAGCTACTGAGTGCAACAGTAGAAATTGGCAGATATTAGAATTTGTGAGATGTACCTACAACTTTCTGTAGATAGTTGACTAGAGAGATGGGACACATTTTTTAACATATTTAATTGTCAATTTCCTGGATTTGTTTTGGATTCATTTTGAAAAACAACTCTTATCAATAAATAAAATTTATGGTTTTGCATTTGTATTTGCTTATTGGCCTTGCAAGACATTGGGCAAGTGCAATAGCATTTTCAACAGCAAAATATGTTGCGATCTAATGCACTAAAGTGTAGAATTTGTGGATGTGAAATGACATGTGAAAATAGAAAGAGGAGAGGATAAATCCCCTCATTGTCCCTCTAAAAAATATTCTTAAAAACTGGATTCTATGTGAAAAATGACATTTTTGGAAAAAGATAGGCGAGGAAAAACATGATTATCTTGACCATTTGAAAATAGTTTTGATGAACACTGGATCCTAATTAAAATGAAATATACTCATCAAAATCCTCTACTTTTGGAGATAAGAGTCATGTACCAATGTTTTGTTTTGTTTTAAAGGGTTTTACGGCGCTTGCAACACATCATTTAGGTTATATCAGCACCAGTAAAAAGGAAGAAAATGGGATAGTAAAAAGTTCAAGAATTACAATTAAAGCATCCAAGAAAAAGTAAGACCAAGGGGAACTGGGAACAAATAGTGATCAGATGTAGATTCCAAAAGCATACCATCAATGTACTTAGTTTGAGACCACCAATAAGTCTCATCTGGACACAAGCACGGCCCCCACTAAGAGGAACACACCCAAATGCTTAAATTACAAATTCAAATCAACAAATATAATAATACATAACAGAGAGATGATTTACAAGGAAAAAAATATCATCTCCCAAAACAATAACTATGCATTCGACTGTTTCCCTCGCAGCACAGGAATCCGGCCAGGGTCAGGACAAAACTAAGTAATCTCATTCCAAGACAAAGACAGAAAGCAATTGGAAAACACATATAGGGGGATAGAGGACAGAGTAAGGACCTCCCTGCCCTCTATGAGAGGTCGGGTACCCCACCCAGAGTCCTGTACCAAGAACCATTAATTGACTTGAATTACCAAAGACAACCACCATTCAAGGCTACCAATATTTCATAGACATTTGTTCACTTTGGCTTTATAACAAACAATATAAGATTGGTGCCCCAAGATTGACTGTCAAAATTGACAAAAGTCTTGTGGCAAGGGGTGAAATATAATCATGTTTTATAACTTATTTAAAACGTGCAACTTTCGGTTTTGGGAATGGACAAAAATACAGTCAAACTTGTCTATAGTGACCACCTAAGATCAACGGCCAAAGTGAACGTTATAGACAGGATTAATGGCGGGGATGGGGGGGGGTTCACATGTACACTATCTCAGCCTCATGTTATTCAAAGCATTGAAACCTATCAAGAGCCATCGTTTATTATTGTTTTTGTTACTGTTATTTTTTTTTTTTATTACCATATATACAGTGCAGTGTCAATGATTTCCACCCACAAATTAAATAGGATCCAAATCAAAATTACTACAACATTCTTTTTGTTGGCAAATGATAAAAATTAAAGCTGAAAACAACCAGCGAAACTGACAAGCCTGTCATTTCCTTCACTGCGATTGGATTTTACTCCAGTCTTGACTACTCTGCCCATGAATATTTGACTGTTGTCAGTTTTTGTCGGGTTGAATTATAATTAACCCTTTAAGGTATTGACTGTGACCGGTGACAACAAAGTTCCAATAAATGGTCTTCAGTTCAAGTGGTCGCTATAGTCAGGTATTTGCCTGTTAAGATCACGACTTTAGATGGTCTTGGTCGCATCAGGGAGGTTTCCGTTATATACAGGTAAAATATTGACAAAAAACTCAAGGGTGTCAACAAAATTGGTCATTATGTAGAGGTGGTCGTTATATAGAGTTGGTCACTATGGCAGATTTGACTGTATGGTCAGTGCTTTATAATCTTTGAAAATAAGTTAGTTTGGTGAAATTCAAGGGTGTATGGAGATCATATTATAATTATATTAAGTACACAATTAGTTGAATGATGCAAAGTGTGGCCATTAAAAACAAAACAGGTCCCTTTCACTATTTAGATAAATTATAAAATGAATATTTCATCTTGGTCAGCTTGGTTCACTTGTTTCTGGTTTTCGATGATTTTGGTGAATCCATTTAACAACTTTGTCAAGATTGCTTCCTGTTTTAGCACTTGTTTCAATCACGGTGATGTTTTGGGTTGCATGCTGAATAACGTCTTCTAGTCGCATGATGCTCTCAAGCTCTAAACGACTCATTCCATTTTGTATATCTCTGATAATGAAAAATACAGTGAAGAAAGAAAGAATCCATTAACAATAATTAAGTGATAATTTTTAGTATTAGATTAAAGATATACTGCAACCTTGTAATTACTTACCTAACTAACATTCATATATTCCTTACTCAGTGAGGCATCCATAGCCAAGGGATATGATGGACCTTGTGCAACAATGTGGTCTAGTGGTACAAATCAGAGGGTCTGAGGTTCAAGTCCCGCTCTGAGCAGCCGATAGTGAGTCCTTGGAACAGGCTCTTTACACCCTTTCTCTCATCGTACTCAGGTGTAAAATAGCATTATCTCCGTCCACCAAAAATGTTAATACCAACTTTCATGCATCATGACTCATTCCACATGTTAAGTGATACTGTTGGATAGGGACCCCTTTTTAAGCACTTTGAGCATGTTTAATGTATACTGCTCTATATAAATGCTCTGGGATTTTTTTCTTCTAGTTTATAAGGACTGAGCCTCACACATGGGGGCTTTATTGACTATCTCTAATAAACTGTCATGATACAAATATAATAATGAAAGGAATAGCATTGTGTTGTTCACTATAAAGTTTTATCTTTCACTAATCAGTACAATTGATGTCTTATGGTAATAACACAATCACACAGAGCTGTCAACCACAATAACAGTAATACACGATAAGAATTTTTAAAAATCAACATTTTGATTTCAAAAATCGTGGTAAAATTCCTTCAGATACTAATGTACAAAAAAAAACCCCATTCAATAAGGCATAAAGAGCTGTGTCTTTATACTGAAGTCCAATAGAAAAAAGCCATAGACAGTTATTAAAGACTATCAATTAATATTATAGGGAATGAGATTAGTGGAAGAGTAGCGTCCCTTGATTGGACATTACCTTACAGAGAGAACGTCAAAATGGTTTTGCGCATGCATCTCTCTCGTGAAGTGTCTCATTCCGCTTTCACCAGAAGCGAGGACGAGAGACGCATGCGCACAACCAACATGACGTTCTCTCTCTAATAACTTTTCCGCCGGTGACGTCCAATCAAGGGATGCTACTCTTCCACTAATCACATTCCCTATTGCATCAGTAATTCATCAAGACAAAGGTTTAAGGATTTTACAAATCCTCTCAGGATTTAATTAATTCAAGATCCTTTTAAAAAATGAGAAAACCATGGGAAAAATGGGAGCTGGCAGCTCTGAATCAGGTATGTTACCCCTTATGTTTGCAATTTTTTTTCGTGAAACTAGATTTTAAATGACTAAATTCAAATGACTGTATTTCTTAAGAAATATTTTAGTTTTAGAATAATACACATAAATTTGTCTAAGGATGGGCATCAGGTCGACGGATAAAGTCAGAAATGGAGATCTTGGGGAAGCTGCCAACCAAAAACCTATAAATGTACAAATCAAAAAGAGGTAATGGGAATGGATAGGCCATGCACTTAGAAAACATCACAAGACAGGCTTTGATATGGAATCTTCAAGGAGGAAGAAGACAAGGGAAACCTCATTGATGGCTTATTCTTAAAGCAAGTAAATCACACATAAATTATTATTCAAAATGGTCTTTCTTATCCTTTTTGTTGGCAGGCATCTTTTTACACACTAAAAAAAGTGATATGGCAAACACCATCGTGTAAAAGAGAAACTGAACTTATTTTTAAAAGAAAAAGGGAGTGTATACAAATCAAAATCATTCTCCAAACCTTCACTTACTTTTTATTAAGAATGAGAAGCACAGGTACTCCCTGAGTGTCAGGATGCGACAAAATATTCATGAGAAGAACAAAACCGATGGAGACTTGGAACTGTTTGGATATGTCCATCATGTACTAGAGAGGGACAGAAAACGATTCATGATTTTTTTAACTAAAAACTGTCCACGAAATTTTGTTTTATAACATAAGTAGAAAAGAATACAAAAATGATTAACAGAACTTTATGTCTATCAATTAATCTAATTAAATCAGTAAATCATCAAGAAAAAAAAAATTAAGGTTGACTTTGAGGTCATTAATTAAGGTCAACCAATAAGTTGTGATGAGACTAAGGTTTTTTCTAAAACCTTTGCTTTTAACTTTGATCATGGAGCCACCAAACCCCACCCCAATTCCCCTGATCACCTCCCTGAGAACTTTATTGGCCGTCAATCTCGACAGTTAAATAGAAGTAAAAGGTAAGTTATTAAATATTATTTAAAAAGTGTCAAATGGATATTGTAAGAGTGTGTATACAAAAAATCATTTCCAAAAAGATACACTGTGCGAAAAGAAAATTTAACTTCATATGTTCAGGTGTTAAGCGTGTTGAGCAGGTGACACTCACATTCAACTACTCACCAGGTAGCTGTAAAGGAAATAAGTGAGATACAGAAAATACAATCCTTTTCCATCAATATCTGCATTGGCAGTCCTGTCCATTCCTTGATGCTATCAATTCATATCTTTTACTTTTACTGCTATTGTTATTTTTATTTTTTTACTATATTGCTTTATAAAATTATGTTAATATATTTCATAACACTTATTTCATTCTTGCAATTCACATTTGCAAACCCAATTTCCCTATGACTTTTTATCTATAACTTTATTTCGATCTCTCCTCTTTATTTGCAAAAATTTGCGATTAATTTTCCTTAAAACCATTAATTAGTTCATGAAAGAGAAAGGTATTAGTTTGTTTTTAAGGGTTTCACGGCGCTTGTTTTTGTTTTTGTTTTTAAGAGTTTTAGGGAGCTTGCAACACATTTAGGTTATATCAGTGCCCAGTAAAAAGGAAGAAAATGGGATAGTAAAAAGTTCTAGAATTACAATTAAAGCACCCAAGAGAAAGTAAGACAAAGGGGAACTAGGGACAAATAGGGATTAGATGTACAGTGGAACCTCCCGATAACGACATGCCACAGGACCAAGTTTTTATGTCGTTATCCGGAGGTGTCGTTATTTAGAGGTTTCCAAAATGGCAGACAAAGTGGGCGTGGTAAGTTTTGGTTCCACTTTCTTTTTCTTTATTTGTTTAAGTTTTATTTTTAGCGTGGCCTTGACAGGTCTGTGGTCACTATTACAATCTGCGCTTGGAATAGTTTAGAGGCATTTGAGATGTGGGTGTATAGAAGAATGTTGAGGGTATCATGGACAGACAGGTGCACGAACGAGGAAGTGTTGGAGAGGGTGAGAAAGAGAAGAATATTGATCGATAACATCAGAAAGAGGCAGTTACAGTTTCTGGGACATGTGTGGAGAAGAGACGGAATAGAAAAGTTGGTAATATCTGGGATGATCGAAGGAAAGAGAGCCAGAGGAAGACAAAGAATGACTTATCTAAATAACCTAAGAATGGCCAAATGTGACTTAAAAAGCAACACAGATTTCATGCGCACCTCAGAGGATCGTGATTCGTGGAGACAGCGGACCGGCAACGTACTCAGAGTACAAGCCACGATGGATGATGATGAATGGTGGTAAAAGCTGCGTTCTCATTGGTTCAAGCAGGAATCGTTTTTATAAACTTTGAGTACTCTTACTCGGTATTTTTAGTATCAGATATCTACGAAAACTGCCGAAAATTGCCAAAATGATGTCGTTATTCGGAGGTTTTATCAAAAAGTGCGTCGTTATTTGGAGGGTTTTTTTTTTTACTGAACTTAAATAGAAAAAAATCGGGACCAGGGGTCAATGTCGTTATCAGGAGATTGTCACTATTCGTAGGTGTCGTAATAGGGAGGTTCCACTGTAGATTCCAAGAGCATACCATCAATGTACTTAGTCTGAGATCACCTATAAGTCTCATCTGGACACAAGCAGAAAATCCAACAAAGAGAAATACACTCAAATGAGAAATACACTCAAATGCTTATTCAAAATAACAAATACGGTATAATAATACATAACAGAGAGATGATTTACAAGGTAAAAAATATCATCTCCAAAAACAATAACTATGCATTTGACTGTTTCCCTCTCAGCCAGTACTCCGGCCAGGGCCAGGACAAAACCAAGTAATCTCATTCCAAGACATAGACAGAAAGCATGTTGGAAAACAGATATACGGGGATAGAAGACACACTATGTACCTCCCTGCCCACTATGGGAGGTCAGGAACCCCACCCAGTCACTGCGCTTGCAACAAATGTAAGGTCATATCAACGCCAGTAAAAAGGAAGAAAACGGGATATAGTAAAAAGTTCTAGAATTACAATTAAAGTACCCAAGAAAAAAGGAATAACATGCTATCAGTGTACTTATTTTGAGATCATTTAAATGTTTCATCTTGACACAAGCAAAGGTCCTGTTTAGGCCATATAAGCGCCGGGAAACATGGTTAATCCATAATAATAGTTGAATGGTAGATTCTTACTATCAAAGCACTCTATGATAGATTCCAATTCCAGTCTTTGGGAGGCTGACATGTTTGGCCAGGTGCTAAATAGCATTCAGCCCGTCTTTGCAAATCAAACATAATATGTTGTTGTCTGTTGGAAAAAGTTAACTAGAAACTGGAAAATTAGCTATAGACACCGTTTTAAAAATTTACTAACTCACCATTAAAGCACCAGAATCTTTAAAATAGTCATTCCAAATGGGTCCCATGGCACCTCCTAATTCTCTAACAGTCACTTCCGTTCTCTTCTGTGTAGTGATAGTCACTAAATTTGTCCCCACCTGAAATTGGAGGAGTGCGTTGATAAAGTTAAACTCCTCTTAACCAATTAACCATATAGAACCTATTGACAACACCCCTACCAATTTGCTCAACCGCATCTCTCTAAAAATAAGGACAAACATAAAAGAAAACACAACCAAAATTTCAGAATCATAACGGGATAAGGATGAGGTGACTTAGTTACAATCTGCTAATTGGTTTGTTTGTTTTTGTTTTTAAGGAACTTGCAACACATTGAGCATCACCCAGTGATGAAAATGCGTGTTATAAATGTCATGTATTATTATTAAGGTCATATCAGCGCCATAAAAAGGAAGAAAATGGGATAGTAAAAAGTTCAAGAATAACAATTAATGCACCTAAGAAAAAGTAAGACAAAGGGGAATTGATTCAAATAGAAAACAAATGTAGATCCTAAGAGCACACTTAGTTTGACATCACCAAAAAGTCTCATCCAGACACAAGAACAGGTCCCAACTAAGAGGAATACACTCAAATGTTTACAAATTATCATATATATATAACACAAAAAATTAATACTAATACAATGCGTAACAGAGAGATCATTTAAAAGACAAAAAATATCATCTCTCAAAACTCAAACTATACATTTTACCTCCCTGTCCACTATGGGAAGCCAGGAACCCCACCCAGTGCCAATTGGTTAAAATTCCTTAACATTAGATAAGAAAATAATGCGTTTGGCACGAGCACTGCAATATCAGGCTATTTAAAACAGTCCTTCATACAATAAGTGCATTATGTAGCAGTAACTTGCTGAGCACAGCTTGTGATTAAATAGTTATTTAACTCTAATAATGAGAAGATAATATTTTGTGCCGAATTTTTCAAAATGTATCTTTCAAAAGTCTCTGGCTGTCCCTGGTTAAATGAGCCCCAATATTTAAAAGTAATAGTCTGTAAGTGATAAGCCACCTGTCCAGAGAGTTACAATGAACTGTGATTCTCCGTTTAAAGTCACAAATAAGCAACACTGTTCTGGATTTTGTGGGTTAAAAGAAATAATTGTAATACTTCAGAGCCATTGGGCCCTTAGAGCTGCAGTTTATCCTGGTTTCTAAAGCATGAAAAAGACATGCTATCCTTTGGATAGACAGTAGCTGAGTGTTGATGTTGTTCTTTTGTTTTATCCATTTGTTGTGTCCAACTATAGTGCAACACAGAAATTTTGAACATGCAAATCTCAAACATAGCTCAATTCCCCTTTTTAATCCTCCTATTTTCATTGAAGTGGCATCACAAAAATCTCAAACACTTTTGGAGGCTAACACAGACATCTTGAAAAAACTATAGACATGCAATAAAGTTAAAATTCAATTAAATCAGCAGATTTGTTTGATAATTTAAAGCTATACCTTTTGTAATATCATTAGTCTGATTGTGGATGGAAATATCTTTCTACTTTAATGTCATAAAACTAGTGACTTGCGCATTCTACGATACAATTCTTTTGCCTTTTATTTATACTGAACAGAAGCGTAAACGTCATCAATCTTTCTGTTATGCATGCAAATGTGTGGAGTTTGTATGCATGCATATATGAGTGTGTGGGTATGTGGAGGTTGTAAGCAAAACATGTTTGACCAGTACCATTGGGAGACCAATGAAGCAGTGATGGCCTGAGGCTGTTGCTGTTACGTAAAATCAAGCAAGCGAATAGGGCTGGGGAAGATGAGAGGAAAAGCACAAGGGAGATGAGTGAGGAGTGATAGTGATTAGGTACTGGATTCATAGGTCAATGATGTCATGTGTTGTGTGTAATCAGCAATACGACACGCTGACATGGTCATCTTATTTTGGTTATTGAGTGAAACAAGATGCAACAAACCAATGGTAATAGCTGTGTACCAGTGCCAAACTAACCTCACTTCTGAAGCAGTTTGAGATAAATAGGGGAGGGGAGAGAGGTAATCATTATAATGGGACCTAACCGAAACCACTAACGTTTACCTCATGTACCTTCTTCATATTCTTTGTAAAGTACTCAGAATGGAAATCTCGAACAAATAGGCCCAGTCCAGACTTGTTCAAAATTTCTGTGCTGCAAAGTATATCCATTCTTCCCAATACTTATTCATAGCAATATGTATATATATATTTCCTTCTGAAACGTGTATTCATCAGTACTCCTATAATGATAAAATCTTACCGTAGGAATCGTTGGTGGAATATCATCACCCGCAGCATTGTCTTTGTCTGACCGGCCAGTTAAGGGCTAATTATGGTTAATCTTAATGATAATAATGATGGTAATGATGAAGACGATAATAAATGAATAAATAAATTTTAAAATATATAAATAAATAAATAACAACAACAATACAACAACGACAACAATATTTTTAATAACAATAACAATAATAATAATAATTATAATAACAACAACAATGATATATTTATATAGTGCCAATCTCACGTTGTTACAGCTCTAGGCACACATTGGCAAGAGATGAAACCATACTTGACACATAACAACAACACAAATCAGAAAGAGGCTACAAATATTTTTTTTATTTTCAATATGTTGAATAAAAATCCTATTCATTAAATGATTTGGTCAAAGAAGAAAAACTATCTCGGTTGATAAACAGAATGTAACAAGAGTCTTAATGAAGGAAAGGAAAGTAGTGACCGATAATATCTCATTTACTTCCATTTCAATGAACGTCAAAGTTGGGTAATGTGTTATCGATAAGTGTCAAAGTTGGTAATGAGTGGTAACTACTTCATTTTTGACTACCATCAAAAATGGTACAAAAAGTGTTGAGGGACTTTTTAAATGTAATCTCAGTCAGACAAAAATACCTTACTTCTTATATCTAATGGAAATGAATTCCAGACATTTCGGGCAACATGAGAAAATACCTATCAAAATATGTTTAACTCTTTAAGATTCAACCCGACAAAAACCGACAACGGCATAATATTCATGGGCGGGGTAGTCAAGACTGGCCTCAGTAAGTAAAATCCAATCGTTGTGAAGGAAATGACAGGCCCTGTCACTGCCGCAGGGTGTTTTCAGCTTTGATTTTTATAAATTTGCCGACAGAAAAGAAAATACGTTTCAGAAATTGCGATTTAAATCCTATTTTATTTGCGGGTGAAAATCATTGACATTGCACTTTGTTTGGTAAAAATCGGTAAAAAATTACGACTTTGGTGATGAAAAATGACTTTGAAGACCATTATTGTAAACTTTTAAAAATATTATGAATAATTTATAACTCCCTTATTTGTGGGTCGATTTTGTCATTCGAGGTATCAATTTTATTGTAATAAAGAGATAGGAACTTCAGAGTTATTTTTTCTGATGCGAAATTATTACTTTGTAATTTTAGCACCAAGCTAAATAGTCGGTAAATAAATTTGTTACACCTCTTTGATAGACTGCCAGGGTCCGTTCGTGTAGAATTGTGAATCAAGCATCTCAAAGTCTTCGACCAATCACAGGCTATCTATCCAGCTGGCCGAAACAAAGACGCTTCTCCCCGTCGATGTAATACGCTATTGTTATGCAAGGAACATAACACCTTATGGAGTAGGCCTAAAAGCTAAAATCTAAAAGTAAAAAATATAATTCTGAGGAATTTGAAAGTCACATTGCTGAAATCAGCTTGAAAAAAGAAGTACATTGGTCTTTGTTTCATAAAAATCGGTTGAAAACCAACTGTTTTACGAATAAATTTGATTTTAAAAATTGCTTTTGTTTATTTTAGCTTTTTTTAGCAACTTTTTTATTTATCGGCCGATTTTCTTGATTTTTATATCATTCTTTATATCTCAAAGAGACGAGATCAGTGATATACTTTGTTTGTTTCAAATGTAACTAGAACATAATTTGGCTTTTTTACCTATCGACCATGCCTGGATAATTTATTCAACAACGTGGCGATGTGACGCAACTATTCCATGGCCGTCTTCCACTGCATCGACGATGATTCAATTCATTGTTGACGGCTGTTGACACGTGAGCTGCCAGAACGACCAATCGTTGAAGGGTCAAGATGCTCAGTCGCCAATCGTTCTTCGGTCAAAAAACTTATGAACTCACGAGAACAAAAGTTTGAAATTTGGTGATGGACGGACCTATGAAAGCATTTCTGGGCGGAGTTTAGCCATGAGTGACCGTAGAAAACGAAAAGGCGACTACAGATATCAAAGAGTAGGCTTATATCATCAAAGGATGTCTACATGATTGACATGGCCATATAGGGAACTCATTATCTACTCCCCCAAAAAGAATCTGAACACGAGAGGGTTAAGAACCTTTTTCGGTACATGAAGAAATTGACTACTGGATCTCAGAGAATTGAGGAGGATCACAATAATAAAAAAAGATCTTTTATTTGATATGTTGGAAGCTTTCATCAAATTCTAAAATTACATACCAAAAAAATACAGAAAATGAATGCATTTTATTGATTTTACCAAAAACAAAAATTCCAAACCACATGGCCGACAGTCGCAATTTAAAACTTGAAATTTATATCTCTTACTTATACTCAATTTTTAATATTCAATTAGGAGTAGAATAATGATTATGTTCTATGAAGCTACCAAAAACTGAAATTTGATCATTTTGACCATTTCCACTTAAAAACCGATTTCCAACTTTTTCCAAATTCCGATGCACATTAGGCACTAAAATGTCTGGCTGAACCTGTGTCTAAGTTCTCCAATTCACCTGTAACTGCTAATTATCATTAGTGGGTTGCAGACTAAAACCATTGCTTGGTTGAATTGAGATATCTCTGGGATTTATTTAATTAATTTGATAATTTAAGCACCAGAATAAAGGGCATTGAATGATCTATCCTTTGGTACAATTCACATTTTAATATTTAAATTCATTTGGAAGATAACATAATGGGAATGATAGCTAAATTTAAGTGGGCAAGAAAATTAAGCCACAATTTTTATTCCTAAAAATATTCACTTGAATCCTAAATCTAAAAAAAAAAAAAAACTAATAAAATTCAACCATTTTCCCTTTCAATAATACCATTTTCATATGAAAACTGCTTCTTTAACTTTAAGCTCTCCATAAAGTCGCACACATCTCAAAATCTACCAAAGTAACGCCATTTAAGCTTGGGCTGCTCCACTCACTTTTCTTACTTAAGGCTGATTCCTCTGGTAACTTTGGCATTTGGGGTGCCCAAAAAATTGAATTCTATATATAATATAACTATAACCTAAAAATTATCCAAACGGTTTTATCGATGGGGTGATATATTGTTGGTTAGAGATTTCATAGTGTCATTTGAAAATTGAATCTTCATTTTAATTTCTTACATATACTATACCGCTTTGAGCCAGGAGAGGGGTGGACAGGGTCACATTGTCATTTGAAAACTGAATTTGTACCTGCCGTTATTTCTAAGAGTGAAGTATATGACATTTTATTGCGCATATGTTATTATTTTATTCAAGATTCAACCCAACAAAGATCGACAATGGCCAAATTTTAATTGGGGGTGGGGGGCTAGTCAAGACTGGGCTCAGTAAGTAAAATTCAATCACTGTGAAGGGAATGACAGGCCTGTCAGTTTCACAGGCTGTTTTCAGCTTTGATTTTTATCATTTTGCCGACTAAAATTAATATTATAGAAATTGCGATTTGGATTCTGCTTTATTTGCGGGTGGTAGTCATTGACATTGCATTTTGTTTGGTAAAAGTCGGACAAAAATTACGGCTTTGGTGATGAAAAATGACTTTGATGATAGGTGTTGTAAACTACCTAATTTGTGGGCCTATTTTGTCATTGTGGTATCAATTTTATTGTAATTCTTTTTTCAAGCAGATTTCAGCAATGTGATTTTCAAATTCCTCACCATTACTTTTAGTTTTCAGCTATTAGGCCTACTCAGAAAGGTGTCAAACTTTTTGCACAACAGTAGCGTAATACATTGAAGGCTAGTCACGTCTTTGTTGTTTTGGACGTCCGATTACAGAGCTTGTGTGGGACGCTTGACTCACTATTTTACAAGAATAGACAGTGGCGGTGGATCAAAGAGGGTAATATTTTTATTTACCAAACATTTTTCTCAATGCTAAATAATACAGAGTAGTAATTTCGCATCAGAAAAACTAACTCTTTAGTTCCTGTCTCTTTGAAGCAATGGTCTCTATTTCATAAAAATTTCTTGAGAACCAACTGTTTTACGAATAAATTTGATTTTTAAAATTGCTTTTATTTATTTTTGCCTTTTTAAGCAACTTTTTATATTATTGGCCGATTTTGTTGATATTTATATCACTGTTTATATCTCAATGAGACGAGATCAGTGATACACTTTGTTTAAATTCTAACTTGAACATAAATTGGAGTTTTTACCTATCAGCCATGCCTGGCTAATAAATTCATCAAGATGGTGATTGAGTCAGCCATTCTCTAAAGCTTCAACAGTGACCTCAAAGCATGAGTTGACAGCTGTTGACACATGAGTTGTCTGAATAGTCAAGATTCTCAAGAGCCAATCGTTTTTCGTTCAAATAACTCAAGAACTCACGAGAACAAAAGTTTGAAATATGTTTGATGAACTATGAAATCGTTTCTGAGTGGAGTTTATTAATGACTAACCCTTGAAAATGAAAACGCGACTGAAGACATCAAAGGGTAGGCTTATCAAAGGATATCTACATGATTAACATAGACATAAAGGCTAAAGGGAACTCATTATCTGCTCCTTCAACATTAATCTGAACACAAAGGATTAAATTTAAATAACGAATGCTGAAATCATGTCTTCTAACTTTATAATAAAAAGGTCAACAAAGTAACAAAGTACAAAGTCTTAGTAGTCTTCTTGGGAGACCTTCCATAAGCTACAACATCCCAAGTATTCTTGTTCTAGTAGGGGGTTTGGGAGGGGGGGGGACTTTTTTTTTTAAGTCTCCCCCCTCCCAAACCCCCTACTAGAACAAGAATACCTGGGATGTAGTAGCTTATGGAAGGTCTCCCGTCTTCTTGACTAAACTATGAGTACTTTTGTAAAAATGTGGTCCTGCTAAGCGAAGTCATTTTACCGATGCTTTGACTTTGACTTAGCATCAGGGTTGCCAAACTCACTCAAACTCTAGTCTAGATAAAAATAAAATAGATTTTTTGTAGAACTTTTAATTTTTAAATTAAAATTTCTTTCCGAATTAGATACTTTTTTGTTTTCAAGAACAGGTAATCAGGAAGGGGTAGGGGTGGACTTTGAGTTGGGGTGGAGTTTGAAAGTAATTCCATTCCAAAATCCAATTAGCCTATGCCTATAACTATAGATTATAGCCATAACAACAATTTCAATTTGGGTTGCAAATCAAATACATGTCGTCTGGAAGGATACAGCCACCACTTTGGAATCTTTTCAGCATGAGCGTTTTCCCGACCGAGGATGGTCCAAGCAAGAGACACATTCCGGAGCAATAATTCAATGCTCAGGGTTATTTTTAATATGCACGAAATACTAAAAGTAAAAGTAAAAGGTGTTTTTTATTGTTTACATCTTTTCTGTTTGTTCAATGTTGTTACGGAAGCGGAAGTCAGATCACAAAGTTGCCATTTCTTAGAAGGGAAGCACAAACACAAGAAACTGTGTTTTCCGTCCACCAGTGGAATGAATACACAACTGTGTATCCAGTACACCGGAAGGGATTAAAAGGGCCCGAGAGCACAGCGTAACTGTAACCGAAGTGGGGTGAGTTAGGGGTTCGAGCTCCTTTCTAGACATAATGTTTTCATTCTTTCTTTTTTTTTGGTACTCCCTTGGCAAAAAAAAAGAGAGAGAGAGAGAGAGGGAGAGAGAGAGAGAGAGAGAGAGAGAGAGAGAGAGAGAGAGAGAGAGAGAGAGAGAGAGAGAGGAGAGACAGCGGGTTAAGAACTGCTTCGTACTCGCACGATTTTTTTGGGCTCCTATCCTTATTTACAAGGAAAAAAACATCATCTGCAAAAACTAACTATACATATGACTGCTTCCCTCTCAGTCTCAGTCAAGGTCTCCTGCCAGGGTCAGGACGAAACCAAGTAATTTTAGTCCAAGACAAGAGCAAGTTGGAAAACGTATAGAGGAATGGGATGAGAGAAACAGCAAGTGATCTCCCTGCCCATGATGGGAGGGGGGGGGGGTCAATTACCCCCTGGGGACAAGTTTGCCATTTAACAGTAGAGAGCATAGTCTGAAACAATTTGGCTGACATATCATACATTCAAATGGTTGCAAATGCAAATTATTATAAAACCTATCATATGTAGAGAACAATAAATGCACCGTTTATTTCAAGATCCCAGGCCTAGGCTAAACTAGTTGGTCCAATTGAAGAACAGGATAGAAAGAGGTGACATGGAATCGAAATTGTATAGTATAGAGGGATTATTTTAATCAGGATGTTGACCCATGACGAGTCCACCAAGAGGGGGTGTGATTATGGCAAGTTGAGGTCGTTTTAATGAAAAAGGTACACAAAATACAAAGGACGATTCTAAATATGCCTGCAATCTTGGGTCACAGACGCCAAAGAATAAAGCCTAAATATGTCTCAACAGCAATGTATGTGGCTATGTGGTCTTGTGGTATGACACTCGCTTTCGGATCGGAAGGTCCTGGGTTCGAGCCTCGCTCAGCTCATTGTTGAGTCCTAGGAAAAGACTCTTTACTCACATTCTCTCACCGTACTCAGGTGTAAAATGAGAACCTGACCGTTAACAGCGTTGTCTCTGTCCGAAAACAAATGCAATATCGCCTAACAGGCGTCTTGTCTCGTTCTACATGTTAAGTGTTGCTGATTGTCAGGGACTCATAGTAAAGCGCTTTGAGCACATTTAGTGGATATTGCGCTATACAAAAGCTCAAGTTTTTTAATGACAAGTTTCAACTCACACAGACACTGAGACGGTGTTTCTCACCAAAGGGGAGATCAGTACTAGACGGTTATTCATACTCATATTTAATTAAGACTCTCGGAGTCAGGGAAATGATTTACAAAAATTTAAAAAAAAAAAAAAAAAAATAGGTGGGAAAGTATCACTTCTCACAGACAAGTCAAGTGCCATTTAACTATCTCCCTCCCACTATATGGTTCACGGCAGGGGGAGCCAAACGGTCTCAATCCTATTCCAGAACAAGAATATGGAAAGAATTAATGATAACAGGGCGACGGGGATGACAGAAAGGTAAAGGGCAAATCAACAACCAGCACAAGACAGCCAACTTTCCCCTACACTAAAGGTAATTCCACCCACAGAACTCCATGACGAGGACAAAATCCCACAACAATACCTATTGGAATTAATTATTCCCCTATTAGTATTCGATGACATTACTGTTATATTTTTGGAATACAATTTCAAGTGGCTGTTCATGAATTCGAGAAGAGAATACAAAGATACAAGTGACATAAAATGAAAGCAACAATGAGGGAAAAGATTAAACAAATAAGTTTATGTAGTTCGATTTCGTTCCAATATTTATTAAACGATCTTATTTCAAAAGGCAAGACAAAATGAACATAATATGTATATATACTAACTATATCTAGGTCCTAGGGGTCTCAACTCAAAACTTTAAAACCACTGAACATTTTCGCAATCAACATCCAAAAACCAAAATACATAAAAATGCACATGAACTCATATTTTTTTGAAATATCACAAACGCGTAATTCAGACCAAAGCGAATACTTTTGCACAAAGTTGATCGACTGAGGTGATCACGTGAACTCTAGGCCTGGGATTAGAATATGTGGGATGTCATTTTGTTTAGACAAATTGCTTTTTGAAGTGGATTCCAGAGACAAACACACTTCGTGCTATCGATGTTGAGGTGACCATTTCAAAGACGAAACCATCAGTGAAATGACAAATCGAGAATATGGATCTGTAATGGTGTGGGGAGTGATGACTGATCAACCAATGACTCAGCTCAGCGATATTCTTGACCTAATTATTGTCCCGTCTATTCGGAATCAGAATTTAAGTGGTGATATTTCAGTATAACGCATCAGCGCGTAGAAGTCGACAAATATCTGCTTTCCTAAACGAATGAAATTGTGCAATTAATTTTCTTTTTTTTTAAAGTAAAGAAGATTTCTCATCTTTAAATTATGTCAGATTGAATTAGAACAATTTCACCAAGTATTAAGTCGTCATTGTCCCAATAAACCTCGCCTGAACCTGGCATTATAAGTAAGAGAAACACAATAGTCAGCTTAAAATGCATGTCTATTTACCCCAATTACAGGTGAACGAATTAAACTACATGTCTTTTTCAGGAAAGAGTCTCGTATTCAGTCTTCACTGTGTCCTAAATCAAAATAATAAACTTAAAAGTGAGTAAAAGTAAATAAATAAAAAAATGTTAAAAGTCGATAAAATTTCTCGAGTCACCAGGAATGGTGTCAACGTGTTGAAACTGAAAATTATTTTTTTTTTTTTGCCAAGGGAGTACAAAAAAAAAAATAATAAAAAATAAAAAAGTAAGAAAGAAAGAAAATACTATGCCTAGAAAGGAGTTCACCCAACTCCGGTTACATTTACGCTGTGCTAAAATAGACGACCACCTAGCCTTCTCGCTCTCGATCAAACAGTTTAGCCCTTATAATCTCTGCCGGTGTAATGTTGTGCTGACGAAGGGTTTGTACCCGAAACGTTCATTGTTTGTTTTGTTCCCATACGAAGCCTCTCCATTTTCACTCTTTCGTTAGTATTACGTAGATCCATAGAAATATCGTTGTCTAGATCCCCTCCCTGGTTCGTCAAAAAATTATCGATTTTTAAATATTTTTTAAATTTATCATATTTTTTTTAACGGATACTTCGAAATTATATTATGACCAACCGTGTTAACAACAAAGAGCAAAAAAGCTTCCTGATTATAAAAAAAAGACACCGTAATGTTTGGTTTTGGTTTAATCTATTTCATAACCCCCCCCCCCCCCCCCCCCCCCCAAAAAAAAAAACAAAAAAAAAAAAAAAAACAAGAAAGAAACAAAAAGACAAAAAAAAAAAAACCACCCCCAAAAAAACCAAACAAATAATGGAAACAAAAATCTTTGTTGTTGTTGACACAATCAAGATGAGAAAAGGAAAACAAATCAATTTAGGGAATTATAGGGAAATTAATTGATATACGTCAGGTTAGGGCCAGGGTATGCCTCATTTTCTGAATAAAAGATATGAAGACATTTACAAAAATATTATACATACAGGGGCAGCTTCCTATTTTCATTTTAAAACAAAAAAAGGTCAACACACACAATTGTGACAGCTGCACATATTTTATGTTATGATAATTTATTAATTTAATTTTTTTTTTTTTTTTTAACCAGAGCATGAGTTTGGTATTAATAACTAATAACTATTTCTATTTCAAAACAAATTTTCGTAGTTGCTCTAGATACTCTTTCCGCTTTCAAATCGAGGCTGTATTTTCCTTGACGACGTGCCATGACAACACAAACCTTGAAAGGGTGGAAGCGTTATTCTGTGCTCGTTTTTCGTCAAGAGGATTGCTCTGTGGTCAAATTTCACGTTTGAGTCTGTTATTGGAATATCAGCGTTCCATTAAGTTAGCAAACACATCTAGATATGTGTTTGAATTAAAGTATCTTTTTGCATTTAACCGGCTTTCGAACTTTAATTATTCGAGGGTTAAAACACAATTAAAAAATGGCGAGTGAACTTGAGATCGGTGACTCCCGAGTGGAGTTCATCGCTGACTATGTCCTCAAAACTCTTAAGATCAAACCAGATAAATGGACAAAAATGTATGCGGTGGACGAAAACAAACAACTGTTTATGGACTTCATGGAAAAACCTGAGCTGAACACATTAGTTGTAATTGCTACAACATCAGGAGGTTTGACTGTTCAATACGAATGGCCAACCAACCCAAAAGCAAAAGCATGTTACTTTGTGAGAAAAGTAAAAGAACCTCTCCAGAAGGAAACCGTTTTTAGAAATGCACTTCTATATGGAGACATTTCACAATCACCGCTTGATCAGTTGTCTGCTTTCGTCGATGAGGTGAGCTTGTAATTGTAACCGGTTTCGAATAGGCCACATGACTATTCACAAACGTTTGTCAGTAGCTTCCAGGCTATTATGTCAATAGCTTCCAGGCTATTCGCAAACAGTTTAAACTTTGAAAAGTTAGCAGTTAGGCCAGTGTTTCTCAAGCTTTTTTTTTAGCCCTGCTCCTCATTATTCGTGACAAATTTGTAGTAATCATGGACGCGTCTATGGTGGTAACCCACCAAGGAAAACATTTAACACCCTATAATAACTTGTAGTAAAATAACTTGTATGATGGGCCGTCGTTACTCGGACCCCTGAGGTGCCAAGAATCTAGTCATTATTCGGACCCTCCCTACCCCAGCTGTCAATAATTTCATCGTTATTCACCCCCCAGTGACAGGTTGCCTCAGTGGGAAATAGCGCTTGTGGTAAATAAAATAAGATAAAATTCCCTTTATTCATCCCATCAGGGAAATTTGTCTCATGGGTCTATTCCAAGGAAGACTGGAATAACCCAGGCATCAGCTGAGGCGAGGTGACTTGCTCAAGGCTACACAGCGCAGCGGCAGGTGATCGAACTTGGTATCTTTCACGTATGAAGCAAGGACCCTACCGCTGAGCCACGCTGCCCCCCGCTGGTAGGGACTCAATGGATTTTAGTTCTTGTGGTAGGATCTCACTGGAAATAGCAATGTTGAAAGGAAGTGCTGGTTGTAGGGACTCAGTGGATGATAGCGTTGGTCTGGCCTTGGTGTTCTGTTTCTGAGCAAAATGCTTTTTATAATTAATTTTTTCTCTCTGATCATTTGCTCGTGTTCAGAGCGAGATGATTTATTTTTTGTCTCTGATTATTTATTGTTTCTCAAAGAGTTTTTCTTTACTTTCTTTTCCTTGATTATTTTGTTTCTGAGCACGACTTTTTATATAATATAACTTTTTTCTCTGCGATCATCTGATCACTTTCTGAATAGTTTGTTTTTTTTTTGTTGTTTTTTTGTTGTTGGTATATTAATATCTATTTATTTTGTTGTTGCCCCTCTGATTGTTTGTTCTGCTTCTAGTGAGATATTAATTTCCTCCTCCCCCCCCCCCCCCCCCACCCTGTTTCTGAGCTTGATTTAAAAAATTCATTTACAAAAGTTTTAACAATTGAAAATTATCAGATCGGGGATGAATATCACAATTTGCAATATTTTATAGAAAGCAACTAAAAGAGAGAGAAAGACACACACACACACACACACACACACACACACACACACACACACAGAGAGAGAGAGAGAGAGAGAGAGAGAGAGAGAGAGAGAGAGGGGGGGGTAAAGATCTAAAAGAAAAAAAGGCTGGGGCATTTATCATTTGCAACCTTCTCCTAAGAAAGAAGGGGGGAAAATACAAATAAAACATAAAAAGAAAACATAAAAAAAAGTGGCGGAGATGGGACTCGGACACATAGCGTTGATTACAATAAGACTTCTCGGACAGATGGCTTACCCATTTGTCCATGCTAACCACATAAATATTGATGCATATTGTTTTTATACAGTAATTTACTATCCCTCGACTGATTTATTGAGTAATTTTATACTTATATTGATATTTTATTTACTTTACTTATTTCTATGTGCATGTCAAATGTTTTAACTGTGTTTGTTATTATTATTATTATTATTATTATTATTATTATTATTATTATTATTATTATTATTATTATTATTATTATTATTATTATCATTATTGCTGTCCACTCCGGATAATCGCAACTCAGTTAATCACAACTTTGGTTAATCGCAACTTTTCCCAAGAAATGGAATTAATTCTACATAAAAGTCATTGGTTAATTGCAACAAACTTTGATTAATCACAACAAATTTTCGCCCTCAAAAAGTGATAAGTTTTAGAAATCAATCAAACAAAATATGATTAAATTTCATCATGGATGAAATCATGATGGTTGAAGAATCGAGAGTGAGCGGGATTTAATGCTACAGTATCTAGTAGTGTGTCATCACTCTGTTAGAATCAAAAGAGGGCAGGGCTTGGCAGTATAGGTTTGTGATGTAATTTGTCGCCATTAAATAGGAGGGGAAGGGTCTGGGCATAATCTTGACAACATGTAGACAATGGCAGTTGTAAAGAGAGACTGAGCCATATCCTTTGTTTTGGGATTGACAAATGTGCATTGTGACCAACAAGTTTGGTGAGAGTTTATTGTCTCTCATCACGGCTAATCTCTTTGACTTTTAAAAATGTTGAGAACAAAAGAGTGAAAGGTAATCCAATCTAAATAAAATGTCGACTTGCATCATAGCTGTTTTGGTTGAAAAACCTATACAGGGCTGCCATACGGTTTTTGTTTCAATCAAATTGCTCCATCTGGTAGTGGACTAAGAACAATATTTACAACAACTGGTTTGAATTTACCATAAAATTTGTAAAATGTTGCAATAGTGGACAGGAAAGTCAACTTCGGTTAATCGCAACATTTTCGCTGATCCCAAGGTGTTGCGATTATCCAGAGTGGACTGTATTATTATTATTATTATTATTTATTATTATTATTATTATTATTATTATTATTATTATTATTATTATTATTATTATTATTATTATTATTATTATTATTATTATTATTATTATTATTAATTTTATTATATAATCATCATCATCATCATCATCATCATCATCATCATCATCATCATCATCATCATCATCATCCTCATCGTCATTATTATTATTATTATTATTATTACTATTGTTGTTATTATTATTAGACAGGGCTAATCCTCATGGTTATCATTAGGATTATCGTTTTGATAGGTTCTCTGTTAATCACATTAAGAAGTATCTATTGTGTTCTCAATTAAATGAAACCAACTGATTGGTATATCTCTAATTATAATTTTTTTTTTTTTTTTAGGTTCTTGTTCCACTGCTTTCCAATGATAAGAACCATGACCAGTGGCCCAAAGTTGTGTCCCAAGATGTTACTCGACATGTCCACAATCTCAAGAGCAACGTGTATGTTGTTTCCGGCCAAGCCAAGGGGAAGACCCTTCTTCCTCTACCAGTTGGTGCAGAGAGAGTTGAAGAGGCTGGTGAAGGTGAAAAGTAAGTATTTTGTTATGACAAAGTACATACTTGGAATGTGGGTCAGTCACAGTTACGTTTGAAGCAGGAAAAAAAAATTACATTCTCAGGTAAAATGTGATATTACCACATTCCACAGGGCAAACAGACTATATTTTTCTCTCACAGGACGATTGCAGGCAGAGCACATATTCAACTTGATGAATTGGTTCTTCAGTCATGGTTTACTCATTCCATTATTCTCTATCCTTTGGGCGTTGAATCATGATTGATTTACAGCTAATTTGAACAGAACGTTTGATCTCAATTTTAAATTTCGATTTATGAGATGGAATTGAGCTGGGATAATCACTTTTTGAATGATGTTTCCATAAAATAATTTCTATCTTTTCAGTCCAACAATTTAACTTTTTTTTTTTTACAGAGAAACTTATGACCGAAGTCTGGTCCATGCTATCGAGTCTGTCATTATTGAATGGACCCACCAAATTCGTGACGTTCTCAAACGTGATTCAGTTCAGCCTCTACTGGAAGGTTTGAACCCCTCTCCCTTTGTGGAGATCAAATTCTGGGAAAACAAGGCCACTAATTTGGAATGTATATATGAGCAAGTATGTATGTGTTTTATATTATTTTGTAGAAATATTCAGTTTCATTATAATAGATTACATTTTAAAAATTTATTTGAAATTATTATTGCTTTTTCCATGATTATCTATCCTTATATAGAGGAGGAAAGGGCTATTTACATGACACAACATATTAGAATAACACCATTTCTGTCTTCTTTTGCTTTTTTATATCCTATTCTTTGAGATTTTTATAAGAATATTCCTATGAATGCGAAATATGGTATTTAACAAATTATACACTTATTATCTTTCAGCTCCGTGATCCAAAAGTGAGAAAAATGGCTGAACTTTTGGAACGTGCTAACAGCAGTTACTTTCCATCGTTTAAAAACATCTTTAGAGATGTTGTTGCAGGTATGTATTTTTTAGAGTTACATATATTTGTATGATGTCATTGTATTTATATGATTTTGTGTGTGTTAGATAAACCTATGAGTATACACATATTTCACGAATAGACAAGCTTTTCTTTTTCTCTGTATGAATCATATTATATCAATCATAATTCAAATCATTTAAAAAAATCAGATGTCCTCATAAAGTTTTATACTAAATCCCAGCTCTGACAGAGGCCCAAGACATCAACATGCACTTGAAGCCATTGCGCCATCAGCTAGAGGATTTGGAGCAGGCAGAGTTCGATGAGTCAGGGAAGTTATTACAGCCCTTGATGCATACCATTGCACTGGTGTGGTCCAACTCCGACTATTACAATACTCCAGCTCGTATCATTGTTTTGCTGCAAGAAATCTGTAACATGATAATTGAAGCGGTAAGAAGATTTTTTTTTTTAATTGACATTATGAAAATATGATATTGGATAAATATTTGAGTGCAATACAGTGCGACACACATTTGTTGAACTACACAGGACAGCCGGAAAAGTTTGTTGAATTTCTGTTTTGATGAATACATGAACATGGCTGCAGGACAAGGAACACAAACTGTGATGAAGCCTTCTGATCTCAATGTTTGCGCATCCAAGTTTCATAGATTGATGAAGTTATCCATACCTTTTTGTTGGCAAAATAGTGATATTATTCACTGTGGAAACAACCACTACCACAGCACACAACATGGCATGCGGGATGGTATTTGAGGAAGTGTGAGTAAGGAAGGGGAGGGGGGGGGGGGGGGGGAGAGGAAAGAGGAAGGAAGGCACTTGTTGTTGTTAGTGGTGCTCAAGGAAATAAATGGCTCCATTGGTTGAGTTATTGAACTCACAGTAATAAATAAATAATAATAAATATAATAATTAAATTATAATAATAATAATAATAATATTAATAATATATAATAAAATAATAATAATAAATTTTATTGTCAATAAAAGCAATCATTAGTAAACAATGTCAAACATTGATTCATAATAATATAAAGAAATTACAAGTACAGGACACATACATACTAAACAACATCAAACATTGTTCATATCAAACATGAATAAAGAAATGACTACATACATACATACATACTACTACACAACACATACATTACATACATCATCATACATAACATACATACATACATACATACATACACATACATACATACATACATACATACATACATACATACATACATACATACATACATACATACATACATACATACATACATACATACATACATACATACACATACATACATACATACATACATACATACATACATACATACTACTACATACATACATACATACATACATACATACATACATACATACATACATACTAATACATACATACATACATACATACATACATACATACATACATACATACATACATACAACATACATACATACATACATACATACATAACATACATACATACATAACATACATACATACATACATACATACATACATACATACATACATACTAATATCATAATCATACATACATACATTACATACATACATACATACATACAAAACATACATACAATACATACATACATACATACATACATACATACATACATACATACATACATACATACATACATACATACATACATACATACATACATACATACATACATACATACATACATACATACATGCATGCATACATACACACAAACAGACAGACAGAACGATATGATTTATTTGCTGGGACAGCAGATAACCATATTATAATGTCTTTTTACTTGTATTGTGTAATGATGATGATGATGATGATGATGATGATGATGATGATGATGATGATGATGATGATGATGATGATGATGATAATGATGATGATGATGATGATGATGGTGGTGGTGATGGTGGTGGTGATGATGATGACTACGATAATGATAATGATGATAATGATGATGATGATGATGATAACGACTGCGACAATGTCGATGTTGATTCACGCCACTCCGCTCGTTTTTTTCATTGGTTGTCTCAATTATCCACAGAAAATTTGTTAATTAATTTTATGGCGGTTGGAATGAAGGTTGCCTTATGTCAATTTGTCCTACATTTTGCTTCTAGATACTGTCTTTCGGAGCGTAGAAGTTGGAATTTTTCGCTCAGTGGATGCATCTTTTCGTTGATAATGTTAAAAGCTTTCTTTTCAACTGCAGTAATTAACTTTCTTTTTGTGATTGTCTTGTTTTATGACAAATCTTTTGGCCAGTATCAGGCTAAGATTTATGAAGGCTATTTCACAGTGCAACATTCTCTGCTTTTTTCTCTCTTCATTCACTTTAGTTTCGTCAAAACCATGAAACCATTCTTGGATGCTGTGAAAATTTTCATCAAGACAATGAAGGACATAATTTGGGAATTCTGTCCTTTTTCGTTGAACCTGTGAAATTGTCGAGCGCATGTTCAACAAACACTTGTTGCATTATATGCCCATGATGTTATTTAATATATGATTATTTTATTTGTACAATTATGAACCTTGAGGATCAAAGTATCAATACTTGCTTAGTACCTAAGTTTTCAAAATCAATTTCTGGAAGCAATTATTTCAAGTATCAAGTTGTAGAGATAGATTCTTAATCTGCTAAAAAAAAAAATACTATTGTAAAAGTGAAAAATATTTATAATGTCGGTTTAGGAATTCCATAATAATTTATTAACTTACTTGCACATTCTAACAAAATGTTTAATCTTAACAAATATATAGTATCAACAGCATGTGTTGATAAAACCAAGTATATTTATTAAAACATTGAACAAATAGAATAAACAATATGCCTTACTTTAGCTAAGTACATATCAACAAGAATGCTTTAACTAGCTCTGATATTCAAAGTGTCCTTTCATATTAAAAGTTTTTTTGTTTTTTTTGGGGTTTTTTTTTGTTGTATCACATCATATTATATCATGAGAAGGATTGTTTAGGCCAACTGACCTTTGAATACCCTGCCTTCTTCTTCTTTTTCTTCTTGTGGAAACCTCCAATATTGTCGAAGATCACTCCACAGTGTATTAACATTTCATCATAATTATATCGGGAATTAATTATTTCTTTTTCAAGCATTATTTTTAATCTATCTACAGAGGCAGCGTTTTTTGTTTCATACTTAATACTGTCCTAAGTTTTACAGTTATGTTGATTTTTTAAAAAATCATCTTTATTAAGCTACTAATTCCAATTGAAAAAAAAATCCATTAATGATCCTAAAACTCTCATCAGTCGTTTCTCTTTTATTTATTTACTATCCTTTCA
Organism: Berghia stephanieae; assembly: GCF_034508935.2. Taxonomy (NCBI): domain Eukaryota; kingdom Metazoa; phylum Mollusca; class Gastropoda; order Nudibranchia; family Aeolidiidae; genus Berghia; species Berghia stephanieae. The sequence goes on along the minus strand of NC_088364.1, from coordinate 42,282,036 downwards.
TTTTATATTGAAAATCTCTTTTATAGTATATTGGGTTTAAAGGTGTTATAAGTCAGTTGATCTTTTAATAACTTTGTTGAATTAATAGGGATATCTCATTGAACTGATCCTACATATCAATATGACAGTTGATAGTCACATATTTAAATGTCAACAAAATTAGTAACGGTGGTGGATAAATTCAAGTATAATATGAGTCTAATTTTTTAAATGTTGCAATATTGCATACTGCTAATCATTATTCAACCTTGAATGGGTTCATAAATGTTATGACCTGACATATTCATTGAAAAGAGTCTTCATTTCATGTTATGATTATTCATCTAATAGTAATCTCTATCTAATAAATTCATAGAATAATGGAATTTGATTACGTAATTAATTTAAAAAATTCATTGGATCTACAACAGCACCGAATATTAATAACTTTATGTGTTAATATTTGTAAAAAAAAAATTTGAGAAGATCAATGAGTCACAATACAGAATAAGAGCATTGTTTTATCCTATGTGTTATTCTGTCCCGTTTAGTTAATCCATATTAAACAGTGTAACTACAACATGTGTTTCTCTCTTATCTTTTTTTAAAATTGAAAGTTGGATGGCCGAGTATACTCTTTCTGACCATTTTTTTTAATGTAGTGAATTCCTTGATATATTTAATAAAAATGGGATTAGTGTTAGAGTTCTAATTCTGTACCCATGAACGGCTTATTATGGACTGTAATTCTAAAAACTCACAATTTCTTTTACAAATCATTTCAGGCCAGGAATTTCCTCGCACCTGATGAACTCTTCAAGAGTGAGGTAGAGGAGGTCATTGGCAAAGTGCGCAATGCTTGCCAAGTGTTGAATCAATTTCGTCAGGCCTATGACGAGCACAAAGAGAAATTGAGCACATATTTCAAGGATGGCAAGGAGCCCCGTGAGTGGGAGTTTGCATCAGAGCTTGTGTTTGCCAGATATACTAAGTTTGTGGAGCGTGTGGAGACAGTAAAGGTAAGGTTACTCTCTGGTTTCTATTTCAATCTTTGAAAGACTGAACATATTACCCTGATTAAAAATCTGACTGCCAATGCATGAGAAGATAATACTTACTTGTGTTTATTTTTTAATTGACAAATAATTGTTTAAACATTTTTTCAAAATTTGTTATCTTAAATTTTATGTTCATCATTGGATAATCTTTAAATTGAAGAAGATGGCATACTTTAAGGTTGTGTTTAATAAATTAAGTTGAAAGTTGAAACTATTTTCCAATCATATCATATCATATCATTGTGCAGAAAAGGTATATTATGTTTTCATCAAATAATTTTAATCTGATGATGATTGTATTTTTTTAAATTTTTTATAATAAACTACAACAGACTTATGATGAGTAAAAATACATTGAGTATGTTTAGACATTTAAAAATAAAAAGTTCATTAAATGTTAATGATATTAATATCATATAAATAATGTTATTACTTAAGGCTTATTAATTTCCAAACTTCTACCCCCTTTTATCATACGCAGGAACTGATGGAAACCGCTCAAGAGTTTTACAAATTAGAGAAGATTGAACTTGGTGGTATTCAAGGCAAGCAGCTAAGCAATCAAGTCTTGGACATTTTCAATGAGTTCAACGAGCAGTACAAAGTCTTCTCAGAACGTAGTTATGACTGTCTGGACACTGGTAGTGATGTGAGTGGTTCAAGGAGAATTAATTTTAATTCTTATGCGAGATATGTACACGTTGGGAATCGATATCTGTGGCATATTCAGTTTTCCTCAAAAAAAATGTATCAATAAGAAAATCCATTATTTCCAGAAAATTATATTTCTGTCTCAATAGAGAAGAAAATATACATAATGGAACACAGTGGTCCCAAACCCTTTTTGTGGTCTTGCAATTTAAATTACACAGTCAAATGTTTTAATTCAAAAGTTATATTGGTGACAACATTCTTAAAATGTATAACGTAATGACCTTATCACATTTTGTTCTCGAGTTTTTTAAGATTAGATTTATATAGATTTATATAATATAAACGATTGACTGTTTGAAAACATTTTGATGCATTTTGTGATTGTGGCCACATGATTAAATTAAAAGTAACTACTACTACTACTACTACTACTACTACTACTACTACTACTACTACTACTACTACTACTACTACTACTACTACTACTACTACTACTACTACTACTACTACTACTGCTACTACTATTAATACTACTAACTGCTACTACTACTACAACTACCACCACCACCACTACTACTACTACTACTACTACTACTACTACTACTACTACTACTACCAATAATAATAATAATAATAATATAATAATAATAATAATAATAATAATAATAATAATAATAATAATAATGATGATGATGATGATGATGATGATGATGATGATGATGATGATGATGTTGATGATAATGATGATGATGATAATAATAAAAATAATAAATGACATTTGTTGAGCGCTTTCCATGAACCAAAAACATCCCATTTTACATTTCCTGTTTCCTTTGTTCAATAAATGATTATTTTCTATACGTTCTGTATTATTGATAATAATTAAATCAGATGTGATTTTTTAGAAGTTGTGTCTTGCACAAATGGGCTCGACGTGGTATTTACAAATACAATCTACCAACCTTGTCCATTCTTGCAACTATGATATGTATTGAAATATTGACTATCCATTTATCGATGGAAAAAAATGTTGGGATAGTTTTTTCCTCGACATGGAATTTGATCCATTGACTCAAAAAGGTATTATGCCAGGATTAACTAGGTGCTGGAAATCGAATTTGTAACCTTTAATATGAAATTTGGGGTTAATTTCCATACTTCATCTTGGAGATCAAGTAAAATTTCTTACATTACAAAATCTTATACTTTGTATATTCTATTATTTTGATTCTAAATTCACCTTTCGGAGTCTGAACTATCCTGGCATAATACTGCTTTGAGATGGTGGGTCACAAATATGGTTACATATTAATTTGTCTTTCTTGCCTCAGTTCATTACATATATTATGTACAAGCAATTCGAATAGGGTATAATTAAAACATTGTTAAAAGTAGAAATACTCATTCCTATTTCCGCTTGTTTAACGTTTTCTCCTGTCTTGTTCTTTTTTTTTCTATTCATTTTTTCTATTTTACTATTTTGTAGGAATTTGTGGAAGATTACAATGCATTCTTGGAGAAAATCGGGGATTTCGATCGTCGTCTTGCCACTATCATCTGCCAGGGTTTTGATGACTGCTCTGGTCTTGAGTCTATCTATAAGGTACCTATTTGTTGTTTTTGTAATGGTGATGGTGATGATGATGATGATGATGATGATGACGATGTCGACGACGATGATGATGATGATGATGGTGATGATGATGAAGATGATGATAACAAAACTGAAAGAAGTGTAGGAGAAAATTAATAAAGAGCATGAGAATACTGAGGGAAAAGGTGAAAATGGTAAAGGAGATATTTTGGAAAAAAAATGAAGTGGAGCGGTAATGACAAAATAAATGTTGGTTGATTTCTTCCCATGTTTTTGATTCGACTAACGTCAAATTATAACACATCTTCAATATGATTTGTTGCCGTCCACAGATGATTGACATCATGGGATCCTTGTTAGAGCGTCCTCTAATTAAGAAGGATTTTGACGAAAAGTATCCTATCATCGTTGTCAAAATGCACGAACTTTTGGACGAGGCCAAGCTTCTGTACGACAAACAGGTTGGCAAAATGTTTATGTTTATTTTAGTCTCCAGGAAGTATTGAAGGCACTTCATGCTGTTTGAAACTGAATAAAGCTATGTGTTTTATTTTAGACCTAACTAATGAACAAGACGTTTTAATAATACGATATACTTTATTGATCCTGAATGGAAATTATCAAAATGTTACACATCATTCATAATATTAGTACAGATTTATACACTGTCATGATCTAATGGATGAAAATACGATGCTAATTAAAAACAAAATAAACTTAAGATATAATAAAATATTCATAAAATAGACAGCAGTTACAAGCAATGCTATAAAAATGGGACATGAAAGTAGAATAGAGTTTAATGCTGGATTTGTAATGTAAATAGAATTTTGAAAATAGATTGGGAAAGATTGCACATTGCCAACACAGGTTGATAAAAAGTTAAAATAAAGCATGGTATTTTTATATAATTGATAGAGAAACTATTGATTGAATATTTATTTCTCTATTTATTTATTTATTTATTTATTTGTTACTTAATAATTCACTTTTTGACGACTTAATTATTTATTCGTTTTAATGTGATGTTGTTGCTTGTTTGTAAAAAATATTCTCTGTTCAAGACCTTGAAATAGTCCGTAAAAGGAATATTTGTTTTGATACGAATTCATAAAAAAATATTTTAAAAATGAAAAGAAAAAAAAATGTTAACCATATGGCGCTTAATTTCATTAAAGTGTTTTTGTCTTTTATTCTTTGAGTTCTTATCAAACTTTAAACCTCTTAGGCCTAAATCAGTCTTGAAGTTGTTTGATTTATTGCCTTTGAAGTTTCACATGATGTCCACAGTGAATGAGAATTCCATTTGTTTCATGTCAGGTTGCCATCAAACAAAGTGAAGGGAAATGCCCCATCCACAAAAACATGCCAAATATGACTGGATCTCTCCGTTGGTCCAAGGAATTGGCAGATAGAATCACAGCTCCCATGGCTTATTACAAGAGAACAGAGCACCCGTAAGTTACGATAATATATAAAAAATAAATTCAGATAATATCAAATTAGGTCTGATTAATAATTCATTGAATTGATCTCCTTCGTTTCTCATGCCCAATGTGCAATACAATGCCCCACCGATTCTCCCAGAAGATCATGTATGGAATAAAATTTCCATTTTATACAGTACAAGTTGACTATAAGTCGCTCCTTTTTAATTAGCAATATTACAAGATCCGTCACTCTATGAAACTAATCACTCATTAGAATGAGTCAAGTTGAATATGTGTCAAGTGCTTGATCTTAGAACCCGCAGGAGCAATACTTATATTAGACCGTTGATTTATATTTTTTATATTTGAGATACAATTCAACAAAAAGAAACTTCCCTGAATGTTAGATACAAATGACTACAGGACATCCACAACATCAATTGACTTGATGTAAGGAGTAGAGTAGTAGTAGTAGCAAGCCTCGCAGTCTGAATGACGCTTGCTGAGAATTGTGATTCAGTCATAGTCGATGAGTATAGCTGCTCTCTCCATCCATGTTGGCCCAGGACCATGACCAATGGAAAGGAGTAGAGCTTCCATGTAATTTGCAAAATGTTTTTCCTTTTTTATTTCGTAGCTATTCATCTATCATGTATCAACTTATGCTGTCTTTGTTACCAATGAAGAAAAAAGTTAATTGAGGGGATGAATCAGCAAAATCCTGTGGATTGGATGAGGTAGAGAGGAGATTGGAGGAGGGGATATATATTTGTTAGGATGTTTTTATTAATCTCACATCTTTTGCATAGCTCATAGTGGTTTCCTTATTACATGCTTAAAACAATCATCAAATTATCTTTTATAGTTTATCTGTTATTTGTAAAATCATAGCAGTGAAAATGCTCAGCAGGTTTTTTACAATGTACTGGGTGACCAATCATAAAAGAATATTCGCATTCATTCTATATTACTTTTTGTCCATAGAGTCATGGACGGTGAAAATGCCCAATTAGTTTTCACCAAGTATGAAGAGATGATGCAATTGCTTGGACAGTAAGTCTTTTGTTGTTTTGTTTGTTCTCATCAAAATTTTATTTTTCTTGTCTGTTTCATGACACTTTATTTTCATTAGCTTTTATGAAATTCTTTTATTCTTTCTGAGGGGATTTTTTGTAAGGCTAATTTTGAGAAAAAAAAAGCAAAGTAACCCAGCCATCAGCCAAATTTTTTTTTTTAAACCCTCAACAGTTTACTATTTTAAGATTGCTTCATCATTTGATTAAAACTAATGAAACGGAATATGGTTTATTGTTTTCATTATTACAAAGTATGAAATTAATGTTTGACACATGCAAAGTATAATCTGTCTTTACCAGTTTCAACACAGTTTAACATGTCAATCTTGAATGCTGTGTTTGAAAAAAGAATAAACAATATTGAAAATAGAAAAAAAATGTCTATATGAATTATTAATTTCTACAGAGCAAGCAGGTAATCTATACGCTCACTCACGTTGCTATAATATTCTAACCAAAAAAAATTAATGAATGTTTCCAGATGGGATGTGGACACGTACAATGAATGGACCAAGGGTGTGGACCAGGCCTGTAGCTTCAATCTGTCTCAGCCACTCTTGACTCGCAACGAGGAGACCAACCTCATCTCAGTGAACTTTGACCCTCAGCTTGTGGCTGTGCTGCGTGAAGTGAAATACTTAGAGATCAGAGAGAAGGAGGAGATTCCAGGCAGTGCCAGTACAATGTATTCTAAGAACGACACTTTCAGGAAGTTTGTGGCCAATCTTGACCTCACTGTACAATGGTACAACAAGGTAAGACTGAAATAAAACATGCAAAGAGTAAATCTAAATAGATTACGAAAACAAACAAAATATTTCTTAACTTATATTAAGGTGTCCAGACTATTTCACACATTCACTCTTAAGTCGTATTAATTATCTAACACTTAGCTGAGTTTATGATTGAAAAGGTAGGAAATATAAGCCTGCAGTTGGTCAGTCCATTAACTACAGCCGGGAAAACTGTATTTTGTAAAACATTGTTCAAGTGGATGAGTTTATTTAATTATGTCTGCAGCTTTTGCTGGTATGCGGTTAATTAGAATACTCATCAGTTCTGCCCACCAAAACAATCGTAACAAACACGCAAAATATGTTTAAACTGTAATGTTTAAAGTCTGTTAAAGAGTTGTTTTAAAAATGAAGGTATGATGGGCTAAAAATAATAACAAACAGCTGAGTGACAACAACTTCTTTCTTTCTATTAGCAAATAGACGATAGTAAATCTTATGAGAGAAATTCAAACCAGTGGTAATATAGTTAAATTCATACACGAATTACTGATATGGTCATTAAGTTCTAAAATACTTTTCCCCAAGTAAAGTTGTTGACAAAATATGTGCTTGACAACCATCAATCATAGGTCCGCAAGACTGTCCTGGAAGTTGAGTATCCCTTGGTTGAAGGACAATTGGCTGAGATTGACCAACAGTTGGAGAAGGCTGAAAAGACCTTGAACTGGGAGAATCCAGGTATGTTGTTAGCAACTAGAATATTCTTTGATTTTTCAGCATCCATCTCAATTTTGTCCTAAAAATTGACCCTCTCTAATTCAGTGAAATAGGCCGCAATGATTTAAAAAGATATTTAATTCTCAGTGTGCATATCCCTGATTCTTATCAATGTCAGGAAATAATGACATAATGAAATAAATTTACTTTCAATTTTTTTGGTAAGATTTTATGTAATGAATAAGCCCATTATTTTGACACTTCAGGGATTTTCATTTTATAAAAATATTTTTTTTCAGATTCAGTAATATTATTGTATCTTCTTCATCTGTTCATTCTTTTTCCTTGTTTGCTGTATAAAAGATAATGAAATATATTGTAATGATTAATTAAATGAATGCTGACATGTTTTTCGCGTAAAATTAAAAAAGGGATTGAAAGGAAAATTTAAATTCCATGAGCAAAATATTTAAACTTAATCATAAATGCTAGAATGTTTCTTTTTGAATGCTTTTATGAAAAATTATCATATAAGCCCCTATTATGCACTAATTGTTTTACACTGAAAGTTAAAAAGTGAATGTTGACTTATTTTCCTGTTTGGTGTCGACCATTATTCTATAGACAATATGGAAAAGTTGCATATAAATGGAAAAGTAAGCATTTCAAAGCGGTATAGAAATTTTAAAGTTTATTTAATTGTATTGTTGAGGAAATGAACCCATAAATTGTTCTTTAACATGTTGCTATTTTTATTTAATAAATCTAAAACAGAGGTATGGGAATACATTGAGAAAACACGTGATCAAGTCCATGATTTGGAGACAAGAGTACAGAAATCAAAGGACAATGTGGAGGAGATCAAGAAGATTATGACCACATGGGCCAAAACGCCTCTCTTTGAGAGGAAGGAAGACAAGCATGACTGCCTTCTGCAACTCGACGACAGGGAGGATCGCATCAACAAACGTTATGCTGAAGTCAAGACAGCTGGAGAGAATATCCATGGTCTACTAAAAGTAAATATTTTATGTCTCTTAATTCAATAAGATTAATTCTATGTGTCTAACTGATAGGATTGATTTTAATCATAGTGTATATAACACCATTGTACGCCATAGTGTCTATGTTTAGGGTGATGTAGCCAATCTATATTTGTTCCAGACCTTACCGTTGTCACTTTTGTAAAATGAGATAGTAATGAATATATTTACTTTAAATAGAGTTGTCACATTTGATTTAAACATTCGTCAACAAAATGATATCATATTCCTAAATTTGTTTTTTTTTTTGTTAATTTTTTTTTTATCTCAGAGCCTTTGTCCTGATTATATTTATAATGATGATAATAGTCCATATTACTAATAATGATAACTACTCTTGACTTAGACTTAAATTTCAGATAAGTGTCACTGGGTTTGCATTGACAAAATATTTCATCTTATATCTACGTGTCTCTCGCCCACAGCAAAATCTAGAATACTTTAAAGCGGATGCCAGCACAGACATTTGGAAGGCGTACGTTGATTACGTGGATGAGATGATTGTAGACGGCTTCTTTAACACCATCAAGTGCAGTCTGCAGTTCATGCTCAACAACACAGGTAATGAGACAATCTGGTTTATCAGGAATTCGATTGCCACACTATAAGATTTGGAAAATTTGTTGATTATAGTTCGTCAAATGTCTTATTCTATTAAGTTATAGCCTTATTTATGTTGCAACAATGATCCTTTTTTTTTGGTTGCATGTTAATAATTCCTGTAGTATTCTCAATACGTTGTCTTAAATCATTCTATGAACATTCTATATGCATTAAGTATGTAATGAAAGACAATGTTGGATATAATTTGTATGAAATGAGGGCATGAAAAAAAATTTTAAACAGAGCTTTCTATTTGTTTTGGGTTTTTTTTTCTTCTGTGATGAAAAAAACAAATGGTTGCATTTTTTTATTTCATTTTTTTTTTATTTGAAAGAAGTTTCAGAACTAAGCATTTAATCTTGCTTTATTTCAAAAGATATCAAGATGAACCCAGGTCCCCTGTTCGAGGCCAAGTTAGAACTTCATGTGCCTGAGATGGTGTTCCTGCCGTCCCTGGACTTTGGAGCAGCAGATGGTTTTTACGATGAGGTCGACGGTTTAGTCGGAGACATTTACAAACAAGCCAATCTCATTCCACGTCTGGCAGCTCATTCAGGACAGGAACATTATCAGGTCCGTTGAAAAAAAAATGAATGCTAACATTACAACATGAAAATCTCCAAGGGAAATTGAAAAGTATATGAAATACTAATAATATATACGTTTATGTTCATAAGCCTATGTTGTTTGAATCATTTTTGTAATCTAGTACTTTGCCAATATAGATATAAATTGAGTAAATAAAATAATGTTTTATTTGGAATCAAGCAACTGTAACATTCAATTAAATGTTTCTAAGAATTTCAGTATACTTTTTTTTTAATGAGCTAGTGCATATTAGTCTATTTATTATAATTCAAATTATCATTAAGCTTAAATTGAATTATTCTTAGATCATAAACCACACTACTTGACCCACTGCAAGTCAAAGGTACCTTTGAGTCATTGTTTGCTTCCCCCCGTCCCCCTTTATAAGATATCATAATGATTTTCAACTCAAGCTGTTGATAGGCGACCGCTTTTACGTTGAACCATTGTCTTTATCTTTTTATCATATGCTACCTAACTCTGTTATGTTTTTTTTTTTCCAAATATATTTCATTCTCTTCAAAATGCTCATAAAGTGATTTCTCCTCTTTTTTTCACATTTTTTTAACAGCCTGACTTGGAAGACATGGAGGAACTGAGTGAGATGCGACAAGACCTGATGGATCGAATCCAGAACATCATGAACAAGGCATGTGAGTACAGGAACTCCTTTGATAACTATGCCTACCTGTGGGTCGATGACCGTAATGAGTTCATGAGACAGTTCCTCCTCTACAACCATGTGCTCACAACAGAAGAAATCGAGGCGCATGCTGATGAGGGAGTGCCTGAAAGTCCCCCAACATTAGCTCAGTTCAAAGATCAGGTGAGTATGATTCATTGGGGATTTAATAATAAACTTAATATAGCAAGTAGCTTCAACAAAACACAGAATTTATTATGGGTTAACTGTTGGGCTGAAATGAGCCTACTAGTAAATCTATAATATTTTTATAAATTTGCTGCTGAAGGGCGTTAGTCTCGAAAACATCACCTTTCACATACTGTTTACTCGTTTTTTACTCTATTTTTTCTTCCCCCTTTTTTTGGTTCAATCTTTTAATTGTTCGTAGCCTCACGTTTCCTCATATTTCTTTATAATGTCAATAGATTATCATCGTCTCTCTGACTAATTACAAGGCACAACCGTAGATAAAATTGAATAAAAGAAAGTAAATATCGATGGTCATTGGGTGCAACATATTCATACGATCACAAATAAAATGCTAATGAAATACTTTAGAAGTACAGAGGGAAGTAGGAAAAAGAGGTAGACAATTCTTTTTTTTTTCAGAATCATCAAACCTATCTGATTTTAGAATAATGTTATGCTTTCGCCATTGCAACCCATAATGCTTGAATAAATTTCCTTTAGTCCAACACAAATTGTCAAACATTAGTCATAAACAAATTTGATAATATGCAGCATAATAGAATTTATACCGATATAAACACATTTGATAATTTGACTACAGATTGACACCTATGAGAAGATCTATGAAGATGCTGTCCAAATCAAGGATATGCAACTGTTTGAGCAATGGTTCCGTGTGGATGCCAAGCCTTTCAAACTGTCTCTTCTCAACATCATCAAACGATGGAGCTTCATGTTCAAACAACATCTCATTGATCACGTCACAAACAGGTATGGAGGTTTGTTGGGTTCTTTTTTTGTTCCCATGTTTGATGTAGATCATTACTGGGATCAACAATATATGAAGCCTTTAACTCAAAGATCTCACTAAATCTCATTCCTTCTAGCAATATAAATTGGAGATCATAATTGGATCTTAAGGCTTTGATCTTTTGTGAGCTTCAATAAATTTATTATAAATGACGGATAAAGAAAAACATTTTAATTGAACAACTGAGAGCACTGAACAAAAAAATCATGAGTAATTGTGCTAGTCCTTTACAAACCAAAAGCTTCACATATCATTTTGTGAAGCATGTTATGATATCAAAATAATCTGATGTACAGATTTTGTTTTTTAAAAATTGGTGGATGCCATTTTGGGGTGACATCTAATGAGTTTTGATAATTTTCACCCTAGTGTCCTTTTTTTTGGTAGCATTTTCATGATTCTGTTGTTATTAAGGGACCAGATTTCAACCATTCTTCTTTATTCATTTCCTTTCCCATGTCCTCTTTCTTCTCATCATTTTTTTCCCAGTTATTTATACCAATTTGAATTTACAACTTTCTCGACAGCCTTAACAACCTTACCGACTTCATCAAGTCAACAGACTCAGGTCTCCAGAAGGAGGTTGAAGAGGGAGACTACAACGGTCTCGTTGAGGTCATGGGTCACCTCTTTGCCGTAAGGGAGAGGCAACAGACAACAGATGAGATGTTTGAACCTCTGAAACAAACCATCGAGCTGCTCAAGACATACGACCAGGAGATGCCAGAGGAAGTCCACATTCAGTTGCAAGTAAGTTTATGTAAAGCCTTAACATGGTTAATTTTACACAAACATATATCAGATCTCACCAGTCCAAGACAGCAATGACGGGGATTTGACTCAGTGAATAATAAATAATAGATTTTTCACATGGGGTCAAATTAGTCTCGAGGGTTTTTTTCAGTTCTGCATGGATTTTTTAATGAAAAAAGGCTTATTTTAAAATATGAAAGTAAAAATAATTTGATGCTGACATGAGCTAAGAGAAATGCTGGCCCATTGATGACACTACCATGTGTCGAACAGGAAATTTTTTTTTTTTTTAGGAAAATAACATTTATTTGTGACTCATCTACCTGAAGCGGTATTAAGTTGGTGTATGGGTACTTTCTAAAAGTTGTGAGTCATTTCTCTCATCTGTCAAAAGGAAGTAAAACCACAAAGATACATTCTATATCAAGTTAAACCAAAAGTAATTCTTTAATTTCTTTATCCTTTGTTTTATTCCAATTTGTCAAACTAACATTATGCTATTTTTGAGTCTCTGATTTTCAAATTTTGTTTTCTTTATTTGTAACAAACAGCTATGACAATACCAACTGACAATTTAAAATTTCTTCGATATTTTTTAATGATCATAAAATTTATTTGAAAATTCATATTAACATCATTTTTTATTTGTACGTAATTCTATTTTCATTTTATCTTCAGAATGAAGTTGTCTATTTTGTTTTAAATGGCAATTGCACATTGCGCAGAAATGGTAATATTGTTATCATAAAAATACTCTTGCTTCCATGAATAATTTATGAAATTTGAATCTGTGATGCAGGAACTTCCAGAGCAGTGGAACAACACAAAGAAGATTGCCATCACCGTAAAACAACAGGTAGCACCACTGCAGGCCAATGAGGTGACAAACATCAGGAAAAAGAGTGCATCCTTCGACACCAACCAGCACAAATTCAGGGAAAAGTTCCGCACCATCCCGCCATTCAAATATGATTGTGAAAATCCTTACGACCATCTTGACATAGTAAGGATGAATTCTAATATAATTGTCACTTTGAATATTGTAATAATGATATATTCAAGTTAAAGGCTGAATTTGTGTATTGATACTGTGTGATTCTGTCAAAGGTCTGGCTGGCAAAAGGATGATAAAATAATTGAAACAAAAAACATGCAAAGTTAACCGCTTAGATTGTGCCAGATTTAACTGCTTGATAATTGTCTTTTTGAAAGGGAAAAGCGAAAACAAAGAAAAATAACTAATTCAATGAAATGAAAACAAAACAAAACGAAACAAACAAACAAAAAAAAAAGCAGTTGTGTGATGCAGTACAAATAATCTTAATCATTGTAAGAATGCAGTATTGTCCTGATTCAATGAAATGAAAACAAAACAAAACGAAACAAACAAAAAAAAAAAAGCAGTTGTGTGATGCAGTACAAATAATCTTAATCATTGTAAGAATGCAGTTTTGTCCTATGTGAATTATGGGTATGAACGTAGATGAAATAAGGTATAAATAAGAGAAAGACTTTACAATGTTATAATTCTATTATTGTTATTCATCCCATCCATTTCTTTAACAGTATAATGAGGAAATTAAGGCAATGGAGGCGGATATGTCTTTACTCTTGGATTCTGCTGGACTCTTTGAGGTCAACGTGCCAGATTTCAAACAGCTCAAACAATGCCGAAAGGAAATCAAATTGCTGAAAACACTTTGGGACTACATCATTATAGTTCGTAGCAGTATTGACGATTGGAAGACCACACCATGGAAAGCCATCAATGTGGAGCAGATGGACTTGGACTGTAAGAAATTTGCCAAGGACATCCGAGCATTAGACAAGGAAATGAGGGCTTGGGATGCCTACACTGGTGTTGAGAATGTCGTCAAGAACATGCTTACTTCTCTCAGAGCCGTGTCTGAACTCCAGAACCCAGCTATCCGCGACAGGCATTGGCAGCAACTGATGCAGGCCACTAAGGTAATAAAAAAAAACCAACAACAACTACAAAAAAAAAAAAAGAAATATATAATTCACCTTACTATAAAGGTAAATAGTTAATTTAGAGAAGAAATGAATAAAAAACTTATTGAAACTGAATAAATACAACATAGCTACAAAGATCGAGTGGATTAGTGAACAAAAAATGAACTCATGAATCAATGGGCAAATGAATAATTGATTAGGCAAATACATTGATAAAAGGACACACACACTCACACTAAAACACACACACACACACACACACACACACAAACACACACACAATACGCACACACACACACACACACACACACACACATATATATATATATATATATATATATATATATATATATTTCCAACTATATAATAAGATAAGAAATAGATAATTAAATGAATTGATAAATGATTACCCGATTAAAGAACTGATTGATAGGGAAGAGAGAGAGAGAGAGAGAGAGAGAGAGAGAGAGAGAGAGAGAGAGAGAGAGAGAGAGAGAGAGAGAGAGAGAGAGAGAGAGATAGAGAAAGAATAATTTAAAAAATAAAAATAAGCTCTTTTATGGTTTACATAGCCGTCATATACAGTATTTTTCAATATATTACTTAGTTATTGTGACCATCACCTTTCATTCCATTCATGATTCTTTCCTTTCCAATAAATCACAGGTGAAATTTGTCATGGACGAGAACACCACCCTGGCCGATCTTTTGAACTTGAACCTGCACAACTTTGAGGACGAAGTCAGAACCATTGTGGACAAGGCAGTCAAGGAAATGTCCATGGAGAAAGTTCTCAAAGAGTTGGACACCACCTGGTCTACTATGGAATTTGAGCACGAGAAACATCCACGAACTGGCATTACCATCATCAAGACATCTGAGGAATTGATTGAAACGCTTGAAGACAATCAAGTAAGAAATAAGATTTTACTAACTCAATATCAAGAATAAAACATTCTGACTTATTTTATCTGTAGTTATTTACAAATTTCCTAAATTTTACATTATTAAATTGTTGTGATCTCATTACAAAAAAAAAAAAAATTCTCAATGCTGTACGTACACATAGATTTTAATAAATGATTCATAGAGGGCTTGAATTGTTTTGTTTTTTTCTTCCGATTTTGCATAGACAACTACTTCAAGAAAGTTAGCATCAGATACAAATCTTATTTCTTTATTAGCCCAAAACAGCCCCGCCAGTGATTTTACAATCTGATGCTACATAATGAATATGATAGATCAACTTCTGAGAAATGTAACGATGAGATAATCGACTGCCACCGCTGAAGTGGTGTTTTGCCTTTATATTTAAAAAAAAACCAACTTTTATCTGTCGACAATGAAATCTTAATGTCCTTTTGCTTTCAAACAGGTACAACTTCAGAATATGATGACTTCCAAATACATTGCCCACTTCCTCAATGAGGTGTCCATGTGGCAAAAGAAGCTATCAACAGCTGACCAAGTCATCTCCATCTACATGGAAGTTCAAAGGACCTGGAGCCATTTGGAGTCCATCTTCATCGGCTCTGAGGATATCAGGAAACAGTTGCCCGAAGACTCCAAACGTTTTGATGGTATTGATACTGACTTCAAGGTATGTGGTTGTACACATTTCATAATTATTTTTAAAATAAAAATAAGACTCAAAACTTATAATTGATTTTTTTTCTGGAACAATCTTTTGGAGAGGGATTTTAAAACCTATATTTGTAAATATGTTTTCTTTTAAACACTTAATTTAGAATTTTAAAAGCTTTAAGGCTCAGTCAAAAGATACTTAGGAGCACGCTTTATTATATCATAATTTTATTTATTCCTTCGTTTTTATGGCTAATATTTGACTGGTCGTGAAAAAAGAATTGTCAATCTTTTTAGAGGTAATCAATAGCTCTTTAGCTAAAACACACTACTTGATAAAGATCCTTCGTGTAGTTCATCAAAAATCACCTACAAATTTATTAAAATTAAAACAACAGAGAATGAACATAATATTTGTAAAGCTGCTTAAAATACGTTTTAATTGTTGTTTGTCGTTACATTAGCCTTATTTCATCTTGATTTCAATTTCCTGATTTCCTTTTTTGAGAAAGGAGTACACCCCTGGGTGTCAAAATTTAGACAAATTTAGATACTTTTTTATTGAGGCAATGCAAAATTCATATGGTTGTTAAAGAATTTTTTCTAAAGGTTAAGCAATAAAAGAATGATGTAATTATAGAAAAGATGCAATTGCTCTATTTTATAATATATCATATCGTATATTGGCATCCATTTACAAAAATACCCCCCCCCCCCCCCCCAAAAAAAAAAAAAAAAAAAAAAACCCAAAAAAAACAAAAAACAAACAAACAATAAATATAAATCATCCCTCTTGCCTACCTACATCCAACAGGAATTAGTTAGCCAGGTAGAGAAGACAACCAACGTGGTCGACTCAACCAACCAACCCAAACTGTTTGAGAAGCTTGAAAGATTGCAAGACCAGCTGGCTCTCTGTGAGAAGGCACTTGCAGAGTACCTAGAAACGAAACGTCTTGCCTTCCCACGATTCTACTTCGTGTCATCTGCTGATCTCTTGGATATTTTGTCCAATGGCAATGATCCCACTATTGTAAGTCTCTCTCTCTCTCTCTCTCTCTCTCTCTCTCCCCCCCCCCTCTCTCTCTCTCTCTCTCTCTCTCTCTCTCTCTCTCTCTTTTTTTTTTTCTATTATCTCTCTCGCCCTCTTTCTCTTATTTTCTTTCTCATTCTCTCTCTCTCTCTCTCTCTCTCTCTCTCTCTCTCTCTCTCTCTCTCTCACACACACACACACACACACAAACACACGCACACACACACACAGACACAATGAATTCAGTGGGGTCTGGCAAGGATTCCAAGCAAACCAATAAGATAGTAACTTTGACAAAAATATATTTTAAAAAAAAAAGACAAACACAAAAGTTTGAACTGCAGATCAGGTTTTTACTAGAGTGAAATTTTGAAGTGAATGCATTTGAAGTTAAATTGCCTTATGTCAGCTAAAGCTAGATTTTTGTTGTTGTTATTTTTATATCATGTTATCAAATAATTAAAATAGATTCTAATCATTTGATATGCTTGTAATTTGTTCGTGATTTTT
Source organism: Berghia stephanieae (assembly GCF_034508935.2). NCBI lineage: Eukaryota > Metazoa > Mollusca > Gastropoda > Nudibranchia > Aeolidiidae > Berghia > Berghia stephanieae. The sequence continues at coordinate 42,265,018 of NC_088364.1, read as the reverse complement.
TAAAACTGTCTAAATATAAGAAAAGCAAACATTTGTTTACATTGATTCCTGTAAAGTAGGTTGCCAAAATTTGTTGAGACGGGATTTTAAAACTATTATTCTCCAGGTTGCCCGCCATCTTACCAAGTTGTTTGACTCCCTGGCCAAACTCAAGTTTGAAAAGGATAAGGACGACAACCCCATCAAAAATGCATTGGGCATGTTCAGCAAGGATGGTGAATATGTGGACCTGAATTCGCCATGTGATCTCAATGGCCAGGTGGAGACATGGCTGAACCGTCTTCTGGACGCCATGAGGGACACAGTCCGTCACGAGATGACCGAGGCTGTAGCTGGCTACGAGGAGAAACCAAGAGATCAGTGGCTGTTTGATTACCCAGCACAGGTAATTTAATTTATTTTTCTCCATCAAAGTCTATAGATGTAAAAGTTGTGGTAAATTTAAGAAAGATTCGTTTTAACTTTCATTATGCTTGTCATGATTCGACTCATCTGTTTTTCTCTCAGTCAGTTTACCAGCCATCAGGCTCACTTGTTTCCATGTTGACAATTCTAATATTGGGATGTAATTTAAAACTCAGGAAAAGAGCAATCATGGATTATACTGTTTTGATACATCAATTTGCTCACTGTCAAGATGTTTTAAACCAGATTTTTGATACAGTGCTTTAACAAAACTGCAAAAAAATGGATTGAATGATAAATCCAGTTTAATTTTTTTTAAAACCTTACGCACGTAATTTGTTGGCTTTATCACATTTTAAAAAACACACCCCACCCCCCCCCCCCTAAAAAAATCCACAGAAAAACCATACATTTGATGCTTAAAAATAGATATTAAAATCCTAAGATTTTATGGTATGAGGTTTTCACTATCCAGATGCTCAAGTTGATTATTTATCTAGGTTTGATTTTTATGCTAAATTCATATAATTTTCTTTTTTTAAATAGGTCGCCCTGTGCGGAACTCAGATCTGGTGGACCACCGAGGTTAACATAGCATTTGGTAGACTGGAAGAAGGCTATGAAAATGCACTGAAGGACTACAACAAGAAGCAAATTCAACAGCTGAACAATCTAATCACCATGTTGCTGGGAGACCTCACCAGTGGAGACCGTCAGAAAATCATGACCATTTGTACAATCGATGTGCACGCTCGTGATGTCGTCGCTAAAATGATTACACAGAAGGTTAAAACTTATTGCCGATGAGATTGTTGTCGTTGTTTTAACTGTTGCTGTTGCTGTTTTTTGTTGTTGAAACTCTTGTTTTTTTGTCGTTGTTGTTTGTAGTAGTATTGATGGTTGCGGTCGTAAGGGTGCTGTCAGTGGTGTTTTTTCCTTTTTATGATGGGGTTGTTGTTGCTGACTCTTTTGCCTTTCAATGCAATAGCTGATAGATCTTGCAGTCTCTACTTAATTCTGTTTTAATGAAACTTCTTTTCTTTTTGTCTCATACCTTGTTGGGGAGGTCGTGCAGGTCTTGTATGTTTTTGTAAAAAATGGTAACTGGTTTTGTCATTGTTACTGTTTTTGTTGTTGTTGTCGTTGTTGTTGTTATTGTCGTTGTTGAGAAATAGTGATAAAGTAATAGGTAATATTTTCCAGATAACCACAGCATTAATGCTATGATATCTGCTGAACTTCAATTTGTTACAATAAAAACAGTTATTGAAAGTTTCTTAAAGCAGAAGATCCTTTGAAATAGATGTTCAAAACTGCAACGAGAAGTTTACTTACTTGTTGACTTCTGAGTTTGCAATCAATATTACTATACAAATGTGCTTGAGTTACATTTCTTTATCAAAATTTATAAGAAAAAAAAAGAAATGAAGCTTTTCAACTTAAAAAAAAATTTAAACACGCATTTATCCCACATTGTTGCCCCATTGACCTGAATAATTTTTTTAATATAACAATTAGTTCAGAGCAACTATGTGGTTGTTTTTTTGGTTAACAATGGGTCTATACAATTTGTTACAACTTCTAATGCATGCTACTTTCAGATTGACAGCTCCCAAGCTTTCTTATGGCTGTCACAATTGAGACATCGCTGGGACGACAACGAGCGCGATTGCTTTGCCAACATTTGTGATGCCCAATTCAGGTATAAAGTTGATAACAGTGGTGGTGATACCGCTTAGGCAAGGTTAACAGTGGTGGTAATATAGTCCAAGATAATGATTGATTGTTTTTTGTTTTTTTAAGAGATGACATTGAAAAAGGTGGTGCTAATGAAAGCAAGCTGCTCGTGATGGCAATGATAATAATGATGACGATGATGATGATGATGATGATGATAATGATGATGATGATGATGATGATTATGATGATGATGATGATGATGATGATGATGATGATGATGATGATGATGATGATGATGATGATGGTGGTGGTGACTACAACAGCAATTAAGCTAATTCTGTATTTGACTGCAAGTTTGTGCATTTATTTTTTTACACCAATTTATTTCAGATATTCACATGAATACTTGGGTAACACTGCCCGTCTAGTGATCACCCCCTTGACCGATAGATGCTACATTACCTTGACTCAGTCCCTTCATCTTATCATGTCAGGAGCCCCTGCTGGCCCTGCCGGAACCGGAAAGACAGAGACCACCAAAGATTTGGGCAGAGCCCTGGGCATCATGGTCTATGTCTTCAACTGCTCTGAACAGATGGACTACAAGGTAATTAGTGATTATATTATGTCTACAAAAGCATTTTATTCTTTCCTCTGAAAAAATAGATCGATGAATAGCTAATAGAATACTTTGCTTTGCAGTTTGACTCATAAAAAGTGTTTTTAGGTTTGGTCCATCCATACATCAATAAATATGAAAATAAGTTTTTAAATAATTACATCTGCAATGGAGGATCTTCCTTACCTCCTCTAGCGTAATCGCAATTCACAATTTTACCCCAACGAATTGGTGAGGTGTATTATACTTGGCTATCATTTTAAAAAATTAAGTTTTTATTATTTCTCATCAGACTATTTCTCTGCAAAATAAATTACAAAGTGCATCAATAGTATTAGCAACAATTCAAAACATGTTTTGTTATCAAAATCATTAAAATACACACGAAATTCCATACTACAAGCTATAGACTTTTCTGAACGATTGAGAATTTCCATAATAGATGCATTTTGTATCGAAATAAATGTTTATCTGAAATCTATGGAAAAGCTCAAAAAGTCAAAATAATTTTAGTTTGAGAATTAGCAACAATTCAAAACATGTTTTGTTATCAAAATCATTAAAATACACACGAAATTCCATACTACAAGCTATAGACTTTTCTGAACGATTGAGAATTTCCATAATAGATGCATTTTGTATCGAAATAAATGTTTATCTGAAATCTATGGAAAAGCTCAAAAAGTCAAAATAATTTTAGTTTGAGAATATAATTTGATATTGCAAATCAATCCAGATGAAGACTAATCTGAAACGCATTGAAAGAATATTTATTGGCTTTAATAGGCTATTTTGATCAAGATTATGACCTTTTTTTTTTTTTTTCAGTCCATCGGTAACATTTACAAAGGTTTGGCCCAGTCTGGCTCTTGGGGATGTTTTGATGAATTCAACCGAATTGCTGTAGAGGTGTTGTCTGTCGTCGCTGTACAGGTATGTATTCCTTTACATTAAATTGGCACTTTTACACTCTCTCAAATGCCCATAACACCCCTATTAACGAAAGGATTGACAACCTGAAAAATCAGAAAAACCTAGAGGTTATCTTTTCCAGATGTTTGAGGCAAGATCATATCAGCAATAAAGATGTTCCTTGAGAAACACAGTGAGCAAGGACGTTTTAAAAAAAGAAGGAAATGTATCGTCATACAATGGGAAAATAACTTCGCAATAATTATGTAACAGCAGTAAATTATAAGGCAGAGAAAAAAAAGACAAGAAAATCCAATGAGAAAGGAGAGATGTTGTTGGATGGATAAAACAACATTCTTTAACATTCTGTCCTTGCTAAGTTTCCTTTTAGATGTGGCTGAAGTTTTGTTTTACAAACAATTCCCTTGTAGGTTAAGACCATTCAGGATGCCATCAAAGACAAGAAGACCCGCTTCAACTTCCTGGGAGAGGAAATCAGCCTAATCCCATCTGTGGGTATCTTCATCACCATGAACCCTGGCTACGCCGGAAGGACTGAACTTCCAGAAAACTTAAAGGCTCTATTCAGGTTAGATTTTATCTTTGCTTCTCAATTCTACCACTGTATAATTTCATATTTGCCATAAAAAAGTAAATTGTTTTACAAAAAAAATTATCCATGCAACATGAAACCTATTTATTGTGTCTTTCCTTTTCATACTTGTTTTATTACAAATAGCCTCGAGTTTGAAGTGTTTCTGACATAAAAATCCATTTATACTTTACTCACAGGCCCTGTGCTATGGTGGTTCCAGACTTCGAACTGATTTGTGAAATTATGTTGGTGGCTGAAGGTTTCATTGATGCTCGTCTACTGGCCAGGAAGTTTATCACACTATACAGTCTCTGTAAAGAATTGCTGTCCAAACAGGTAAAATATTTTGTCATTCGTCTGCTTATCTTTGAAAATAATTTTAATGAATTTTTATATAAATTTTCTTTTTTTTTCAGATCTGATTTCTTAAAATAAGGATACATTTTTCTCGGTCTTGTAATTTAACCTAATTAGTCTCAAGCACAGCTGAGTTTTGTGATATAGTTTACAGTTACTATATGCCAAAAGTTAACTTACATTTTGTGTTCCACAGTCTCGATCTAGTACAATATTGGGGCCAACCAGTCAGTTGAAATTGAAGTTAATATAAAATGTGTAGTTTGATTTTACTCATTATGCTTTTATTGAGGAAATTTAATGTACTTATTTTAAACACTGTTCAAAACTGACATGTCAAGAGTGTTTCACCTTGACATAATACCAGGTTGAAAAGACATTTCACATATTTAGTACATTACATTCATTATTCGTTTCATTTGTTCATCTCTATGTAGAAAAACATTTAAGAATAATCTTGTGAATGAAAAGTATATTCTATCTTAATCATTGATTTAAACCTGTGACCTTACCCTGGCCTGGATGCCCGTCTGTCCTGCTTAATCTTTTCTAGCTACTGCCAACCGAGATTGTCTTTTATTTATCTGTATGAAGATCTCTTTGTAATTTCTGAACTACGATTTTCCTCTTGGTATAGGGATTCTAAATCGGCATTTATATGTTACTGTATCAATTAATGACTTTCTATTACCTTCATAAATTACAGGACCATTACGATTGGGGCTTGAGAGCCATCAAATCTGTGTTGGTTGTGGCTGGTGCCTTGAAGCGTAGTGACCGTGGCAGA
>NC_088364.1:42132163-42257163 GCF_034508935.2 Berghia stephanieae | reverse complement strand
AAACGAAGATCAAAACAAAGTACGTAAATAGGAAACAAATGTTTTTGTCATCTTTAAAAGTGTTGAAACATTGAACTCATCCATCCACATCACAGATATGTCCAGAGCTGGATTGACACAAGAGAAGTCCAGTCAGAAAGAGCCAATCTGACCATCCTTTTTGAGAAATATGTACCTGTTTGTCTGGAGATGCTGAGGACCCGCTTCAAGAAGATCACACCCATTGCTGAAATCGCTCACGTACAGATGTTATGCTATCTTCTGGAAGTTTCTCTCACCCCCGAGAACACACCACCTGACTGTCCTAAAGAGTTGTATGAACTCTACTTTGTTTTTGCTTGTGTGTGGGCCTTTGGTGGAGCCATGTTCCAAGATCAGGTAAACATTTTGATACTCACTTCTCCATTACTCTCATTTTCTTAACATTTTCACACATGGAGGGGGACACATTTGATTTTTTTTATTAAGCGTTTTATAAGCTACTGTTAATGCTAGTGCTAACTTCCAGCTTAATGTTTTGTCCACGTTTCAAAACATCATTATTTTTTTTGGTTTGTTTAATTGATGATTTACTCAATCCGAGTCATCCTTTTCCCTTAATTTCAAAGCTTATTTCAACAAGACAATTCGTCAAAATTATCTCCATTAATTACATCCAATTATAATATGTAATTCTCCAGCTTGTGGATCATCGTGTGGAATTCACTAAGTGGTGGGTCACTGACTTCAAGACCATCAAATTCCCCTCAAGTGGAACTGTATTTGATTACTTCATCGACCCAGAAACCAAGAAATTTGAACCTTGGACTAAAAAAGTACCCAACTTCGAATACGACCCAGACATTCCACTCCAAGCCACTCTTGTGCACACCGCTGAGACGATCCGTGTCCGTTACTTCTTGGATTTGCTTGTCGATATCCGACGTCCCGTCATGTTGGTGGGTACAGCTGGTACTGGCAAGACTGTATTGATGCAGGACAAACTCAACAACTTGAGTGAGGATTACATGGTCACCAATGTGCCTTTCAACTTTTATACAACCTCTGAGATGTTGCAGGTTTGTTTATATATGGTTTTTACTCAATGTTTATCTTTTGTTTTAGATTCTTACATCACCAAATAAAATAAATATCTTTCTGATAAGAAGTGATTTTATTTAACCTAACATCATATATTTATTTCCATTTCCACTAAAAAAGAGCAGCAACAGTGATACAACTTGAGCTTCTTGAAGTCATTTCCGTTAATGCCTTTTGGGTTTTAAGATGTCTATCATTATAACTAACGAGGATGAAATCTGATTTGAAAACAAAATCAGTCTTTGAGACAAATAAGTCATTATTCTACTATGCTAACACAATTTATTTTTGATACTTTGTATAGTTTAGAATTCTACTATGCTAACAAAATTTATTTTTGATATTTTGTATAGTTTAGAATTATTTCAATATGATTTTAGAATTGTTAGACACATATGGTTAACGACAATAAAACAAGTATTAAAAAACTCTCCCTCTCTCTCTTTCTGTCTTCTCACTCTCTCGCTCTATTCTCTCTCTCTCTCTCTCTCTCTCTCTCTCTCTCTCTCTCTCTCTCTCTCTCTCTCTCTCTCTCTCTCTCTCTCTCTCTCTCTCTCTTTTTTTGTTTTTTGTTTTTTTTTCTTCTTCTTTTGTCCTTTGAAATGTTCCTCATATCAAGTTTATGGTGTACATATTAGTTTAATGAGAATAATCAACACCAAACATAGCCCTTTAGTAATTTACACTTCTTCAAACTTTTCTTGTTTCATTCCTACAGAGAATGCTAGAGAAACCACTGGAGAAGAAAGCTGGTAGGAACTTTGGCCCACCTGGCAACCGTCGCCTGATCTACTTTGTTGATGACATGAACATGCCAGAGGTAAAAACTATTTTTTTTTCAAAGAGACTGTTGCAGTTGATCAATCAACTAAATATTATCAAATTATTATTATTCAAGAAAAACGTTCTCAATTATGTTGTGAAAGGAACATCTTTCTTAACTTTACTGTTTTTGCATTTGACAATCATAAGCGTCGGCGGAATATTAAATGGCAAGAAAATCCACAACCTGAATAATGATATCTTTCTAACAGGTTGATTTTTTTTCAATTGTTCATCATGCTTGAAATTAATTTTTTCCGTATTTTTATCAATAATGCAATCATTTGCTTTGTTATTAAACTATAAATTAATAGATTAATTCACCCATTCATTATTTGTTGATATGTAATGGTTTTATTTTTCTATTTGTTATTTATTTTTCTTTTGTACTCCCTCCAAAGGTGGACAAATACTACACTGTCCAGCCTCACACTCTGATCAGACAGAGCATCGACCACAAACATTGGTACGACAGAACCAAACTTTCCCTCAAAGACATCCACAACATCCAGTATGTGTCTTGCATGAACCCCACGGCTGGTAGCTTCACAATCGACTCACGTCTTCAGGTATGCACAACCTGGATTGGATTGAAATGATCTAATCTGGAAACCCTTGAAAAACATGAGATGTCAGTTATTCGAATTTTACTTTTATCTCCAATCCATCACTCTGTCACCGTCAAGAGTTCTCACAATGCTATCGTATTTTAAGCTATCTTCCTTTTCTTTTTCTTTTTATTTCTGCAATATCTTTATTTGTCCTGTTCTTGTCCATGGATCTTTATTTTTTAATTTATCAAGCCATAATTTTATTCGTTAAAATTTGTCTCAAATGTTTGAGCCATCTGATGTCAATCACATTCAAATTAGCTCGACAGTCACTATGCCAAGTGCCCCTTTGAATGTTTGTTTTGTTTTTTCAGTTTTGAGAATTTTCTGGTACAAACAGATTCATAAGAATGTGATATTGCCAATCTCAAAACTGTTTCTCAATTTCTTATTTACACCATTACTGAGTTCTTTTTTATTTGTCAAAATTTTGTTTTTTAGCGTCACTTCTGTGTGTTTGCCATGAGCTTCCCCAACCAAGAAGCTCTGTTTACGATCTACACCAGCATCCTCAGTCAGCATCTACAGCAATGTAGCTTTTCTGGACCTGTGCAGAAGTTTGTCAACAATTTGGTTACTGGAGCATTGGCACTACAGGCCAAGGTCAGCACGACGTTCTTGCCAACAGCCATCAAGTTCCACTACATCTTCAATCTTAGAGACATGTCAAACATTTTCCAGGTGAGAAATATATTTTGATTTTAAAAATTCTTGCTTTTCTTTTATGAATTTTAAAAAACCATAAACCAGGGTGTAAAGAATGATTTTTGATAATTTGATGAAATGATTTCTTAAAAATTCTACACATTGCGCTACTTTATTTTAGCATTTACTTGTAGTGTCAATACCAAAGGATGGAATTCGTTGAAAAATCTTTTAAAGAACTTAATCAGATGTCTTGGATATGCCTTTATGAAACATTCTAAAGCCAGATTTGAAAAAATATTTTCTAATTATTGAATATTATTTAATCACAATAATTGTTTATCTTTTTTTTCTTTCTTTTTTTGTTTTTGTAAATGACATAATTGTCGGAAATTTTAATTAGACATATTTGACAGTGAGTGTTAGTCATTTTCAAAGAGCATTTACAATGTTATGGTCACAAAGGTGCTAGAATAAATAAAGATCACGTCAGAAATACACATAAAAAATAAGTTCTATGATAAAACAAAAGTATGCATGCCAATGATGATTTTAAAAGAAAGAAAAGTATTTAACCTCGTCAAGCTTAGACGTGTGTCAGTCTCATTTCATCATTTAACAACCTTTCAGCATACTTTTTGGAACGCTTTGGGGCCTCATTTTTTTTTTAATTTATAAAATGCATGACATATTTTACTGTTTTTTGTGTCTCAGGGTATCCTATTTGCTGGACCAGAGTGCTGTAAGACAGCTCCAGAATTGGTTCGCCTCTGGCTCCACGAAGCTGAGAGAGTTTACAGAGACAAGCTGGTCGATGAGAAAGATCTGGAGACTTTTGACAAAGTCAAGAAAGACATCATCAAAAAGTCTTTTGAGGTCAGTTAAGACAGAGAACTGTTAAAATAATTAATGACATGGATGTAATAGATACTTTCTCAAACCTTTTATAATAGAAAAGTCCTCCTTGCCATAACTTATGTGTAATAATTCCTCTCAAAGTGTGAAAAGGCAAAGATTGAAAACTTTCTACTTTAATTCTACAAGAGTTTCTTGCAACAGTTTTTTAAACTTCAATGGTAACAATATATTTTTTCATACAAGTTATGACAGACAAAGTTTAGTTTCGTAATAAATTATAATTTTGTTGAGTTCAGTAACTGCTTAGATTTTTAAAGGTTTGTTTATGGGTATTTGATTTTTTTTCTTTCAACATCAAAATTATAATGACATCTCAAATAATTTGGTTGATTTACATTTATGCTGATGATGTGTTACTTCATAATATTTAATGTAAAAAATATTGATAAATAGATGAGTACATAATTGATTGACGTTGATGACCAATGCTATATTTCACATACCTTCAAACATGATGTGATTTGTTTATATCTTGTAGGACGTGCCAGAAGACGTTGTGTTCAAGCAGCCAATTGTTTATAGCCATTTTGCTCAAGGTATTGGAGAGCCTAAGTACTTGCCCGTAGATTCATGGGAGGACGTGAACAAGGTCCTGGTAGAGGCTCTGGATTCCTACAACGAACTGAATGCTGCCATGAACCTGGTGCTCTTCGAGGATGCCATGAGCCACATCTGTCGCATCAACCGCATCCTGGAATCACCAAGAGGCAATGCCCTGTTAATTGGAGTGGGAGGTAGCGGTAAACAGTCTCTTTCTAGACTGGCCGCCTCCATCAGTGGGTTGGAAGTGTTCCAGGTATGATGATGATGATGATGATGATGATGATGATGATGATGATGATGATGGTGATGATGGTGATGATGATGATGATGATGATGATGATGATGATGATGATGATGATGACATATGTTGATGGTGTTGCTGACAATGATAGTCAAAATTATTCGTTACATTTGGTTTTTATTATTGACATCACTTGTTTCCTCTTGATTACATTGTCATAATCAATCGAAATACATTTTAACTCTTTTTCATCAACTGCATTATCCAACAGATCACGCTGAGGAAAGGCTACGCCATACCCGATCTCAAAGCTGACTTGGCTGCTCTCTATAGAAAAGTTGGTGTCAAAGGTAAGATGTGCTGGGTTTTCTTTTTTTTTTTTTTACTACGAATAGACACTGAGTTAGATAAAAATCAGGAAAATTGTGCCATTCTATCTGCTTGTCTGGCATTTATCACTCACAATTTCACAAATTTTCATAGCCCCCCCCCCCCCCCACCCCCCAACTTTTTTCAGATTGAGCAGTGACACGCATTTAATGTGGGATCTAAGTATCATTCAAGTTGATATCAAACCTGTATTATTGCCAAAAGGGGTATATTCAGTCTGTCAAAGGGAGTTTTAGACTTAATGGATGAAATCAGAGTTAGGGTGTTGCTTGTTGAGAGGGAACCTGACAGCAGAACTAATCTGCCTTTGTAACATATATTTATTCTATGCATCATAGTTCTGTTGCTAATTATAGAGTAAAGTATTTGAAGATAAAATTCACACCCACAACAACAAAAAAAAAACAAAAAAAAAAAACCCAAAAAAAAACACGGAACCAAAAGACAAATGTAAATTAAATGATACAAACACTCCTACCCCCCCCCCCCCAAAAAAAAAAATCCACACAATAAAACTACGCTTCTCCCCTCCCTTCCCAAAAAGCACCACACAAAAAAACCTAATATTCCAGCAGTTATATTTACTTTGTTACTCTCTGTTCCTATCCCACTTAGGAATTGGTATGATGTTCCTGATGACTGATGCCCAGGTTGCTGAAGAAAGTTTCCTGGTGTTGATGAACGATCTTCTGGCATCTGGTGAAATCCCTGACTTGTTTGCTGATGACGAAGTGGAAGAGATCATTGGAGGGGTCAGGAATGAAGTCAAAGGTCTTGGCATGGAAGATTCCAGAGAGAATTGCTGGAGGTTCTTTATCGACAGAGTCAGGCGTGTCCTGAAGGTTGGTCAACCTTTATTTATCATGAGAACACATAATTGAAAAGAAACCCATTTTGCTGAGGCACCTCTTTCACTGAGACAACCAAATAACGATGCACGCATATTGATGGATTATTGTGAAACGTGATGGATGTGGTGAACAATTGCTTTATGTAATATGAATTGTGTAACGTCATTATTAAAATATTTGTTCTATTCCTGTAGGTGGTCCTGTGCTTCTCGCCTGTAGGGTCCACCCTTCGAGTCCGTAGCCGTAAGTTCCCAGCTGTCACCAACTGCACGTCCATTGATTGGTTCCACGAATGGCCAGAGGAAGCCCTGAAATCTGTCAGCGCCAGATTCTTGGAGGACGTAGAACTACTCAATGTAAGTTTTGGATTAATTTGACAGTAAAGCTAGTTTTCAACTTTGAATGTTAATTGAATGCTTATGTTAATTTTCTTGTTGCTTGTTGTTGTTGCTTCTTCATCATCATCATCATCATCATCATCATCATCATCATCATCATCATCATCATCATCATCATCATCATTATCATCACCATCATCACCATCATCATCATCATCATCATCATCATCATCATCATCATCATCATCATCTTCTTCTTCTTCTTCTTCTTCTTCTTCTTCTTCTTCTTCTTCTTCTTCTTCTTCTTCTTCTTCTTCTTCGTCTTCTCCATCTTCTACTCCTCCTTTTTCTCCTCCTCCTTCCTTCTCCTCCTCCTCCTCCTCCCCCTCTTCCTCCGCCTGCCATTCTCCTATCTCGAGCACCTCTCGTCGTTTTTATCATTTAAATGGAACAATTTCCTGATTCATCCCACCTTCTCCTCTACTATCACCACCACCACCAAATTTATAATTCAATAACACCTCCCTCTTTCATTACCTCTTTGATCACAGCCTGACATGAGAGAGTCCATCTCCCATTTCATGTCCTACGTCCATAAATCCGTCAACGAAGTGTCCCAGCAGTTTTACACCAATGAGCGCCGCTACAACTACACCACACCCAAATCCTTCTTGGAGCAGATCACACTCTATCAGAACCTTCTCCAGAAGAAGAATCATGAGCTGCAAGCTAGCATCGTTCGTTTGGAGAACGGTCTTGAGAAGCTCAGGAGTACTGCATCTCAGGTAACTAATTTTATAGCCATAAATATACCGCCCATCGCCATTTGATGGATTATTCATTACATTAGCTATCGCCCTTTTTGTAGTATCTACATATCTGCAAAATGCCATTAATTTTACTTTTTCACAGACAGTGAATTTCTTTCAAATTATAATTTATTGTTTCATTCTTAATCTAACAAACACTACAGACCTAATCTATGAACAATAGCACCTATGAACTCTGGCTTCAGATAAGATATGGTTGCAATACTATCACTGTTCTCTACTGAAACTGTAAGATGTGATGTCTTGTTAGTCATATTGAACCTAGCCTGTCTGATGTTGTTAATATGTACAATAAATCATTGCGTCAATGATAACATTTCTGTTTTCCATCTTTAGGTCGATGACTTGAAATCTAAGCTGGCCTCACAAGAAGTAGAACTGGCCATCAAGAACGAAGACGCTAACAAGTTGATCCAAGTTGTGGGAGCGGAAACTGAGAAGGTGTCCAAAGAAAAAGCCATTGCTGATGAGGAAGAAAAGAAAGTCACGCAGATTACTGCAGAGGTCGAGGTCAAGGCCAGAGATTGTGAAAATGATTTGGCCAAGGCAGAGCCAGCCCTGCTGGCTGCTAAAGATGCCTTGAATACTCTGAATAAGGTAATTTCTATAAATTGCACCAAATGGAATATAATTGCTATCATGAAATTGAAAGGGTGGTGATATATAAGAGAAAACATGAAAAAAAATGAAATTGCTGTTCGCAAAAACATAACCCCAACAACCTGAGTATGTCAAATGAGCTGAAACACACACATCCATGAGGCAACAGTAAATCAGTTTGTAGTTCTAAAGAGGAACAACTAAAACAGCTGTCCTATTATTACAGTATTGTCTAGATTCAATACTGAGGTATTTCTGATCAGGTCCTATTTTCTTTGTGCAAAGAAGCGTGAAGAAAATTATTTTGTTAGGCTCTGAATAGTGTGTGATATCTTATTTTGAATAGCCAAATAGCCATATGACGTTGTAAGAACGTTTTTGTTAGAACTGTTTTCTCATGTCAAACATCTCTAAGATCCAAATAAGAAGGATTAACTACTTGCAAAAAAAAAAACAATGAATCAAGTTCCTATTCTTTCATATAGACTCATAGCCAACATCAAAATTGATTTATCTATAGCCAAATTAAAAATAATTTCTTTATGTACGGAGGACTTTTCTTCCGTGCCTTTTTTCTTCTTGATAATTCTCAAAACATATTTATTTCCATTCCAGAACAATCTGACTGAGTTGAAATCCTTCGGTGCCCCACCCGCTGCCGTTACCAACGTCACGGCTGCTGTCATGTGCCTCTTGGCACCAGGAGGGAAAGTCCCCAAGGATAAGTCTTGGAAATCTGCCAAGGCTAGCATTATGAACAAGGTGAGCAATTTAAACATGTTCATTTTTAACAAATTGTGCTATATATAATTCACTTCCCCCTCCCCAACCCACAATCCTAAAGTTAACAGGCTTTTATCTAGTAAACGCTTCTGAGAAATCATAATTTATAAATGCTTTTTGAAACTTCCAGGTAGATCAATTTTTGGACAACCTCATCAACTACGACAAAGACAACATTCACGAGAATTGTCTCAAAGCTGTAGCCCCATACCTAAATGACCCTGAATTTGAGCCAGACTTCATCAGAGGCAAATCATTTGCTGCTGCTGGTGAGTGGTGTTTGACATTTGTCTTGTTAATTAGATAAAAATTGGTCTGTTGCTTGACCCCTTTATCAAACTGCAAAATGTAACATTGACAAAAAAATCATAGCAAAAATGATTTTATCACATAAAAGCATTTTGAAGGGTCCTATTTTTTTCATATTTGCTACATTATTTGTAATAGGTACAAAAATTAAAACGTCTAGTTTTACCGAAGCATCCGTTCTTTATTTTTTTTTCCTCAGTTTATCTTTGATATTTGATAGTTTAAGTATTCTAACAAGTTGATATTTTAATATCCTACCAGGTCTATGCTCATGGGCTGTTAACATCGTCAAATACTACGAGGTATATTGTACTGTAGAGCCTAAACGTATTGCCCTAAACCAGGCAAATACTGAGCTATCCAACGCTCGTGAAAAACTCAGAGTTATCAAGAGCAAGGTAGCAGACCTTGAGGAGACTCTCGCCAAGTGAGTAATTTATTTGAGTTGTCAGAAGGGTGTTGGAATTTAAATTTCTTGGTTTTTGTTAAGAGATACAACAAATACTTTTTCTCAATGCCTTTAGATATGAATCTAGTATATACAAAAAAACGGCTAACTTAATCCATTAAATTTAGATCTGATCAGCTGCCCAATTATCAATTATCTTTATAGATAAAAACAATTAATTTTACTATATAAGTGTCATTATTTTCTCTGTCAATTGTAAAAATATCACAAAGAATTTTGCTTTTGGACTACTTAGAATATGATTGATATCACCCTTCTGTATGTTTTTTTTTGTTTGTTTTTTTAAAGATTCCAATAAAATATTACATCTTTGTATCACAGTCAGAGTTTTGTTATTATCTTACAAAAATATTAACTCCTAAGGTGTCAGTCTGAATTCGAGGAGGCCACAGCAGAGAAGCTGAGATGTCAACAAGAAGCAGAGACAACTGCTAAGACTATTGAGTTGGCCAACAGATTGGTTGGAGGCTTGGCTTCTGAGAATGTCCGATGGGCAGAATCCATTGCTGCCTTCCGTGAGAATGAGAAAACTTTGCCTGGGGACGTGCTGATGATTACTGCCTTTGTTTCCTATGTCGGATCATTCACTAAGGTATGATTTGCATACATAATGCTATTTGACTTATATAATATATGGCATACAGTTTTCGATAAATGAGTGAACAGTAATGATGCTTTATCTTCGAGAGGCCAGAAACAAAGAAGTGCACTCTATTATTGCAAGATTTATCTCATGAAGTCATACCAATGGGATATAGGGCGAGATAGAAAGTCTTGCTTATTAAATATGCTATATTTTGATCCTCCTCAATAACTAACTGAATCCATATATAAATACAAAATAACATAAGCAAATAAAGTTGAATTATTTAACAATGATACATAAATAAAATAACATAGACATATTGGTATAGGCCAAGGATTACTATACTGAACACACAGCTTGTAGAATGCAAATATGTTTGTATTTATAAAGACAGCTGTATCCATCAAATATGGTAGTATAATTAGAGAAACTAATAATTATGATCACGCCATTTTTAAAAAGAACAATTATTATAATGTTGAAAAAAAAAAGAAGAGATATGCTTATCAGGAAATTAAATGAGAATCTCATTGCCCTTATAAACACATATGGCTTACTTTGTCTACTGCGGAATAATAATTATTTAAAGTAAAACATATTTTATTGTTTTCCATAGACTTATCGTACAGATCTGCTTGAAAATCACTGGATGCCTTACATCAAGGGTCTCAAGAACCCCATTCCAGTGTCAGAAGGTCTTGACCCTTTGACCTTGCTCATTGACGATGCCGTGGTAGCCTCTTGGAACAACGAAGGGTTGCCAGGTGATAGAATGTCAACAGAAAACGCCACCATCTTAACCAACTGTGAACGTTGGCCGCTGATGATTGATCCACAATTGCAGGGTGTCAAATGGATCAAGATGAAATATGGAGCTGATCTCAAGGTATTATCATTGTGAAGTTCTCGATCAACTTGTACTATCTAAATTGACAAACTTTAAGTTATCACTGAGACAAATGTATTGTTTTACTCTAGTGCAGTGCAGCTTAGAAGCTGTTAATCTTACCTTGACCTTATATCTCAGCATCGGTAGGCACACAAGCTTGGAAACTGTCACTTATTTTTTAAAATGGTCCTTAATTATTGTCCTTGTCTTCTGCTAAGCTTTGTCCTTTTCCTATTCAAAATACTGTATATAAAATTTTTGGTCTTTCCATTCTCATGTTTTTTTCTCTCTAGAGTCCAACACAATGTAAAGGTTGTAATTCTTTTCAAATATCCTCAAGACAAACCCAATCCAATTCCATCTCTTTATTTTTTTATACATCCACACAAACTTTTTTAGCCTCCACTAATACCAATATGTTTTTGATTTTAATATCTTGTGTATTGTTTTCATCCATTCCCAATAGATTATTCGTCTCGGAGTGAAGGGTTACCTTGAGGCCATAGAACGTGCTGTCCAATCTGGTGATGTGGTCCTACTTGAGAACATTGAAGAGAATGTAGACCCAGTTCTAGACCCTCTCCTGGGAAGAAATACCATCAAGAAGGGACGCGCCATCAAGGTACACAAAGTTTTGATTTGGCGGTGTTATACATTTTGTGCATCTCAATGTGTATATATGCGTGTAATCTTCTAATAGATGGATGTATGCAAGCGTTTGTTTTTGTATAAAGGCGATTTTGGAGTCTTTGATGTGCATTGCCCCGAGGAGATTTGGATGTCATTGTAATTGATTTTCTTTATCCACCACTCTAAACAATTATAAATCACACAATGAAAGCTTTAATTTTCAATCTCAACCAATAAAAATGCACTAAGTATACAACATCTCACTTTACTGCATATAATATGACCCTTGTTACATTGTCCAGAGTTTACAAAACTCATTTTGATATGTCGAATGTAAGCAAATTGCTGGTGAATTTAGCACGATACATTTTGCGATGTGTTAAATGAAAAGGTAAATGACCTATAAGGTAAACTCATATACATTACTCTATTGTCCTTATTTCTGACCTCTTTAGTGTCAGCCGATTCACACTCATATTCCGTATATGACATGTATATTTAGATTAAGTAAGATATTGAAGGTAAAAGCTTAAACGTTCCTCAATCTTGAATTGATAGGCAGGTGCTTAATTGAACGGTTGAAGTATACAACCAAGTAAAGTCAGGTATTGACTTTTCTTAACCATGTTACAAAGTAAAACAGGACAGGATTATGATTCATATTATACACGACCAATTTCTAACATTACAGATGGGAGACAAAGAAGTGGAGTACCATCAGGACTTCCGTCTCATTTTGCAAACCAAATTGGCAAACCCTCACTACAAACCTGAGATGCAGGCTCAGACAACTCTGATCAATTTTACCGTCACAAGGTAAATTATGTTATCATTTATTATTTATAAATACATAAAGAAAGAAAGAAAGAAATAGTTTTGTTCTTTCCTACAGAGCCTTTTTATAATATCTCCATGTGTGTCAGTAACTATGTCATTTTTTTGAAGGTACAAATTCTTTCATCCGGTTACTTTGAATGGAAAATTTCTCTGTAAAGAAAAAAAATCAATGAGATTCTAACATTTTTTTGAAAAATGATAAAATGTACCACTTTCGAATATCAATTCAATACTTATCACAGTCTCACCTTTATAACATGTCCATATTCATTCTTAGTTTTTTAATCAACAAAACTAAATCACATTTCTTGTTTTATTTTTATTTTTATCATTCGAATTTACCTTATTATGTTTGAAAACAAACCACCATCTTTTAATAAAATAAACATCATGGAAAGTCGGACTTCATGTTGGGAAACGGATTTTGTATCTTTGAGTAATTTAAAAAAAAAGAGAATCGTATAAACCAGATTGAAGACAGCTTTATGCCATTGTCCATTTTCACAGGGACGGTTTGGAAGACCAGCTTTTGGGAGCTGTGGTGTCCAAGGAGAGACCAGATTTGGAAAAGCTTAAATCTGACTTGACCAGACAACAGAACGAATTCAAGATCACACTCAAAGGTACTTATTTGAATTGTGCATATATTGTTTTCACTGCTGTCACTGCTGAAGATGATATAATTGCATTTTAGCATTATGAAACCCTCGTAGCAGTTTAGTCTTGATTCTGTAGCATTGCACAAAGAGCAGTGATATCCTTTGGATAAGTTTTGCTCCACTGCACAAAGCTACCTCCGTCATATCTTGGTAGGACTCAGCCCCCCCCCCCCCCCCCCCAAGTATAACTTAATAGACCGCGTATCTATATTATAATAAGATAAAATAGCCCTTATAATTTTCTAATTGCTTAAAGAGTTTGACCTCCCAGTTAGAGTAGATTAATTTGCTTAACAAAGCAATCAAAAGTTTTAGTTTAGAATCAGTTTTGTAGTGTAGAATGTTTAACGTCAGATTGAAATTTGAAAGAATGAGCAAATTAGTCCAGTATATTAAATTTTTATTTTCAGAATTAGCTTAAGTTTCTAAGAATTATCGTCTATTGGTTGCTATCAAGGCTTGCCATCATCTGACTTTAAATATCAAATGAATCAACTGATATTATCATCAATACGTTGCTGTTTCCCGAGAATATCATAATACAGCTTACTCAATTACGATTATCTATTTCTTGAAAAGCTGCAATTCCAATATTTTACAGCCCTAATCTCATATAATGAGCCTTTCAAAATATGTACTATTTCAGTACCCTCCATTACAACCCATATAAAACATTATCTGGATTATATATATATATATATAATATATATATATATATATATAAAATATATATATATATATATTTATATAATCATTTACATTCTTTCAAACGTTTTAATCTATATAATATATATATATACTATAATATATATAATATATCTATATATATATTATATATATATATAAATATACATATATATATATATCATTATATATTTATATATATATATATATATATATATATATATATATATTATATATATATTATATATATATATTATATTATATATAGATTAAAACGTTTGAAAGAATATAAATGATTCACCAATCTGCTTTCAGAATCCTGAAGCATGCACTTTTAAAGTTATATGAGATTGACGTCGGCACCTGCTAAAATTTCACAAGAACATCTATGCTTTTGAATCTTTCTCAATAACATTTTTCCTGTAACCCTTTCCTATCCCACAGAACTTGAGGACAACCTGCTAGCACGTCTATCAGCTGCTGAAGGCAACTTCCTGGGAGATTATGCCCTTGTCGAGAACTTGGAAACCACCAAGAGAACCGCTGCCGAAATTGAGGTCAAGGCTGCTGAAGCCAAGGTTACTGAGGTGGAGATCAACAATGCCCGTGAGAATTACAGACCTGCTGCAGCTAGGGCCTCCCTGTTATATTTCATTATGAATGACTTGCACAAGATTAATCCAATGTATCAGTTCTCTCTGAAGGTAAGATATGATCATTTTCTCCATATAATCCAAATGACGTCTTTGTTTTAGAACTGACTGTATGAATTCAATGACAAGATGAAGTATTCATTATTTGATGTGTAAAGGGTATTTTGGACTTTCTGTCATGAAAATATTTCAATATGTCTCATTGGTTTAAACTTTTAAACATAGAGGTACAGTATTCTGACTAGAATCTGATATTGTCTCAAGGTAAATAAAGAATTATTTAAAATATTTTAATGTATTTTTTCCATACTGCGGTAATTTGCGGTATTCTTTTTTTTTTTTTCTTTTTCTTTTTCTTTTGAAAATGTGTATGTTTTAAAGAACTTTCAAATTCAGATGCATATTTAATCCAATGTTTAACTCTATTCCATCTCCAGGCTTTCAGTGTTGTGTTCAGTAAAGCCATCGACCGTGCTGAGCCCGCCGAAGAGTTGAAGCAGAGAGTTCTGAATCTAATTGACTGCATCACATATTCTGTCTACATCTACACAGCCAGAGGTCTATTTGAGAAAGACAAACTTATCTTTGGAACTCAGATGACATTCTTGGTAAGTTCTAGCTTAGATATAAATGCCTATAAATGTATGCATTTATTTATAGCCGATTTCACAGTTTTGCCATGCGCAATGCACTTCTCATTGCTTTGTTTATTTTCTAAGAAGGCCATATGCAACACCTTTATATTATCATACTCTACAAGTCTCCTGTCATAAGCCTTTTATGTGATATTTGTCAATTGTCAACGACTTATTGCTATCATGTGACAATGGCGAAGTGTCAGTTCTTGCACTGCTCGACTTGTCAGCTGCGTTTGACACTATCGACCACACAATTTTAATCCAGCCTTTCTAATATATCTATGGCATCACTGACATTGTACTGCAATGGTTTAAATTGTATCTTACTGATAGAACCCAGTCCGTTTTAATTAATGGCAAACATTCAGACCCCTTACCACTGAAGTTTGGAGTCCCTCAGGGCTGGGTACTTGGTCCTGTACTTTATGTCCTCTATACAATGCCACTTAAACGAGTCATTTCTGCATATGGTGTGAATTACCATATGTATGCCGATGATAAACAGCTGTACAAATCCGCTGTGCCATCGGGCATACAGACAGCTTCATCTGATATTGTGGAATGCTGCTCGTCCATTTGGCATTGGATGCAGGAGCATAAATTAAAACTAAATGATGACAAAACGGAGATCATGCTTTGTGGTTCTCTGTCAAATATTAAAAAGACAATATATTACCATCAATACTTGTTGGTGATGTCACATCAGTATGTCATCCAAAGTGAAAAACCTTGGAGTTGTGCTGGACGACTGTTTCAGTATGGAACATGCCTATATTCAAGACTTGATTGTCCCCTACAACCCCGCTCAAAATCTCAGGTCCTTAAAATTGTATCACCTTCAAATTCCAAAAACTGATCTGAAACGTTTTGGCGACAGAGCATTCAGTTAAGTAGACCCCATCACTTGGAATTCACTCCCACTGTCTGTCAGACTTGAACGCAGCGTTGATAAATTCAAAAATAAAATGAAAACCTATCTTGGGAAGTATTTAAATTAGATTATGCCAGGAATTATATCAAAGTGCATATGTGTGTTTGTGCGTGTGTGTGTGTGTGTGTGCCTGTGTGTGTGTGTGTGTGTGTGTGTGTGTGTAATTGGATGCGTGTGAGCTTGTGTTCTCTGTCCGAAACTGCAGTATATAATGTTTTTACTGATTGTCAATGTGGAGCTTCGGCATAAGCGCTATATAAATGTACATTTATTATTACTACTACTATTATTATTATTATTATTATTATTATTATTATTGTTATTATTATTATTATTATTATTATTATTATTATTATTATATATTATTATTATTATTATTATTATTATTATTATTAATTATTATTATTATATCTAGATTACTGTTAATTAGCCTCAGGTCACCACATCACCCAGAATAGGGCATGGTGAACTTTAACTAATGAATAAGAAGAATCACAGGAATCCTTGACATTTATATGACCTCAAATTAGATCATGGTTAAGCAATAATCATTGAAAGGGGAGCTGGAATGCAGTGTTTTTCAGAATTGATCTATGATTTTAAGAGAAACGGAGTTAAAATGCGAAGAGACAAATCATATAAAATTAGATTTTGATGTAACTATTTATTGATAAATCCATTTAATGTTCTTTCGTGAGTTTTAAGAAAAGGAAATTGAGATTTTTTTCACATTCCAGTCTCAGATTGTATGAAAATGGTTTTAAAATTCAAAATAGAATACAAACAAACAAAACAAGAAACAGCGAAGTTATATCTAGTATGTGCATTATTTAATCTAATTTCTTCCAGATCCTTCTGATGGGCAATCAACTGAACCCGGTCGAGCTCGACTTCCTGCTTCGATTCCCTGCCGTCCAAAACCTGACAACTCCTGTGGACTTCCTCAATAACAATTCATGGGGAGGAATCAAGGTAAGGAATCAAAGTTTTTATATAAAGGGAATAGGAGTCTAACCATTTTTCTGTTGTTAAGACGATCAATCGATCGAAAATGATTTCTTCTTAGAGAAATGCAAAAACTGATTTCCTTCACAACCCAATGGACCTACATTGTTGGTTTTTTTAGGGGTTTTTTTTTGTTTCCGTCACTTAATGATGATAAAAGACAGCTGGATCCTTGCATTAAAGTCATGTTTTTCATTCAACAATAAATTAAGTTATTCTAAGGCATTGTTAATTTCAGACACTTTTTAAATAATGAACATTTATATATCACATTTCCTATGCACCATGCTCTTCACAATACTTCATTTATTTCTCCAAACTACATTTCATACCACACAAATCACATATTAAGCGTCCTCATTTTTACATTATCCGTCTTTGACTGTAGCTGAGTCGAGTTTTATTTACGCTTTCTTTTTCAAAACGTTTTCTGAAAACCTTGTTTTTGAATAACAAATAAAATTTGCAATCAGTAGCCAAACACAAAGTGAGAATTAGGAATTTAAGACATATCAATGCTGTCCTTTAAGAATTTTTGTTTACCCATTTTTTTACTTTTTAGGGTATGCCATCGAAGTATCTGTAAAATATGTACATATTTGATTTGCTTATTTTATCAATTCAATTATTTTACAGGCCCTGGCCGCCATGGAGGAATTCCGTAATTTGGACAGAGACATTGAGGGATCCGCCAAGCGATGGAAGAAGTTTGTTGAGAGTGAGTGTCCAGAGAAGGAAAAATTCCCTCAGGAATGGAAGAACAAGACTTCTCTGCAGAAACTGTGCATGATGAGGGCTTTGAGACCAGACAGAATGACATATGCTGTCACGTAAGTGTTTATTTTTTATATAGATATCTTGTTGTCGGTAATATCATGGATTGACTCCTTTGTATGTGGCCCAATACCAGATCTGCCTACAACTACGAAAATTCCGTAGAACTACAAATTTTCAGTAGAACTACGAATTTTCAGCTCCAACGTGAAAACTATATAAAGATATTTAAAACTTCATAAAATCAACGTTTTGGTGCCATAGTTGAATATAATAGAGTTAAAAGCATTATGTTCAAGTATTAAAGACACGTTAGGTCTGCCCAATACATTCCAAAAAGAAGATGAAGAATTGTTGTTTTGTTTGATATTTGATTTATTGCTCTGCTTGCTCTTACTTAATGGCAAGTAAGAAAATCATAATATGAATAATATGGATGAAATCTACAACTATTAGCATTAAAGCGTATAATGGTATAACGTATTACTCATAAAATTATAGGTAATTAATGCTGTAATTCGTTTTTTTCTTTGTGTTTTTTCTTTCTTTTTTTTATCAACATTTCAAGTATTGGCATTCTTTTCATCCTAGCTAATCATTATTATAAAACATATTTCCAGAAACTTCATTGAGGAGATGTTGGGCACCAAATACGTTGAAGGACGTGCCTTGGAATTCGGCAAGTCATTCGAGGAGTCAGGACCTGCCACGCCCATCTTCTTCATCCTCTCGCCTGGTGTGGATCCTCTCAAGGATGTGGAAAGCTTGGGCAAGAAGCTTGGATTCACCACAGACAACAATAACTTCCACAACATTTCTCTAGGTCAAGGTCAGGAGGTCGTTGCCGAGCAGGCAATGGATCTGGCTGCCAAGGAAGGTCACTGGGTTGTCTTGCAGAATGTTCATCTTGTAGCCAAGTGGCTGGGTCGTCTGGAGAAGAAGATTGAGGAGTTCTCTCAGGAGAGCCACGAAAACTACAGACTGTTCATTAGCGCAGAGCCCGCTGGTACCCCAGAATCCCACATCATTCCTCAAGGTATCCTTGAGTCGGCCATCAAAATCACCAATGAGCCTCCAACTGGCATGTACGCCAACCTCCATAAAGCTTTGGACAATTTCAACCAGGTAATGATTCAAAGAAATAAATGACAGACTCAGAGTATTATTGGGGGATTAATTAGTTGGTGCCTAAAGACATAATGAGACGTCTCGCCGTGTGTTTATTTTTTTATTAGGATGGGGGGAGAAACTTGAATGAGCATATATTTCAATCCCTCTATGCTTCTTACTGATATGTCGAATCAAGGCCATGTCTGCCATGCTATAGTGCTCAATGTATTGCCAAATGCAACAACTGAAAATCTGCAAATCATGAATTAATACCAGCTGATAATTTTACTTTTAAAGCATTGTATGACATAGTTTTTACACAAGCTATAATAGCTGCAAATAATTTTTAAAAATTAAAGTCCTATTTGATTTGCAAAGCTTTGTTTTAGCTTTATGAAATTATAATGTGGCACTTTGTTATGTGTTTTAACCAAAAAAAAAAAAAAAAAAGAAAAATCCAACAAAAACCGCCCTGAATATAAATTTTTAAAGTAATGACATAGTCTTATCTTTAATTTTTATTTTACTAACTTTTTTCCACACACCACAGGACACATTGGAGATGTGTGCCAGAGAGACGGAATTCAAGTCAATCTTGTTTGCCTTGTGTTACTTCCATGCTGTCGTGTCTGAGAGAAGGAAGTTCGGACCTCAGGGCTGGAACAGAGTGTATCCATACAACACTGGTGACTTGACCATCTCTGTCAACGTGCTGTACAATTATCTGGAAGCCAATGCCAAGGTCAGTTATTACCTTCGAGGAGTTTACTATTTTACTCCAACTTGACATCATGTTCTACAACTCTCACCCAAAAGCCACGATGGGACTTAAGTTACGCTAACGAAATAAAAAAATCGAACAAATTTTAAGAAAGTCTTGCTATTAAAGAGTTTAGATTAAAAAAAAAAGTTCTACAACTAAAAATCAAATTCGGTAAAAGATGCGCTTTAGTAATTCAATTAATCTATTCATATCTTTTTTTTTTGGCAATATTCTTTTTTTGTTTCCTGATGCAAAAGCGTTTAAAAAAAAATAATAATTATCAATGCAAAATTTAAGATTTATATATAAAGAGATTAGAGAATTGAGCATAACAAAAATTATATTATATCATTGACGTGGAAGAATTACTATTTACAGTAGAGCTGGAGTGGGTATTGGTCGATAAGGGTCTTGCGAGCAGATATTCAGTCATGGCGCTGAATTGCAAGCAACAAGCTGCTCACTTTGCTACCATGGCAAAAACAAGATATTGTTTTTTATGACCTTGATGTGTCGTTTTATGACCTAGATGTCTCTTTTTGTGTGCACATGTATTGAATGTACAGCAAAATGAGCTGCTTGGCAGTAAGAATTTGAAAAAGGAATAGTAAAGCCATGTTCGGAAAAGAAAAAAAGAAAGGAAAAAAACCCCGGAAAAAACCCAACAAAGACGAATTTCAATTTTACTTTGACCTAAAGAAGATCATACTGATTTCATAAATTTAAATAAAATGTTTAAAAACAAGTAACGGCAAAACACTAATAGTTTAATTGAAGCCAGAGTCATGATACTCTCACTGCTGTCATAGTGGAAAAGGTTTAAACTGCATTAAAAATAATAGAAAGGGGAATTATTATTATAAAACAAAAATCAGTGTCAGTGGTAAAGGGTTAAGTGCACTAGACACGCACAGTCCAACATTCTCCATGACACTCCTAACGCAACATCCTCTCTCTCTCTCTCTCTCTCTCTCTCTCTCTCTCTCTCTCTCTCTCTCTCTCTCTCTCTCTCTCTCTCTCTCTCTCTCTCTCTCTCTCTCTCTCTCTCTCTCTCTCTCTCTCTCTCTCTCTCTCTCTCTCTCTCTCTCTCTCTCTCTCTAGATCTTCTTTTAAATTTGCGCAAGCACTCACACAGACATACGCTCGCATACAACACACACACACACACACACACACACACACACACACACACAAACTTAAACACAGGCAGCTCAACAGCCACCCACCCCAATGCCATCTATAACTCTATTTTTCTATGACCCACCCACATGTATGACACTCCTACATCTATGTCATCGGGCATCAGACGACCTGAAATTGACTTCATTGTCTCACCTTTTCCCACAGATTCTCTCTATCATCTGTTACTCTTCCTGTCCTGCTCTCTCTCTCTCTCTCTCTCTCTCTCTCTCTCTCTCTCTCTCTCTCTCTCTCTCTCTCTCTCTCTCTCTCTCTCTCTCTCTCTCTCTCTCTCTCTCTCTCTATATATATATATATATATATATATATATATATATATATATATATATATATATATATCTTCTTTTAGATGCTTCTGATTTCTTTTGATACTTATGATTTATGATGTATTCCATCTTTTAGACAACAATGTCGCTATAATTTTGGATTTGATGAGATTATAATGACGATGATGAAGATGATAATCATGGTGGTGGTGGTAGTGCTCGTGAAACTGGTGGCGGTGGTGATAATGATGACAACAATGTTGATGATGAAGATGATGATAGTGATGATAATGATGGTGGTGGTGATGGTGATGGTGCTTGTCAAGGTGGTGGTGATGATGATGATGATGACTAACAATCATCTCTACCACTCCCGCATCACAGCAATACAAAAACTCCCTGCACACTTTGTGAATGGTTTCTCTCAATTTCAATTCCAAACCAAGACACTGGGGTTGTGAGTGTCTAATGCACAGCAATACCTACATCGAACAGTCATAAACGAGACACATCAAAAAGTGGGTGTGTAGGGTGTGTGCTACTCGTTAACTCAAACTGAATCATAAACAAGACATCAACAAGTGTGTGTGTGTGTGATGCAAATCAGCACTACATTGAGCGCACGCGTTATTAAGCTGATTAGTGTTCTATTACCAGCATTGGGTTTGACCGTCTCAGAACTCAGAATTAATATATGAAATATTTTAGGCAAAGCATTTTTGTTTATAGATCCCCATTTGAGAAAACATATGTTTCTTTTCAATTTGTAATATATTCATGATTTTTATTCTCCTTCTTCAGGTTCCATGGGAAGATCTCCGATATCTGTTCGGAGAGATTATGTACGGTGGACACATCACTGATGACTGGGATAGAACTTTGTGTAAGACTTACTTGGAGGTCTACATGCACGCCGACATGGTAAGTAGGCCACAGGAAACATGAAATCTTGTCCCCTTGAATTTCATCATTTATGGTAATCTGCTCTAGACGATTTAGCATTTGTTTTATCAGCTAAAAATAATAATGTAAGAAATACATAAGTTAGCTCATTTATTGATGCAAACCATCTAATATCAAGGAATCCAAATAAGACCAGTCCAATATAATCCAATCCATTATTAGCATAGCTTCAGTAAAGTAACATTGTGTAGATGGGGATTACTTAGTTTTACTACTTCCAAAGACTTAATAAAGCAGAGCTTCAGAGATCTCTTGATCACAAGATATGAAGAATTAAAAGAGGATTTTATTGGCAAGATAAATGGAAAGTAGAAGTAGAGAAAGGCTACTGATGACATGTATAGGAATCCTCAATGAATGGAAGGCGGATGAGATCTGCAGTTTTTGATGCTGATGACAAAGATGGTGGGAAGTCCTAGAACTTGTTATTGTGTTGGTCTATCTTTTGTTTGATTTAATTCATTTTAGTTATTGTGACAGTCTCAAGTAATCTCATATTCATTGTCACCTACAATTTTTTATTCTTTTTTTTTTCTTTCACTTTTTATTGTGTGCTTAAGATTTTATGTGTTTTTGAACAATTTTCACCAGACGAAAAGTTAAGAATTACTGCATATTGTTTTTAAAAATCATTAAATTGTTACATCTTCTATTATCACCACAGCTCGACGGTGAATTATTCCTGGCCCCCAATTTCCCTGTGCCCCCTAATTCAGACTACAAGGGCTACCACACTTACATCGATGAAGTTCTGCCACCTGAGAGCCCCTATCTGTATGGCCTTCACCCCAATGCTGAGATTGAATTCTTGACCTCTACGTCAGAGAATTTATTCCGCACAGTGTTTGAGATGCAGCCTCGTGATGCTGGCAGTGGTGGTGGTGCTGGTGTGAGCCGTGAGGAGAAGGTACATTTGCGATTTTTGGTTTTAATTACATTTCAGAAAAAAAAACAATCAACTCCTCTTTCCACATTTGTAATTTGTTATTCTTTTACATATTCAAATAAAAATAAAGACTTTAAATTTTTTTTTTTGAGTTTTCTGTTTTACACTGCTTTTTCTAATGCTTTCATTGTAGAGACGAACAGAAAGTTATTTTGCCACGTATTTTAAACAATTAAAAAGATGAATTGGCCACAGTGAGAGATGCTCAATGACATAACTTTTACTTTTTGTCGTATTTTTATAGGTGAAATCCATCCTTGACGAGATTGTTGAAAAGCTTCCTGACGAATTCAACATGGCGGAGATTATGGGCAAAGTTCCACCTGAAGAGAGAACTCCATACGTCGTCGTGGCCTTCCAGGAGTGTGAGCGAATGAACATTCTCATGAGTGAGATTAGAAGATCTCTGAAGGAACTGGATCTTGGTCTTAAGGTATGTATAGGTACTGATGGCACTGAATCTGTTGCTGCCCTATGTCTATGAAAGACTAAACATCCTCTTGCTGTGACCCAAAACTCTAAATTGATATAAGGTTATATCCTCCTCCTCCCCCCCCCCCAAAAAAAAAAGCTAAATAGATGTAGTTCACATTGATATGAAATGTATTGTCTGGTCTAGTCCTCATTTAGATAGGTGAACTAATTTAGTAAAATAACCTCACAATATTTAAAAGAAAATTTATCTCTACTATCACTAAGACTAAATACCGTTTCGGGGAGATGGGTCATAAATAGTCTTTGAGGGAATTTGACCATTGTTTTTTGATATGTGTTATACTTTACTGATAGCCTGGGCAAACTTATCTTGATATATGCACGTGAGCAGTATCTGGGAAGAAATATCATTCTGTGCCAACTTCAAAGGGCACCATTAATCAAAACAGGGCAAATTTACAAATTTTGAATCTGATGTTTTGACAAATAAGTAATTCTTTTTAAAATTTAATTTCATGGCAGTGTTGATAGTAGTTATGTTTTGATTACACTTCAAGTTTTGAATACAAATAAATATAACAGCTTCAAAAAAGATCAAAATATTATTAGAAGGCCACAAATAAAATCTTTTTTTATCGAACCTGTTATTTTTATTGTTGTTCAATAGTTTATACAGCTTCTTGAAGTTTGGTATTTTGTACTATTTACCTTTACGTTGTAATGAATATGCAGCATTGTTCGTACTTTGTTATAACTCATTGTGACACCCATGCCTGTTTCTAAACCATTTTGCGAATTGTTTTTCCACCTCTAGGGTGAGCTGACCATCACAGCTGACATGGAAGACCTCAGCAATGCCCTCTTTTTGGACAATGTGCCCGGCACCTGGGCTGCCAGAGCATATCCATCTCTCTACACACTGGCAGCATGGTATGCTGACTTGCTGCAGAGAGTCAAGGAGCTTGAAAGCTGGACCTCCGACTTCCAGCTTCCAGCTGCCGTGTGGCTAGGAGGCTTCTTCAACCCTCAGAGTTTCCTCACTGCTATTATGCAGCAAATGGCTAGAAAGGTTAGTATGCTAAAAAAAAATTTAATAAACCAATTAAAGTTTTATTAATTCATTCAACTATCTTCATACTTGTTAGTATATCTATATGGTTGTTTTATCTGAACTTAAAAAAAATATCAATGGTCGGTGATTCAAACTCTGATGTCCCGATTTTCATGTTCACATCAGAGGTCTGATCCGCCCAAAATTAGATAAAACTTGGTGCACAAAAGTTCATATGTAGAATTCAGAGTTTTGATCCGGCGATCGTGAAAATTGGGACTTCAGAGGTTTGATCCACCAACCATCGATGTTGCTCGCTTGATTTTCAAATTCACTATTTTTCTTGTAAGGTGTTGATAATTTTTATTCTTTTTTAAATTATTAGCCTCCATAATCTTTGGTCGATAATTAAATCTGTCATTTACTTACTTGGCTATTATAAGCACATATTACTGTGTATTCGTATTTTTAGAAAATTAATAGAATTGCTACTTCATTTATACCCAGATTTTTTGTTTATCCAGTCAAAACATATTCTATCAAGGAGTTCATAGGATCCACTTTTGATTTGTTGATAAATCAAACTCCACCGATAGTTTACCATTATTTTTTTCTTTATTGTTTTTATTTGCCTTTTTTATTTTAAATTGTTGGCTTATCAAGAGGAATTAATTTACTTCAAGCAGGCTAATTTCATCTTCGACCTTTAGTCTTCGTGATTGACTTCCAAATATTACTGTTGGAGAAATGCATTGGCTTTTATTTAGTATAACGAATAATTTGTTATTTAAGGTTTAAAATAATAAACATTATTTTTTTTTCTATTCCTTTAGAACGAATGGCCACTGGATCGTATGTGTCTTCAGTGTGACGTCACCAAGAAGTCACGTGAGGACATGGCAGGACCTCCAAGAGAGGGTGCTTATGTCCACGGACTATTCATGGAAGGAGCTCGATGGGATATGCAGACTGGTAAGTTTTGATTTTAGAGAATAGTCCCTAAAGAAATAGAAGTAAAAATCTGTGGAGAAAAATTGGTTCTAGATATATAATCTGAACATTTCTGTGTGATACAGTGCCAGATAAAGATTGTGAAAATTACAATAAAATAAAACATCCCAGAAGAAAGTGTTTATTTTTCTTTGATTTTTCTCGGCAAGAAATTCCATCGTTTGGCACCAAAACATTCCAAAAGAGCCTTCAGTTAATGATTTTTAACTTTTCCTTTAAAAAAACTAAAAGTTACTGGAAGATCTTGAAAGATGGGAATTTAACCTTTTCAAACTGTTGAGTATTGTTGTTGAGCAATATCATTAATCACTATTGCATTGCATGTTGTGTCATGAAGCCAGTGCAAAGTTTAGAAAGTACTGGGAGGGGGAGGGGGCTGTTCAACAATGTTTTTTTTTCCTCCGAATATTGATCAGATAAATGGTTAGAATTATGTTGCAATAATTCATTTCGGACAATACTATGATACCAATATGAAGATGTTTTTCAAGGAGCCTTTAATTACTCGTTCTACTAATTACAGAAAGAAATAATAATCCTAGCACATTTCATTATTTTTTTCATCCTATCAACAATTAGGTCTTATCGCCGAGGCCAGACTGAAGGAATTGGCACCAGCCATGCCCGTTATTTTCATCAAGGCCATCCCCGTGGATCGTCAGGACGCCAGGTCTGTCTATGAATGTCCTGTCTATAAGACCAAGACCAGAGGACCCACATTCGTGTGGACCTTTAACCTCAAGTCCAAGGAAAAAGCCAGCAAGTGGATCCTTGGCGGAGTGGCTCTTCTGCTGCAAACGTAGAGGATGATTTGTGTAACAGGTCATTCCTTTGTAGTCAAAGAAGCACATCCGATAATAAGAATTTATTTGCGCTTTTTCTTTTTGTTGCTAACTTAAAATTAAATTTACATCGAAAATCAGAACTTTGTCTTTGCAGAGATCTATGCATATAAAATGTTTATTTATAGTTTTGATTTTGATGTTAGTAATGAAATATTTATAAGAATAACACGTTGTGTGAATCGAGAAATCTTTTTATTTTCAAATTAATTTACATCCTGTGATCAAATTTTATGTTGATAATGATTTTAGATTATAAGACTGTGATAAGAGATAATTTTATATGGGTTTGTTTTAATTAATTGTTGTGTCTTTTTATGTTATTGTTTTCTGTAACCCAATTCTAACTGCTGTGATTAAACTGCTGTCAACTGCTTGATTTATTTATAATTATAATCTACACAATATTTATTAGATGTTTTACAACAATTTTATTAGACTTAATGATGTACTACTATAGACATATTTTTGTAAGATAAAAGCAATAACATCGATAGCAAAATGTGTTGATGTATTTAAATGTGAGTACTTACTGTAATTGTTTGTCTTTGTGTAAAATAAATTGTGAAATAAATATATATGATGAAATAATTTGTTGGTAATTCAGTCTTGTTCTCTTATTGAAACTTCAGATAAAAATCCCCCCCCCCCCCCCCCTTGACAGTTGGAAATAAGAATCTTTTATTAACCAAGTACCAATAGTCTGCTTCTGTTCATCCAATGTGCTATATTAGTTTATATGTTCTGGTTTAGTGTCTTTTATTGCATTTGGGGATCACTGTTCTTTTCCATTGTCATAAATTGTGTCTTTTTGGTGCTTAAAATGAGACCTGCTCTTTCTTCTACTTTATTAACTTTTGTTCAGAGCATTCTTCAAAATAACTGCTGTGTCATCAGCATATCTGAGATCGGTGGCATTGTGTATTCTAATACTGATGCCAACATTTAAATTTTTTTAAAAATCTTCTCATTTTCTGCCTCACATTAGTGTTGAAAGGTTGCTCCTCCGACGTATTCTTGTATAATACTCTTCAACAGTCGTAACGTCACTTCCTTCCTAATGATGCATGGTAACTTAGTAACACTGGCTCTAAACTATCGGAACAATGGCGGACGCCCGTATGAAATATTTCTCCGGCGAGCATAAAAGTGTATCCAGAGGGAAAAAAAAACATAAATTTATGTTTTGACTTTTACACATTCTGATCACAAGGCATATGAAAAGTTCTAGCCAGCATGAAGAATAAAAAGTAATGATTTTCTTTGTTTAGAACCAAGATGGCAGCCGTTGCCGGGTGGATTGATATCAGACTACTGAATCCAATTGGGAATAGGTCCCAATTGTCAGAATTTCGTCACATTGTAGCCTGTAAGACCAAGACCAGAGGACCCACATTCGTGTGTACCCTTAACCTCAAGTCCAAGGAAAAAGCCAGCAACTCGATCCTTGGAGGAGTGGCTCTCCTTTTGCGCGCAAGTTTGCTTCAACTTATTTTCATTGTAGTTGTAGCTGTTTGACAAAAGAATGGTCTCCTTTATTAAGTGGCACAATGAATTATGTGTTAAGCTGACATGAACTGAGAAAACTGGGTGGTGTGACAGGGAGTAAAGTAACTGTAAAGAAGACAAAAAAATTCTGTAGTTGTATAGCACTTATATAAAAATATAAATATAAACATATACATTGCGCACACCAACGGATGCACCTTGCTCAAAATACTTAAAAACAGGTTTGATGCTCTACAATTAAAAAAATGCTCTATTTTATACTTGACGTGGAAACTAACCATTTCTTTTCTGAGTGTCTAGATATGCATATAGAAATAAATATGTATCCCCCCCCCCCAAAAAAAAAAAAACAAAAAAAAAAAAACAAAACAAAACAAAAAAAAAAAAAAATAATAATAAAATTTAAATAATTGAGCTTTTGTATAGTGCAACATCCCCTAAATATGTTCAAATTGCTACACAAAGAGTCCCAAATCAAAGACAACACTTAAAATGTAGGACGAGACACCAAGTCTGTGAGGCGTTATTACAATTTTTCTCGACAGAGACAACACTGTTGTCGGCTTGGTACTCATTTTACATCTGAGTGCGGTGAGAGAATGTGAATAAAAAGCCTGTCCCAATAACTCTACTCTGCAATTATTCAGAGCGGGATTTGAGTCTGGAACTTACTGGTCCAGATGTGAGTGTCTTACCACAATACCACAAAGCCTCATAAAGACTGCAGTAACGAGTATGGCCTTTATGGTTGCCGTTTTTTAATAGTTATACCATGCATATTTTTCATTACCAAGAAAGCAGTGGCCTACATATCAAAAGTGATTCAATATTTTAATGAATCCGAGTCTCATCTGTGTAACTGCTTTGGTGATGAAATGGTTTAGGTCTGTGGTAATGACTACATTAAAGGGGAATGGCTCAAATAGGGAACATATGAAGATTCCAAGAGCCCACTATCAGTGTACTTAGTTTTAGATCACCTTACAGTCTCATCTAGACACAAGCAGAGGTCCCCACTAAGAGGAATAAACTCAAATGTTTACAAACCATTGTATATTTTAAATAATAATAATAACATGACAGAGAGATGATTTACAAGGAAAAAAATATAATCTCCCAAAACTAAAATCATACATTTGACTGTTTCCCTCCCAGTTAAGGACTACAGCCAGATCAAAGACAAGATTAAGTTAATCCCATTCCAAGACGAAGACACAATGGGTTTGGAGGACTAATAATGAATAGGTTACATATTTAATCATAAGGTGGCATAACTATTTTAGAATCAGGATTATGGGACGCAGCGAGGATGGATGATCTTTACTGACCACCAGCATATATTTAGACTAAAAAATAAAATGCCATCACTCTGAAATCAGAAGATCAGTTAAACATAGTATTATCCAGTGCTCTCGTAGAATGGTTTTACACTTCCAATGAGATTGGAAACAGTTTTTTGACATCACACTTTTGCTCCCTATCCATAAGAGTCTAAGATAGACAACAGCAACAAATTCCCAACGAAAGAGACAACTTTAGTCAATCTGTTTTCCGCTCAGCGAATGATCCCAGGGAGGGCCCAAGCAAAACTTATTCTCAATTCATGACAAGTCATGTGTGAGCAAAACGAATAGGGAGGTTGGAAACAGTTAAGACCCAGCCAGCAGTGATCGCCACACACCCAATCATCTAACAAATTATAATCTCGCTTCTATCGATAATGAAAATTCAACACAGACATCATTTCTAATTTCTATTCTTAACTTTTATTTGGCAGTTCAATATAAAAGACCGCTTGACCAGTCAAGGGTGTGAGAAATAAATATTACATAAAAGCAGTGTGAAATTTAAAAAAAAAAGGCAAAATGTTTTAAAAATCAAATATATTTTCTAAAACAGTGTAAAATTATGATGAATAAGTGAAAATTCATACATCAATTTTACCTTTAAAAACCCTTGCATAAATGTACATGAAAATTATACAGTAGATTTTCCCCCCAATTCTCAGCATTATAAATAGAAATACGTCATAGGAGAGGGGATAAAATCAAATATGTATGTTGTGGTGAATTATAACATGTAACCTACACAATGGAATCTATTTCTTGACGAAAGTGAATATAAGAACCTCAAACAAAAGAAAAAGAAAAAAAAGAGCAAAATAGGTGATAAGGAATGTCTAGGCCAACAACAAAACCCGAATGACAAGGGCATATCGTCAGAGCAGGCTTTACCTAATGTATTAACCATTTATTTTGTCTTTATTGTTGGCCGTGGACAAGCGTAAGCTTTGAAAGTTCCTTGCTATTTATTTATCTTGTTCTTTATTAAAGCTGAAGTATTCATTTTCGTTCAATATTTCAATTGTCGGCAACTTCAGTAGATACATTGTCTGAAGTATCTACTGAAGTTCATTCTTCTCTCAAAAATAAATTCCAGGTTTTGTGGTTCTGTGTCGAATTCGGTATAGAGTAAGGACAATGAGAAATAAATTTTAAAAAAGATTCTAAAACAAAACAAAACAAAAATCATAAGAAAAAACAACCCTAAAACGTTTTGAGGGTGTATTTTTGTGTGTTGTTCTTGTAATTTTCTTTCCACTTTGTCTCACACTGTTTCATAAACACCTTTTCAGATTATGTTTCAACACTCCATCCAACAATTTGGGGCAATGCCTGTTTTCATGCTTGCTAGAGACCTGCATTGTATAAGATATTCTTTCTTTCAAAGGACTTTTACCTACACATCTTCCCAATTTTTTCTGGAAATGATAACTTCTATATTTCAAATCAAATTCTTAGAAGTAATATTCCCAACTCAGAAGAATTCCTCTATAGTAATTCATCATCGTAAAATGGAGTATCATTGCCCCTAAGGATTTGGACTAAAGTGAGTGGAAAGTACATTTTAATTCTTTACTTTTGTATTAAGATGCTTGTGATATTTTGGGACCTCTTGAGCTTTTTTCTCCTATTGAGCTTTTATAGTGAAATTTCCACGAAGCATGCTCAAAGCACTTTACAAGGGGTCCCTAGCCAACAGCAACACTTTACATGTAGGACGAGACATGACGACTGTTAGGCGATATTATAATTTTTTCAGACAGAGACAATACTGTCAATGGCCAGCTACTCATTTTACACCCGAGTACAGTGAGAGAATTTTAATAAAGAGCCTTTTCCAAGGACTCATCTATGCACCACTCGGGACCCAGGATTATAACAACAACAGTAATAATGATAATAGTGATATTAATAATAATAATAATAATAATAATAATAATAATAATAATAATAATAATAATAATAATAATAATAATAATAATAATAATACGAATTTGTTGGTGTTAAGTAGAAATTAAAACAACGCCAGGACCAGCCCGACCTATTATCGACAGTAATATACACCAACTTGATCACTTTAAATCTCACTGCAAATAATTTGCCTTGGCTATACACTGGCCGGGCATTGACAAAATACCATATTAAAAATCCTTTTTACAATGAAGTCTACCCTTCATGTATCGACTGATTAAAACGACTTCAACCTGTCAAAAAATCAATCTAAGAATTTTGGACAAGTTGAAGGTCATTTTAATAATCAATTCATACATGAAGCAAATTTTTCTGGCAAAATCTATTTTAATAATCATTTTCTCTGTGTAAAGCTGTGAATATCACGAAGAGTGAGAAAAAGCAAAACATGCAAAACATAAATATAGTGTTGATTAAAAGCAATGTTTCAATAAATTTAAACGCATTATACCACAAACAAATGGGGGGGGGGGGGGGGGGGGGGGGGGAGGGAAAGGGAGAGGTGGAATAAATTTAAAAAAATAAAGCGCATGTAAATATAACGTAGTGGCATAAATGAGATTAAGGAAGTGTAACAGAGATTCAAGCCTTTGCTCTCTTAAGACTCTATAACTCTAGATTGTAATTCGAAAACAAGCAATTATTTTTTTAAAACCCAAGCAAAAACCCTAAATAAAATGTTTTCCATAAATATTCAAATTGCGTAAGAATCAAATTCCTATCTCCATGAACACAAATTCTGTCAATTTGATATATGAATCGTGCATTTTGCATTTACACACCAAAATAGCCAAGCAAATTCCTTTGATGAACTAATCAATCCACCGCCCATTTATATATCCACAGCAAAACCACCATTCCAATCCATGTCATTAAGTTATTTCGTAGTTACTAAGTACATAAAGTTACCTAAACAATATTAACATAAATATATCAGTGATTAAAAGTAATCTTAAAATAATTTAACAAACTCATTATACCACAAATATAGTATAAATTCTATGAATATATACAAGTTGAGAAAAATTGAACACAATTCAATATTATTTCATGATCAAAATCAGTAGGTCAATACTGCCATTAACCGACAAAACACCCCTAAGAAAATTTGCCCAGAAAACATTTCCTTCAAAAATTGATTGATTGAGATGACCCTCTGCTTGTCAAAAAGTATCAAACCTGATTTTTTTTTGTGTGGTATTCTTAATGGGAAGAGATTAGAAGAAAAGCTTTTCTGACAAAAATTAACGAAAAAATGTTTTGTATGTTTATGGCAAAATAATACTTGGCTAGATAATAAATTTATGACAAAATCTTCTGGGGAACTAGAAAACAACATTCATATATAATACTAATACTGTCTACGCAGGATAATTGGAAAAGTTGAGACCATTAGAACACAGATAAACACGCCTTCAGATCGTACATTCCATTATTTTTTATTTCATCAACATAGGAAAAACCACATGAACATATTAGCACTGAAGGCTTTTTTTGGTCAAATCTTAAAAAAATAAAAATTAATACTTTATTTAATCCTAGGAAATTTGAATGATGGTTCACCCATTTAAATAGTAAACCTTGTTTTAAAAGATTAGTGATTCATACTTTTGGTGGCTAGAAAAACGCCATTGTTGCTTTCATGCAACAGCAAGATTGACCTAAACGTAGTGACAGTGGTGTTGATGGTTGAGGCGGGACAATGGTGCTGCTTATACTAACGTTGATGGATGTGACTGGGATGAGTTAGTGATGTTGTGGTAGACTTTATGATGGTGAGCAAATTGGTTGTGCTAATGGATAACACAAAGGATAATTGTGACATACACAAAGTACAAGTTGTGAAATTTAAGACAAACAAACAAGTAAATCAAATAAACAACACAAATAAATGATATCTGTGAGTTTTGTTATGGCTAAAAACTAATTGTTTTCAATATCATAAACACAATGGAAAGACTTGCCGGACACTAGAAAAATAAAAACGCCTTTTTAATATTGTCAAGAAAACATTCTCCTCATAGTTATAGATAAAGATGACTTGTCAAAAAGTCTTAAACATGAGAAATCTTAACGTATCAAATTAAGACTGTGTTACAAGGCAATGGTCATTTTAATTTATCAAATTATGAATTTAAAATGTTTGATGTCCAAAATAAAAAATAAAAACACAAATAACAAAACATGATATTCAGTGAACAGCACAGAGATGAGAAAACTAATCTGATATTGTATTTGCAGAAAATATTTCAGGATTTTGCAATTTTTAACAGTAAATGAAAATGAAAAAAGTGAGTGTGTTAAAAAGGAAGACAACTGTCAATAAATAAATAAACAAATAAATTAAGAAACACCAATGTGACCAACCTGTTCAGTCTGGTATTATGTAAGAGTGGACATGACGCTGGCAGTTGAACTAAAGTCAAAATTGTATGTCAAATCTTATATATAGATATATACGAGTAGATATAATTGTTGGGGGAAGTGAATGTCATTTGCTTAAAACTGAAAAAAGCCCTCAACTTAAATCAATCAATTTTATAGGTACCTTTTGCTTTTAATCTCGATTTTCTTCTTGTTCTTTATTCTGACATTATACCAGATTGACTCACAAAGTCACAGATGTTTTTTTTTTTCTTATTTAAAATTATAATTTTTTTTTCTGTTTCAAGCCAAATGGCCATAACAATGAACACATCAAAAAATATGACAACCAGTAAAACATGTAACAATATTTACACAAAATTACATCACAATTATGTGAACCAACAAAGGTAAGTAAAACACTTTAGCTATATTTATAATTATTTAAAATGGTTTGTGCTAAGATTGTTTTTGTTGTTTTTAAGGGTTTTACGGCGCTTGCAACACATTTAGGTCATATAAGCGCCAGTTAAAAGGAAGAAAATGAGATAGTAAAAGGTTCTAGAATTACAATTAAAGCATCCAAGATAAAGTAAGACAAAGGGGAATTGGTTTAAATATGGAACAGACGTAGATTCCAAGAGTACACTATCAGTGTACTTAGTTTGAGATCACCTTAATGTCTCATCCTGGCACAAGCACAGGTCTAAACTATAATTATACATTTGACAGTTTCCCTCCCAGCCAAGGTATCCGGTCACCCCAGGAAACAGATATAGGGGGATAAAAGACACAGTATGTCCCTGCCACTATGGAGGTTAAGAACCTCACCCAGATTCGTGCAAAGGACAGGGACTGAAAATACAGACCAGGACATAATATAAGAGTTGAGATTTGTAACAGACCAATGTGCTGGATGGACTATGGATTATTAATCAAAAACATGCATAAGGTTAAGTGTAACATTTTTGTAATCTCAAAAATTTTTTAATGCAATATAATGAAACACATTGAACAGGCTGGAAATCACGGAAATACACTTCAAAAATATTTGAATTTGTTTCAATTTTTAAAAAATTACTTTTCAGTAATATACTTGGGGTGATATTACTAATCTTTTGTATGCTTTTAAGTCTTAAAGTTTTCTTTTATATTCCAGTACTATAATTTTGAAAGTAAAAAAAGAATCCTTTAAAAAAAAAAATCTCTCCAAATGCTGACACTTGAACTAACTATTTGGGTGGTATTGGAATTGGTCCGAACTCGCAATTCTGTCAAATGTGGTGCAGCTTATTCCTTGTTTCTTTGCATTTAGAGCAATGGGAATGTATTCAAGTAGGTGGAGGTTGGCAGCTCAGTCCAAGTGTAGTCAAAGTTTGATCTTTTCTTTCTTCTGATTCCTCTGTCCACCCAACCATTTTATCCAAAGGGTAGCAGCAATTGTTAAGAGTCTGTTTCATTTTTTTTACAAATCAAGTAAACTTCCAGCTCATGATCCTTATGGTTCTGATGAATTACTTGAAATTTGAACCAAATCCACAAGGATTTCCCCAAGTCTCTTCTCGGGATAATGTTTCGTGAACCTGTTTAATAAAAGTATGTTTTTGTTTTTGTTTGTTTTTAAGGGTTTTATAGCGCTTGCAAAACATTTAGGTTATATCAACGCCAGTAAAAAGGAAGAAAATGGGATAGTAAAAAGTTCTAGAATTACAATTAAAGCATCCAAGAAAAAGTAAGACAAAGGGGAACTGGAAACAAATAGGGATCAGATGTAGATTCCAAGAGCATACCATCAATGTACTTAGTTTGAGATCACCAATAAGTCTCATCTGGACACAAGCACGGCCCCCACTAAGAGGAATACACTCAAATGCTTACGTTATAAATTCAAAATAACAAATATAATAATACATAACAGAGAGATGATTTACGAGGAAAAAAAATATATCATCTCCCAAAACAATAACTATACATTTGACTGTTTCCCTCCCAGCCATGACTCTGGCCAGGGCCAGGACAAAACCAAGTAATCTCATTCCAAGACAAAGACAGAATGCAAATTGGAAAACCGATATATGGGGATAGACGATACAGAATGTACCTCCCTGCCCACTATGGAAGGTCAGGAACCCCACCCAGGATGTATGTTTTTAATCGTAGAAGAAAACCAATAAGATAAAAATGAATAGATTGAAATCATGACTTCACACTCTATAAAAAATGCCTACCATTAAAATAGTTTTTTTTTTAAAAAACCCTCAAACAAACGAAGAAACAAACATTAACAACAACACGACGATACAACACGAGATTCAAATTTCAGTTGCTTCAGAATAGCACCATGAGTAATATGATAAAATGGAATAACAATAAAAACAATGCTAGTAGCGGTAGTAGTAGTAGTAGTAGTAGTAGTAGTAGTAGTAGTACTAGTAGTAGTAGTAGTAGTAGTAGTAGTAGTACTAGTAGTAGTAGTAGTAGTAGTAGTAGTAGTAGTAGTAGTAGTATAGTAGTAGTATGTAGTAGTATAGTAGTAGTATAGATAGTAGTAGTATAGTAGTAGTAGTATGGAGTATGTGTAGTAGTAGTAGTAGTTAGTAGAGTATAGTAGTAGTAGTAGTAGTAGTATTAGTATTAGTAGTAGTAGTAGTAGTAGTAGTAGTAGTAGTAGTAGTTGTAGTAGTAGCAGTAGTAGTAGTAGCAGCAGCAGTAATAGCAGTAGTAGTACTAGAAGTAGCAGCAGCAGTAGTAGTAGTAGTAGTAGTAGTAGTAGTAGTAGTAGTAGTAGTAGTAGTATTAGTAGTAGTAGTAGTAGTAGTAGTAGTAGTAGTAGCAGCAGCAGTAATAGTAGTAGTAGTAGTACTAGTAGTAGCAGAGTAGTAGTAGTAGTAGTAGTAGTAGTAGTAGTAGTAGTAGTAGTCGTAGTAGTAGATAGTAGTAGTCAGCAGTAATAGTAGTAGTAGAATAGTAGTAGTAGTAGTAGTAGTAGTAGTAGTAGTAGTAGTAGTAGTAGTAGTAGTAGTAGTAGTAGTAGTAGTAGTAGTAGTGGTAGCAGTAATAGTAGTAGTAGTAGTAGTAGTAGTAGTAGTAGTAGTAGTAGTAGTAGTAGTAGTAGTAGTAGTAGTAGTAGTAGTAGTAGTAGTAGTAATAGTAGTAGTAGTAATAGTAGTAGTCGTACTAGTAGTAGTAGTAGTGGTAGCTATTATAGTGGTAGCAGCAAATATGAATTGATAAAGATTATGTCGATGTAAAATGCGACTGATATAATGGCAATAGCAAAGAGAGTATGATGATAATGATGATGATGATTTTGAAGATAATGATGACAATGATGATGACGGTTACAATAAAACTTATAACAAAATGACAACATTAACAAATAACAAAAACTCCAGTCATTATCATATCATAGCAATGCAAATTGTGTAGCTATATAATTTTTATCTTAGTATCGTTGATCAACATGATAAACAATAATCAGATACTGTTGTGTCTAATTACCACGATATTTACAAAATTACAATAAACCTTCGTGTGACCAACACAGGGTCTGCAAGATCTTCTTGGTGATAAAATAAAATAAAATATTTACTTATGTATGTACAAAAATCTTCACTTAAAAATATATCCCTATGATCCACTACTACTGGTTGAAGGGTTTGCATTTGTACCAAATTCAATCCAACTACCACGACACTGGACAAATACCATTTTTAAAAAAAATTCCATGAGAAAAATAAATCTTTAAAAAATTATTGCTTTATTTACTAACATCATTTTGAATATCAAAACAGTTCGTGGCTCAAAACAAAACTGTTACTCCTGGTTTATCCTCAAATTGTGAATATACTTAATTGTTAAAACATGCGCGACTTCTTTTAAATCCACATGGCTATCAAAATACAGAGATAGCATTTCTTGTATATATGTAGTATGATTTTCAAGAAAAAGAAGACACAACAATTACATTAAACCGCCCCCCCCCCCCAATAAAATGGGGGAAAAAATTCATTGAATTTGAAAAAAATCTTCATTTATATCAATACCTTATTATGATTGAATTTTTTTTTAATGGATGTACTCAACTATTTTTAATTTTAAAAATTATCTCAATAGAGAAAAAAAAAAGATGAAGTGATCACAATGTTGTATTTTCATAACAATACATAGTATGTCTATAAAACAAGATCTCAGCCAACTGTCAAAAAAAGAAAAAGAGAAAAGCATTTTTAAAAAACAACAATTTGATTTTCTCCTCCTCGGCAAAGCATTCCGGTCCATGACTAGGGCAAAACCATATCTCAATCTAGGACAAAAATAGGAAGCAATGAGGATAAAAAACAACAGGTATAGACGGATAGACGAGACAATAGTTGAACTTTCCCACCCACAAGGGAATGAAAAATACAAATTCATTGAAGAGTGATAATAAGTAAAAACAAATATACTGATTTTTATTCTTCTGTCACTGAGTATAGAGAGTTTACTGACGACGGGTCTTAGCTTGTGATTTTAACTTTTATTATGTTTAATTTGCATTTATACGAGTATAAGCCTTTTCATTTTATACATTTGCCACATAGGAATGGAAGGAACTTTGGGGAGAAAAACCAATGATAAATAACGGGTCATCCCACCAAGATATCTTTCTGA
The DNA here is from genome assembly GCF_034508935.2 of Berghia stephanieae. NCBI lineage: Eukaryota > Metazoa > Mollusca > Gastropoda > Nudibranchia > Aeolidiidae > Berghia > Berghia stephanieae. Next base: position 42,219,020 of record NC_088364.1, on the reverse strand, counting down.
GTTAACTAGCACATGGCCAAAAAAAAAAACAAGCCATATCTTTTCTTTATATATAAAACAATATCATAATGTACAAAGTACAATGTTAAATATTGAAAATGAAAATTTTCTTAATTAACCTGGACTGTGAGACGGTCAATATTTAAAAGTAAATAAATATAATTAACAATTGTATCTTTATTTACATTAATGAAAATAATGCCTCGAGGAAAAGGGGTTAATGATGTACATATATACTCGTAGCTTTCAAGCATTTGTCAACTTTCAAATTATATACAACACAAATCAACAACAAAAACAAAAACATTTGCTTTCATTAACAAAAATAACAACAACATCAACACCAACAGCAACAATAACAACAACAACAATATGAATCCCACAGCTATTCCACCACACCAATAAATGAGTATTTCACATATTACCCTGTTGATGACCGATGGTGTAAGAAAAACAAAAGGAAAATTGTAAAAATTCACAAGGCAAGCATTATCATAATTATTAAAATAAAAAAAGTTTTTAAAAAACACAAAAAAACAAAACAAAACAACAACACTTGACATAACCTTCACTATGTACATTTGTGTGTTTCTATATCCTTAAATTACAATTTTAGATTGCTATTCTCATGCATACATTGTGTATAATATATATTGAATGTGCTTTGTTTACAAGAGACAACTTAAATCTGATTAGTGAACAGCAATACTCAAAATGCCCTTAACAGAGAAGAAAAAACACAGCATGAGAGAAAAATTTCATTTAAGACAGTTGCCATATGAAAAAGTAAAAAAAAAAAACAGCAATGAATAAAACTGCTTTATCTTGTTTCCCCGAATGAACTCTCTATGACTAAATTGCTTGATATTGTTTAAGTTTCATCTCTATCAGAAAAGATGCAAAGTCAATGTAAAACTGGAGGCCTTATTACAGTTAAAAGGCACTCGTTAATCAAAAACTGAACAAACCTCATATTTACCCCTTCTTTGGGACAAACCAGATATTCTAAACAAAGTACGAATGAGGAGATCAACCTTTATTAGCTTTTATTCATAGAGCTAAAAAAATCCCAATTTTTAATAAAATAATATATAATAGGTGAGATTATTTTTTGCACATTAATCGACTTTATGGTCAATCAAAACGGGTCACTCTAGAGCATGAGAACAAAAAAGTACCCGATGTCATGGCATTTCATAACAAATTGAATCATTCAGTATTTTGATAGAATAAAAAAAAAAAAAAAAAAAAAAAAAAAAACAACAATTTTTTTATTGCTGAGATCCGATTATCTAACACATGACCTTTTTAGGAGACGAGTTTAATTAGGTCATCTCCACTTACTTATCCGAACCACAAAACACTCTGATTTCAATCTTGATTAAAAATGCCCTCTAACTCTTAAAAAGAAGTAATTAGTGACTTATGTATAAAAATATTTCTCTTTATCAGCTTACTCAAAAAAACAGAACATAATGATCATTATAAATTAAAATATTAAAATATAAAAGGGTATCATTCTTCAGTAGTATAGTTGAATGATGACTAGTTGCTCAGTTTGATGCTGGCTCTTTTGTATTATCATAACAAATGACTGAAGCTTCAAATGTTTACCTAGTCTAATACTCAACTAAGATAAATATTGATCACGATTTTGTACTACTCAATATAACTTCCTTTTTAAAAAAAATAAATTTCAAATCAAGGTTTTCGGATGAAATAAATATTGCACAGCTCTTCTCTTATTTATTAGAAAAGTCATCTTAAAAACCAATATGACATTATTGGATATTCATTTCATGTGAAAAACTGTCCCGAACCAAAGCTTTCAAAATATCAATAGAGATTAAAGTTACAGTGTAAGTACCACATACCACTTATAACATTGTATCACATGAACAGGTAATCATTAAAGGACTAATTTTGGAGAAATCGATCAACACATGGCTTTCCCCATAAATAACCTTTCTATAGTTAGCTGCTCATGTCATAGTATTAATAATTGATAAGTGATAACATAGACATGTACATTGAAATTGTCAAAACATAATTTACACAACAGGAGAATATTTTTCAAAACTTATTCATTAAACTGAATTAAAGGAGATTTTCAAAAATATAATTGATCCATAAACTTAAGCCAAGATAAATTGATCACATCTTTTGAAATCTACAACTTGTCATGGAATCCAAAAGGGAAAAGAAGAAATAGGTCGCAAAAAGCCATTAAATGAAGCATGTAATATGTAAATAAATGCATGTATTTTGATTGGATCATTGGATGACAAATGAAATTAGGAATTTAGGGGAAGGGGGTGATTAGCCGCCTCTTTACCTTCAATGTTTCATTTATGAACAGTGATCACAGCTTTATGTGGTGGAAGGACGCATATGCATAATATCTAATGGTATCTTCTATAAATAAAAAAGCATCCATAAAACTTGGATTCATCCGCAAAAAAACCCCCTAAAACTGTATCATTCCTACTAACCACATGGGGCAAAGCTATCATTTTCAAAAACTAAACTATCTGTCAATTCAAATTTGTCACAATTACCAAGTACTAACTATTATACTGTAACTTTTAGCCAGAATTTCCTTCTATACATGACACTTCCGAATACATTCATTGCAACTCTAATCTGATTCTCTGTGGATGATTCTTTTTCTATTCTTAATTCTTTCCCAACAAAGAAGAAAGAAGCAATGGCTCGGGGTGCGATTAAAAGAATTCATGCTGTTAGTAGGGATTAAACAGTATCATAAAAAGTAAATTATAATGACATAATCTACAAACATTTGACTTGTACTACTTGTTGTGAAAACTTTTGTATAACTTAGATGGTAACATCTGTGATTCATCTCAGTTTGTATAACTTAGATGGTAACACCTGTGATTCATCTCAGTTTGTATAACTTAGATGGTAACACCTGTGATTCATCTCAGTAAACAAAAGATTATTTATAAAAGTAAATATTTAAAAATTATAAAATCGCCTTAGTCATCATTGTTTTGTTGCATAACAAGAAATCTTTTTTCCTTTCCACCAGAAAATGCTCATTTCATATATAAAATAGATTAAGTTGATCAGAAACTCGTCAAAAACCTCAGAACCAACACTTCTTTAAAAGTCTTAGATTTTTTTCCATCCATAAATCGATAAATGACGTAAAAGTTTTCTGGCCAAATAGAAAAAAAAGTCTTTTGTTATTGAACTACAAGATCGTGATGGTGATCTTAAATCACTTGATTTAAGGGTTAGGAATCAAGACTGGCATGGTGCACTCGGTATAAAAAGACAAATCGTTGCTGTCTGACATTAACACCTGGTTTGTTCTTTTTGTCGTCATCTTGGTGGAACAGCCAGAGATCTGGGGGGAAAAAATGGAACAAAAGAAATATTTAGTAATATTTGGTGCCAGTGATGTAGACGTGTGTCCATCTCAGTAGAACAGTGGTCTTTTACAGCCATAAGGCCCAAGTTGCATTCTGCAACTTATCCCTATTTCTGCTGCATTAAATGAACAGTAACAATTGCTCAAAGCCCTTTATCTATGGCATAGTAATAGTACTTTCACCCAGTTAAATAAATACCGAGAAACCCAATCACTGTTAAAATATAGTAGTCCTCAGAACCATTAGGCCCATGGGGCTGGAGTTCATCCTGCTTCCTATAGCGTGAAATGGACAATAGCAATTGCATGGTACCCTTTGGATAGGGTGCTAGTCTATTACAAAGAGCTTTCCACCAGATCTAACAGCCTCAGCTACCCAATCACAACTGGATGGACAAGGGAGTTTATTGAGCTATTGGGACCCCCAGAAAGACAGAGAGGTCAGAAAAAAACATCAATAGCACTCCAGACTTACACTAGTCCGTTTACTTATGAGGCGAGTGTTCTGTCAACTAAAGCTATCAGGATCTCTGTATTTGTTTATGTCTCGCTTTGTGTGGCTTAAAAAAAATTATCTCTCCAATGTGTACCTTTGCCTAGGCATTCTACCTGTATTAAGCCCATTGAAAAGTCTTGCAAAACACGTCCCCCCCCCCCCCCCAGATGATCGAAGAGGAATATATACTTTGGGGAGTCGTTGTCCATTAGCCAGGAAAGCTCAAAATAAAAATGAAAAGTGAGCTTTTACAAATCACAATATCAACTTACTCTGCTCAAAGTGCTTTAAAAGAGATCCTAAACAATTAGTAACACTTAACACATATGAAGAGCCATGACACGTCTAATGTGCTAATATAATTATAATTATTGTCCATCCGTCATAACCGATTGCTGGCCAGGTACTCATTTTGTTTATATCTCAGTATTGTGAGAAAATGTGAGTAAAGAGCCTTTTCCAAGAATATGTAGTTTGCATCACCCATAGTGGGACTCACAAGTCATAGGCTAAATGTCACAACACTAGATCACAATGTTGTACAAAAGGTAAAGAGTTGTGTTAATTACCGCTGCAAAGCATTAAACACAAACATATAGCGCACTGAAGCATGCCTTCAAAAATGTGATAGAGAAGAGAAAAAAATAATCACTGTATATCACAAACAACAACAAAAAGAAATGTTGACAATTTAAGTCAAATTATAAAACAAGAAGTATGGTTACATTACATCCACACAAACAAAATCTATTTGTTACACAATTGGGTTTATTTATTTACAATATATTTATTATTACACTCAAGTGAAATAAATCATTATTTAGACAGTGCTCAATTAATATTTGTACGAGCATAGAATGTATAAATATTCGCACTTTTAAGAAATTGTAAAATGAATTTATTTGAACTGGTTGAGCTCTCATCAGAGTTATGGAGTAAGTAAGGACCATCATTTCAGTTCTCACGATATCACATATCAGATCAGTACAACAATTTCATCTTCAAATGTGAGAGAAAAAAATTCATGTAAATCAGTCAAATGAAATAAACATTATCATATTCACATGTGAAGATATCACCACATCCCAAAAAATTGGAAGAAAAGATTGTTTCATTGTAAGAATCCCGCTTACCATGCCATGGTTTGATTTTAAAGCAAAAATATGTTTTATGCTCTGAATCACTATGAAAATTACAGACCAATGTTAACATTTTTGAATGAACACTTTAAAATATATTACAATAATGAAATGCAAAACAAAAAGGTTTAAAGTAGTTATGATGAATTTACTAACGCTTTATAATGGCATCTGACATCGGTAAAATGTTTCCATAAAGCACACAAAGCAACAAAGTAAGCGATGCAGTAACTCTTTTTATATTGTGTAAGGTTTTACTCAAATTTAACATTAGGTCCTACTGCTTTTACCAAGACAACCTTATCAGTGATACCTTTATTAGAATTTACATTTTTCTATGATGGATTTTATTAGCAATTTTACTGATTCAACCAAGAGTGTTTAATAGAAATCATTCATAAATAAATGATATAATTGAGTAATAGTTTATCCTCAAAGATAACTGTTAGATGGAGGACAACAGTACATACCTTGTTAATGTCTTCTCAGAATAAGAGATGTAATGTTAGCTTTTCCTAGCATAAACTGGCACTATCATTCTTCTAAAATATCGCCAAAGGTCCTTTAACTCTCTCGAGTTCACCCTATGGAAAATCGAACAAATTTGTTTGATTTTCCATGCATATGAACTTGAAAGAGTTAAGGCAACTTGTGGGCTCCTTTATTAAAATGTACCTTATCCACCGGGCGAAATAACTATTGCAGAGTGCCTTTCTGTGCGATATTAATGTACTATTCATTTTTTCTTTGAGTTGAATTTATCTGTTTTAAATCCACAAGGAAAAATCTTCCATGACTGAAAAATTTAACCAAAATTTTTACATCTCACATCTTTTTATCTATAATATGAAGTAGTTTTGTCTAGCAAGCTATTCTAAATCTTTCTTGAAGACAATAATGGCAAAACATGCCAGTTGACAAATAACCCTTCTTTCCAGATAAACACAAAAATCTAAATAGATAAAAAACAATAATGGATTTTTCACCAATAGCTCGATAACAAATAAAAGGAGGTCAGATAATTTACTTGTAATTCCTTCTATACTATTGTTGTTTATCGGATGACTAGAAGAATGAGGTTAAAAAATTATATGCAAAAACAAGAGGCATTTCATTTGTCAACATTCAAAAGCACCTTCTAATGCAACAAAAACAACAGCAATCTCAGCAGGTAACAAAATGACAACAAATACAAAATGTAGATGTAGTTAAAAATTTTAAAGGAAAATTTATTCAAAGACCATTCTGCATTCACATCAGAGGTAAAGAGGTATATAAAAAAAAAAAAAAAAACAAACAAACAAAATACCCAACAAAAAATGATAAAACGATAATGCGTACAATTACAAAAAACCCGCTAATCAATTTAGCCTTGAAAACTGTTTCTTCATTTATCAAAAGATTCTTTAAAAGACCCAGGATTGAAATCTTTTAACCAGTTAGAAGTCATCTTAATATGTGAAAGGACTGTCTTTAAAATGTAGTATTGTCCATAAATGTTTAAATAATCAAGTTCCAGTGTACCTCATGAATTCATGTAAAAATTTTAATGCAACACGGCCACTAAGGTCGGTTGAAGACTCTCTTTTAATTGTCCCAAGAACTAGATTATCCCTTAGTAATAAGTTTTATTCTGTAAGTGGCCCTGTCTTGTGGAATGCGCTCCCCAAGATGAAAAAATAATTAGGGACAGTCAGTCTTTCAAAAAACGCCTTAAGACAGAACTTTTTTCCAGAGCATATGAAGAGTTTCGCATACAGAAGATGCATTAAATCTAAATTTAACTTAAAGTTTGTTTTATTCCAATTTTGATCTGATCAAATTGTCAATTTCAATTGTATATCTAAACTTTATTCAAATGTTATTGTAGTTAATCAAATGTCTTTAGTTATAATAAGTTATTAATGTTAGTGAAGAATACTGGTGTGTGTATGTTCGTGTGTGAGTATAAATGCAACTGTGAATGAGTTTGTGAGCATGTGTGAATGTGTGCTTGTTTCTTTACGTATTCTAAAAATTGTCAATAAATAAATGTTTGAGTGACAATTAATATTGGTAACTTCTGTTGAGCACTTATGTGGAAGTTGAGCACTATATAAGCAACTTATTATTGTATAATCTATCCATAACCATTTAACACAGCTTATTGCCCAAATTCAAGTATATATTTTTTAAGCTTAAAAAAGGGAACAAGACCCATTCAAAATAAATATATATGTAAATCTACATGTAAACAATAGATTAAGACAATCAAATATATACATATACATAATATATATAATATATATATATATATATATATATATATATATATATATATATATATATATATATATATATATATATATATATATTATATATATATATATATATATATATATATATATATATAACAACAAATAAAAATAAAACCACAATCATTATAGCAAATCAGAAATGGTTTGCATTTATGTGAATGCCAAAGGCTGAATATGGAATGTTTGAATTAATGGAGAGAGAGAGAGAAAGAGAGAGAGAGAGAGAGAGAGAGAGAGAGAGAGAGAGAGAGAGAGAGAGAGAGAGAGAGAGAGAGAGAGAGAGAGAGAGAGAGAGAGACAGAGACAGAGACAGAGACACAGAGAGAGAGAGAGAGAAAGAGAGAGAGAGAGAGAGAGAGAGAGAGAGGTGCTTAATACAATATAAATCAATTACCAGAGAATTATAGTAGACTTGCTCATTATTATCAGAGGAAAATATTATTTATGGTAGAAATGCTTAATCTCAGAGATTGTTTGTTTATACCAGTGTAAAACCATACGATGGTGGTCATTTCATTTCCATAATGCATTGAAGGCAATTAAAAAAAACAAAAAACACACATACACACAAACAGTGACCATAATAAAAACACAAGAGGGGTACGATACATTGAGATATATATATATATATATATATATATATATATATATATATATATATATATAATATATATATATATATATGGTTATATATTCATGTAACAAATAAACAAAAACCAAATAAACAGAAGACACTTCAAACACCAATGAAAACATGTACTGTGCTTCTGTTGCCTCCTTGCAATCTTCCCCATAAATCTTATTTTAAAATTGTATCTTCTGTAGACTTTTTAAAAAAAAGCCATCTTAATACTGAAGGAATCTTTGAGCGTGCACTCTCTCTCTCTCTCTCTCATTTTTTGGGATCATTCTACGTAGTAAGTATAGGACCTAGAACGCTTCTTGATAAATGTTTAATAATTTACTAATGCTGCAATATGTTCAATAGATATTTATCACTAATTTCAGCATAAAAATTTATGAGAAGGCAACTGCAGAGAGGCACAGGTTAGATCAAATCTAGCCAAGATTCTAACACCACAAGTAAATAATGTTATACATATTGTTGTCTCCAATTGTCATTGCTTATAGGGTTCTTACCATATCCCCGGCTCCTCCATTACTTAAACCCGCCCCCCCCCCCCCCTCAAATAAATGAAGAACATTACGGAAATGGAAAGATTTAAACTTATTACTTACAAACAATTTTTTTTTAACCTTTATATTTTTTTTTTGGAACTATTATTTATAATTTAAGATAGTGTTCTATTGAATCAGAAATGTCATCAACCAATGTTAGTTAGCATGTCAACCTTGTTTGCATCTCAATTTCTTTATAAAGTAAATTAACAGCCACTAACATCATTAAATGATTAATTAAAATTTATTTACTACTATCTTTTAAAGAAATACCCTGATAGCTCAGAGGTAGAGCCATCGCCTCCTTAAATAACAGTGACCACCATCTGTCCCGTTTTAAGTTCAGATTATTTTCTGATACTTTTGTCCATCCAGCAGTAATTGGGTGGCTGGATCTATCAGACCTAGTGGAAAGTACTTTGAAATATGAAGGGTTGCAAACAATTGTTTTGCCTGTGTAACTCTTAAAGTAACTAAAACAAGCTCTGGCTTGGTGTGCTTTATGGTTCTGAAGAAATTATCCTTAAATTTATTTGTTTTCACTGATTTATGACCCAAATCTAACTTTTAACTGAATTGTTATAGCCCCAATCCTAAATCCTAAACACTGAGCATGACAACTGGAGAAAAATGGTATGTGCATTTCACATCTATATATAGATACAAATACAGAAACATCGAGTGGGAAATTAAAAGGCCTGTGATCATTCATATTTTGTCAACATTAAAAATAATCACCTGACAACTTCATGCCTGATGTTCGTACTGAAGATAAAAATCATTTGATGGATAAAATATATATGTGGAAATTTAAAAATCACAACTTCAGAGAGAAATAGAAAAGAGAACATTTAAGAAATAACATAAGGACATGCATCTTCGGAAAAACAAAGAATAATATGTAAAAAAAAATTGCTTCTGCACTTCCAACACTTTATGAGCTTATAAGCTTTTATAAAATTAGTATATATCCACATTTCAGTATAATGGAGATATGTTTTGTTGTTTTGTTTTTTTTTGTTTGTTTTTTTCTGTCCACTGAGGAGGATACTTTTGGCTACTTCCATAAAAACATTTATAATGAATGTTAATTTTTAATCAATATATTTTCATTTTTCCTATCGGTTTCCAAATATCATCATCTTCTTTCCCCTGTGATTTTGTGATTGTCTTATATTTGCTTAAATTCTTCAAAAACTTTTTTAAAAATCCATTTAATTAAAACTAGGGTGTCCAATTCAGTAAGTAAAGCACTCGCCTAACAAGAAAAGGGACCAATATTGTTTTCATGTACAGTCAAGCTGTTTTTTTTTACCCATCTGGCTCTGAAGTACATCTTGACCAAAAGGGTTGTCTTGAAAGCAGAACATTCAAATGACAATTGCTCTATCAAATACTGAGATATACTAAGTGCTACTTATAATCATTTTTTCAAAAATATAGCTTACACATCGATTTTGAATATTTCTCATGCCCTTTTTCATATTTCTGACGTCATTTTTCTTCTTTCTGATGTCCTTTTTCATGTTTCTGATGTCCTTTTTCGTGTAACAGATGTCCTTTTTTCATATTTCTGGTGTCCTTTTTCAGCACTAACTTTTAAAAGATGAATCTTTCCCTCTTATGATAAAACAAAAGCATTTAAATATCCCTCAAGAACTACAAATAAAAACAAAAGATGACTAATAAGAAGAGATGTTCATTACATCCAAGACAAAAATATTATATAAATTATTATCAAATACTCCCTCCCCCCATCCATTCACTGGCTATGCTAACGCGTCTTATACAGATGATACTTCATTTTTGAAAAAGAAAAAAGGTCTTTCAAAGTCTTTGAACAAGAGTTTATTCCCATTTCTGTGGGTATTTAATGGGCAGTTATCATTGCTTGTTACCCTTTGGATAGAATGCTAAGCTTTTGCAAAAATGTTTCAAGTCCAATCTTACTAAACCATTCAGAGTCAGATGGGTTAAAGATAAAACCTTTAATTAAACACAAGACCAATACGTTCCTTTGCTTGTGGCAGCACTAACAATTACATATTGAGAACCAATTTCATACACCTTACTGGAAGAGAATAAAAAAAAGAGGAAACAGCAGGAAGCTCAATGAGCCTTTTGAAACAGGAAAACATTTATTTAATTGTGCACATTTATAATTTAATCACTGCAATGAATTTTCTGAATTATCAACTTATCATGATCATGAGAAAAATGTTAAAATTTGTGGAGAAGGTGAATGTAGCAAGGCACAGATACAGCTTCCAAACACAATTAAAATAAGAATGAAGCGCATGCAAATTTGCACTTATCATCATAATCAAACGAAGATATTTATTGCTTTACCCCCATAAAATTAAATGTTTGATTTATTAAGTATACTGTTTTATGCGTAAATACATATAAATTATTATTGCAGGCATTTTTCCTATTTTGATCTTCTATTTTATCTGATGGCCTGATTTTCTTACTCTCGGTTTTATCTGACTAATCAAATAATGATTTTAAAATTTACTGTATATCTATTCTGTTAGGTAAAAAAGAAAAAGGAGTAAAAAAAGCAAAAGAATAAACAAAACCTCTCATGACAGCTTACAAAATGTCTCTCTTTAGATATCTCAATTATTCCATCAGTACTGCCATACACTGACAAAACAATTTTACCTCAGTTTGGTTTGAAAATCCGTTCTTCAAAAATTGATAGATTAACATGACCTGTAAACTTGTCAAAAGCCTTAAACATGAGACTTCAAGTATGTCTCAGATTTATGAGTTTTTGAGAATTTGGAGGGCACTTTATTCTATCCGTTTAAGGGGTATATTTTGGTCAAAGAGATTAAAAGGTGGACGACAGAGCAGTGAGTATCACAGTCAATGAGTATGTGATTTAAAATATCAAACATTAGCAAGGTGAAATGTGAGAGAATTTCACAAGGGGAAATGTTATGAGAGATGAATTAGATACTTATAAATTTCTTGCCATATGTTTTGAATAGCATACAGTCATGCAAAGCAATACAGTGTGTTAGTGGATAAATAATGAGCATCTTGGTGATGATAATGTTGACGACAATAAAGATGATGACGATGTTGATGATGATGATGATAGTGGTGAATTTTAATGTTTTTCAATTGTTTTCAATTCTTTTTCTAACCTAAAAGAAATCTTTCACTTAGAATTTTAATTAAACTTCAAGTCAGAGGCAGAATTAATAAAACAATCGTGTGGCAATCCTCCTCTACTTTGATTTTGAAAATTGTGTGAATGACAGGCACTGATCATTACAGCTGGATTAAATGGTGTGAGTCAAGACACAGTCAAAGAAGAAGCATATAAATCACCTCGATGGGCATGAGGACCCAGCTATTGACTGGTTACTTGCAGTGCCTGTTGACAAGGATGAGAATCCACTCTGCGATGACTGAAGGCTGGACACTGAACCCCTGCAATAATTGAGAATATCATTAAATATTTTTCCCCCCTCAATTTCTACTCTGAGAGAGACAGTATTAGAACCATTTTGATGTCATATTTTATAATGGTTATAATAACAAATTGTTTGGTTTTAAAAGTTTCACATTGCTGCACTTGTAGGTCATTTCAGCACAAATGAAAAGAATGCGAAGGGATGGTTAGAAGATATAGTTTTATTTAGCACCAAGAAAAAGCAAGATATCTGTGACTGGCTTAGAAAAAACGCAATAGAAATTTGTCTAACATGCATGTAACAAACAAGTACGTATTTTTAAAACAAAAACAAAAAACAAGCTTGAGCATTCATATAGAGCAATATGCACTTAACAACACTTTACAAAGGGGTCCTCAGTCAACAGTAACAATAAACAAGTAGGAGAAGATGTGATGTCTGTTAGGCGATATAAGAAGTTTTATTCCGACAGAGACAATGCTGTTAAAGGTCAGGCATTCATTTTACACCTGAGTATGGTGAAAGAATGTGAGTAAAGAACATTTTCAAAGGACTCAACTATGTGCCACTCAGAGCAGGACTCGAACCCTGGACCTTTTGGTCCAAAGACAAGTGTTATACCACATAGCCCCAAATGCTAATAACCACAATTATACACAATTACTTTGAAATTGAAAACTTAAGACCTGTAAAAACATTATGTATCATAGCAAACATGAATAATTAATGCTGATAATTGACCACAATAATACAGTTATTTTGAAATTCAAAACTCACAACTGTAAAAACATGTATCACTTACATAGATCATACATAATGCAATGTGTATTATAAATGGAAGAGCAGTTCACATGGAAAAGTCTGCATGGTAAAGAAACGAGATTCTAATAAGCCACTAATAAACGAAGAAGGTGGTGGGAGGGGGAATAAATATATTCATTACTTTATACCAAATCCGGTATCTTTTGTGGATTGATAGATTGTAAAATAAAAGCCATAATCAACTATTTGATTGGCAATTAAACAATACATCAGATTTTAACTTTTATATCATTTCATGAATCCAATTTGCTGATGTGCTAAGGAGGTTATGAAATTTTTTGGGTAGATGATGAGGCATCTGAACTGGATAAAAATAATAAAGGGTGTTTGATGCAGCATATTACAAAGTAGAGAGGAAAAAACAAGAAATAAAAGCATTTTTTTAATGAGCTAACCTCCACTTCTGTGAAACCTCAAAACTTTCTTTAGAATGAGGGGATAAGGTTCCTTTACATTGCAAAGTTTCCTTAATCCATCTTGTAAATGGGAATGTAGATATGATATAAGAATACAATCAAAGTTATCAATTAAAAAAAAAGAGTATGCACGGAGAGTTTTACTTACTTGAAAGCCACCGAGGCAAGGACCTCTGTGTGATACATGACTTTAGATTTGTGGGAGGTGAGGGGGAAATCAAATGCAGCTTTGCTGGAGTCAAAGTATTTCCATTGTAAGATGTAACTACCAGGCTGAGAGGTCACGTGGGAACCCTTAAAAAAACCCAAAAAGACGATTAATTGTTGTTTTGTGTTTAACTAAGGCCCCTAATGATGCATGGAGCAGTATCTGACAAGTTATGGCAACAATGTCAAATCTGGTATGGATTCTCTCCATTTGTCAAAATCCAGATATGGTTGAGCGTGGTCAGAGACTGGATGAGTGAAAGTGCATAAACTCTGGTACTGCACTGTGTCCTTGGATAGGTCGTTTTCTACATTAACCCCACAAAACTTAGCTGTGAATGAGTACTCAGCTGAGGGCAATAATGGATTTTATTTTAAGTCCAAGCCCAAAATGGGTATCGGATACTGTACTACATGAAATTTAAATTTGGTACCAAATCATCTGCCTGGGAAATAAATGAAACAATGTAAAGCCCAGAGAACAGTTAGATGACATTAACGATGATGATCACAATACAAGAGCTACATGGTTGATGAGGATGATGTAGATGGCATGTTCATTACCTGCACACTGTCTCCATCACGACAGATGTTAGGGGGCTCCACAATGCTAACATCTCTGCCAACCACCATGGACTTGTCAATGAACTGCTCTGAGCCAACACTGTTAGCACCCCCTATGTGGTGTTGGTGATGAGGCTGGTGAGGTATGGACTGACGACTACGAAACACAGTGAAGGTCATGTCGCCCTTCAACACATCAAAATCCCAGGTCAAGACAGTCCCAGCATCAGGTGCCTCCATCAGCACCTGGAACAAATAGGAGAAAAGATTAACCCTTTACAGGCAGGCTTATATTTTTTATCAACATCATTTCTTTCTTTTTTTTTCACAAGGAGAGAGTAACAGTGATGCAACTTGAGATTCAGTTATATTGAAAAAGGTGTCAAGTGAAATCCTGTTTGTATATGTTATACAAAATGTTGAAAGCGGAAGTGCATCCCTATTACTGTTCACGGTGAAAAAAATTAGATTTATAATTATAAACAAAATAAACAAAGCAAAGAAAAAAATTTTTTTCAATATTCAGGGACGTAAAACATTATCCAAAATTAAAAACAAAAAGCCTGAAACTTTTGCCAACACCACAAAAGCTTAATGTTGTTTATTTAAAAAAAAAAACATTTTAGGATCTCATTTCCTCAGCTCAATCTTTGAAGGCAATGGATGATAAAGGAAACAAAAAAGAGACTAAAGAAAATAAGGTATCTTGACGGCAATGATGTGGGAAGCCAGTGAGTTACTTGATCCCAACCACTCACCTCATGTGGGAATTCTTTAACCACCACAGCTGTGTGATACAAACTGCTTGTGTTGACAAACGGCTGTTCCTCTGGTGACTTGTCAACTAGCTCTTGCTGGTATAGAGATTTGGGAACTATAGCTCCTTCTGGAACATCGCACTGGGATAGAAAAATTCATGAAAGGGTTTTGGTAAGTTATACACGTTATATCATTAATTGACTTTATGATCCATTATAAGGAATTGATGAAATGTGTTTGTAGTACAATGGGTTTCCCTGAGAGTGCCTGCTGCCTAAATAAATGCCTACATAAGGGCCTGCTTTTCTAATAAAACCAAAACATTTCCAGCAGTGTTTTGTTTCATTTCACCTGTATGATCTTTTTTCACCACTGTTGGGCACTATGTCAAAGTTTAATTCATTTCTATACATCTCATTCAACGAACTGGTCAATCAAGGACCTAAAATGTCTTAAGAGAGAAGTAAAAATTGAGAAATTGTTTGTCTGATCACCAATCTTATTTTACTCCTCTGACAGATTAGAATCATCACAAGCTTTTTTATTCATGAGTTGGTGTATTGATGGTGAGTTTTAGACATTGCATGCAAAATGAGAAATTTTGAAAATTTCAATAAACGATTCAATAAATGATGTGTAAACAAGAACTCAACTATCTCCATATTACATGGCATGTTATGTTCATTTCTAAATGACAAAAATTCTGTGAATCAAGTAACAAAGTTTTTTAAGCCACTTAGATATGGCTTAAAAGGAAAGAAAATAAAGATATAAATAAAATATTCTTTAAAATATAAAGTAAAAATAATTAATGCAATCTGTCAGATTACCTTCATAAAGCAAATAAAGCACATACTCAGTGAAACTATAATGAATACAAATATCTGGCTAAGATGAGGGATTCTATGATTTTCAATGTACCATGAAGCATTTTGCCTGAGTGCCCACTCAGGCTGAATATTGGTTGATCCAATTTCCCATTCAGCAGGCAATTAGGTTGAAACCACAGTATTTATAGAATGCAGTAAAATTATCTCACTAAGAAGTTGTCGACCACAGTGACAGTGTAAATAGAACTGTAAAGATGTGATGAATGCATTGTGATTATCATAACAATTTGTCTCAAAAGATAGGAGGAGGAAGATGAAAAGGAGGGAGAGGGGAAGAAGTGTGGATAATGAGGAAAAAGGATTGATGTAATACATCTGCAACAAAAGCAGGTATACAGAAGAAAAAGAATGGGAAAAAAAAGAGGAGTATAAGGTGAAGAAGGGGGGGAGAAAAATAATAAGAAAATGTCAAAAATAAGAGAGAAATTGTTAAAAGCAATCAATACTCACATAGCAATCGCCACCCAAGAAGTCTGGTATATACTGCTTATCCATAAACTCTACCAAACCACCCGGCCCCAAGTAATCCTTTCCTCCATAAATCATAAACTTTTTGCGTGTGTTCTCATCAATGAAGGGACTGATCAGAGTCCACAGTACAGGGAATACACGAGGGGCCCTCACAATGAGCAGACGGCCCATGGTTTCTGGATAGTTAGCCTCCACAACTTCGATGATCCGTAGCAGGGCCCGAATTCCAGGTCTCCACAAGTGCCTCATGCTCAGTCCTTCTAGGTCAACAATGCAGGTGCAAGCACTGACAGGGTAGCCTCGTTTCAGAGTGGCTTCCTTAGCTCGCTTCAATCCCTCCTCATTCACAGCTAAGACCTTTATAAAAAAATTTTTAAATGAACAAATTGTGATTGCAAAATGCTTTCCCAACCCTGATAGGAAATGAATAGGAAATTCAACAAACATTTAGTACCTTCTATGTAATTTTTTAAAAGGCTCATGTAAATTTCCTAAATCTATTGAAGATGGATAAATATTCAAGGACTCACTTGTAGGAATCATTATCACACATGCTTGACTTACATAAATATCGCTTTTAGGTTTAATGGTGTTTAGAAAATAGGTGATGGGAGACAAAACGTAAGACAATTTGATCTGATCATTGCAAGCTCTTCGCATGTGCTTAGACTTAAGCAATCCAAATCTCACTCCGATGTAAAAATTTGATCCCCACCAGGAAAAAAGAAATTGGGCAAGTTCTTTTTTAAGCACTCATTCAGAGAGATGATTTATGAGAAAAAATAACATCTCACAAGAAAAACAAAATCTTAAAAATATCTTTAAAATATGATAAAAGAAATATATATGAAGCTGAGGACAATAAAAGCAGTGAGCAAAAATGAAAAAATATTTTTTTAAACTGTCAAATAGGAAACAAATAAGGTTCTGGCTCAAAACCTTATTCAGCTATAACAAAGAAAAAAAAACAACAAAAAAAACAAACTATATGAGCACTACTGTTTAAAATAATTTTTATTATCAGCTGAATAAGGGTTTGAGTTGGAAATGTCCTGTACTACACATTTTATTCTGTTTTGATGCTATAATATTGTTGTTATATGTTATTTCAGTCTATAAAAGTCATGGCTCACATGTCTAAGAACAGCGTCCTCTCCGACAGATCTCAGCAAGCCTTTGACATCCATCTGTCCTAGCTTAAGGATATACAATGGACGACCCTCTGTGGATAGAATTACATGACCCATTACAACATGAAAAAAAAAGGTGAATTCTCAAATACCAAAATGAGACAATTAATTAATTGTTGATACAAACCAACAATTCTATCCCTTTCATAAAATATTTTTTCTGGTCATGATATGTTGGTAGATAATAATAGCAGGAGTAAATGGAACAATTTCCAATAAATAAACAAAAAGAGTTTACAACTTTCACATTGTGTAAAATTTAATATATCGGGCGCAAGAAAACCCCCCGGAAAAGTTTAGAAGCTTGTAAATGCCGGACCATAACAGATGCAAGTCTGAAATATCACCACAATCATACTCATTTATTGAAAATTATGAACACAAATTTGCAAGAAAATATATTGAAAAATTATAATTTGAGTGACAATTGTTTTGATAGACACATCACATATTTGGCACATCAAAGATTTTGACGTAATTCTCAAATTTCGATGATCCATCGACCCCCATTTTGGTTTATGACTGTACGTAACATTTTTTTCCATTATCCAAATGATTTTCTAATTACTTGAATACTGATTCAAACCCATGCATTCGAATTGACCCTTTTAAATCTGCTTCTGTGTAAATCGTTGTGTAACTCTTACAAATTATGTCGGACATCATAAACAAAAAAGCTTTAGTCCATTGGATTCAAGTCGGTAATCATTGGAGACCATTCACCTTTTGAAATAAATTGAATGTCATTTTTTCTTATAAGTAAGGCAGGGTAATGTTTCTAGTGTGGGGAATTGCCACGTTTTATTTTTTTGAAAAGGGGTGATCGGGATAAAGTGATACAAAGTCTGGAATAAGTTCTTCTAACAATGTTACATAATTTTGCCAGTTCACTATTGTGGTTGACGTGTCAATGAAATGTAATCTTGCCCTTCCCTGCCAACTTTCTTCAGCAGATACCATCATTTTTTAAAGTAAAACATGTTGTTATCGCGGTAAAGTCTTTCCAGTGAAATGTCTGATTATTATCATTAGCCTATATGGGTTTCTAGTGAAAGCTAAAATCAAGGCGCAAGTTTGGAAACTTTTGATATTGTCATTTCTAAACAACTTTGGTTTAACCGGCATAGTTTTTTAACCAATAAAGATTTTTAATCAAACTTGGCAAGTTAAA
Source organism: Berghia stephanieae (assembly GCF_034508935.2). Classification (NCBI taxonomy): domain Eukaryota; kingdom Metazoa; phylum Mollusca; class Gastropoda; order Nudibranchia; family Aeolidiidae; genus Berghia; species Berghia stephanieae. Next base: position 42,200,591 of record NC_088364.1, on the reverse strand, counting down.
ACTTAAAGTTTTGCTCTTGTTGTTTTAAAAATTTCGAATGTTTCTGATATCTATTTCGTATTGAAACATTGTCATACTTTTTTCTGTTTTGCTTTATTGTCGCACCCTTTATTACTATTACCCCCTACATTCCCAAAATGAAGTACAGCAAGATTGTTCAGGGCCCAATTTAAGCACCTCTTTTTTTTCTCTCATAGAGGAAGAAACTTAATACCTATTTCTTGCTGTGCTCCTTTATCCTGCAGCTGATGCTTGGGTTACCTCTGAAATCTTTCTAAATAGACCCTTGACAATTTTCCCATGAGTCTAAAGGAATTTCAACATTTTATTCTTAGATCAAAACCTGTGGAATCTTCACTTTAGACCAGCCTTCATTTGTTCATATTTCCCAAGGGCACTATTATTGACCATATTTGAACTGAATTTGCTCTCTAAATGAAAACAGAAAGTTACATTGTAATGGCCAGATGAATAATCCTTTAAAAGTTAAGATTGATAAAAAGTGTATATGTATGTGATACCATTTTTAAAAAATACCTTTGTCACAATAATGCCATCCTCCAGGATAATACTTCTCCAGGATATCCGGTGGTTTGTAGCTGTCCAGGATTCTGTCAATGTTGTGTAGCTTTCTCCATGCCAAAGAATGAACAAGCATCTCTCTGGCTTTCTCCACATTAAATTCTCTGGCCCTCAAGAATCGGAGGATATGAGCATCTTTTGGAATCTGCCATTAAAATTGAGTAAAATATAAAAATAAGATATTGAACAAAACAAACAAAAAAATGTAGAAAACTAGCCGGGCCAAGTTGCTCAAACTTTGAAAAAGCTCTTAAAGAACTGGAAGAGACCCATTAAAAAATATCTGAAAATGTAGAAAAATCTCAAAACACTGGAAAATAATCATTTTATCTATTGATTTTTTTTTCATTATTGTTCTTATCTATTGAGTCACAGGTTGGAGAGATTCTAAACAAATGACAGCTGTCAAAAGGAGTGACCACCACCATAATTTGGTATGGTGTCTGGATGAACCAGATGATAAAAACTGGGGTTGAGGTTGAATTGATCAGAATTAAGAGTTTTCAGTTTTTAGTGGTTGAAACAACATGACTACATTTGTTCTTTTCAGTTAAGGTATATGGAATTGACTCAAATTTCCTAATCTCAGGCCTGCATCTGCCCCCTGAATAAATTGCCTGAAAATCCGCAAGACGCATGGGGACAACTTCCCCCTGAAGCCAAAGCTTTTTCAATATAACATGAGCAAAGATCCCCATTTCCCAGAATATTTTCTTAGAATTTTAACAATTCAATAGGCTGTGAAACAAAACAAAAAATTTTAATTTAAAAAAAATTATTTTCCGTGGAGCGAAATTGCCGGAAATGCCAGCATTGTTGGCAAATTTACAGGCCTGCTAATCGACATTTAACATTAAATATTCTGAATCTGTTCCACCTGGACAACCAGATTAAGGAAGTGAGTCACATTTGTACAGATGAACAGGATTGCCTTTTGCAAATAAAAACACCAGATCCAGACCCTGAACATTTGAAAATGGTCCAGTTTAGGATTTGAGGTGATTACCTTTCCTTTATTGGATTTTTGAAGCCATCTTCTCAATTGTACCAGTTGACTCTCCTCCACCATGGTTAGATGTCCAAGGAAACGGGCAATGTAATCAGCGTCTATCTTGTCGTCTTCATGTTTACAGGTTGGGGAATCTGCACAAGGGAAATGAAGAAATAATGAATCAATGATAAACAAAAAAAACAATAAAACAACTTGCTGTTTTGCTGCTTTTTTTCATGCTCCTCCTCTTTTAACTATTACAAATTAATCAGTATCAACTTCCCATATTATATACAGTTTTCTCCTACCAATATGGTCCCCTCCATTGCAAATGGATAGCTGGTCTGATAAAAGTAAAGGAGATGCAGACATAAGTGGTCACTCTGCTGCATCATGCCATTGACCAAGGACATTGCTTTGCTCAAAGAGCAATCCCCAACACAGAGAAGCACTTGATCTACTATCACATGATTTAATTGCAAATAAATAAACGATAAATAAACAAACAAATTTTAACATATCTGCACAATTAAATATATTGTATTTTCACTGTGCTCAATGCGTTGCACTTTGCTTTATTTATTCCTCCAAGAGGGCCATATGGAAAAAATATCCATTTCATGCTGTTGGAAATCCTTATTGAACTAGCTCTATTAAATATCTGTCACTTGCATATGACAGGTACTAATCACAGGTGAGTCAAGTGATGTGTATTAAGTGTCTGATCCAAGGACACCATGCAGGAGCAGGAGTTTTAGAATCATTGTCGCACATCTGATCATTAATCACCCCTCAACATCATTGCATTTGTTAAAAGAGACCTCAGAAAATGAGTCATCAAAATATTCACCTTCCTGTGGGGTCAAAGACCGTTTCCTGATGGAAGCAGCAGTAGCACCCAGAATCAAACTCCTCTGACTACTAACACTCTCTGAACGACTGCGCAGACCACTGTCCTGACTGGGGCTTTCCTCGTCCTCTTTTTCTGGATCTTCTTCAAGAGAGGATTGCCCTACCCAGGGAGGGATGTATGTCACTCCCTCATCCAAGAGTTCATTAATGTAATGTTCTATCACCTCTTTGCCCTGGGGAAAAATAATTCAAATGTGATTTGATTTTAAATAATATTCAAAGAAGAATAAGTTACCAAGGGTAACAAATCAAGGGTTAAAATGGGATCACACTCACACTCAAATTGGAAGATTAAAAAAAAAACAGGCACAAAAAAGCAACAAACAAAAAACTTGAGCTTTTATAAAGAACAATATCCACTAATTATGCTCAGAACTCTTTACAAGGGGTCCCAAGCCAATAGCAACACTTAACATTTAGGATGATGCATAACGCACATAAGGCACTATTATACATTTTTTCAACAAAATCAAAAGAACCTATTGGTCCGAACGTGAGTGTAATACTGCAAGAACACAAAGCAGCACAAAGGGGAGGGCTTGTATTATGTCAAAATCATCTACTCACCTTCTTAATATTGGCTGAATACTGTTTCATGGCAATTTTCTCCACTGTATTTTCAAAACCAAAAAAGTGTTTGATGTCCAAACTGGCCTCTTGTTCAAAACATGTCCAGTTTGGATTATCAGGATGGACCTGGAAAGCAATAAGAAGGTTTCTAATGAGATTTATCACCTTTTCCAAGGTGTAATTTTCCTCTAACCTGATATCAGATCTAGCCACTTTCATAAAATGACAAAAACAGCCATGTAACTTCAGCTTCACTGTATTACAGTTTGATGGTCATTTTGTTATTGACTAAAGACGAGTTTGAACATTAATTTGTCTTTCTTTGTATTTTGTTTTCATCAAATTTTTTTTTGGAAGCTGTTGGAACTATAATTTGCCAAATTTGACGGAAACGCATTCATTAATACCATAGTACTGTTATTTTATGTGACCTGATAAAAAAACAGGAAACGTAATTGCAAAGAAAAAAGGGGATATGGGCACAATAGCAAAAATATAATAAATGAAATAGGATAAGTAGAGAAGTGATAACATGGCATGACTATAAGAATAATGGTGACAGTATTCTAGTGATTAGGTCTAATACACAATATGGGTAAATAGAGAATCCTACTGAATGCTGATGGGTTATGAATTCACAATACTATTGCCCTATTAGAAGTACTGCTTGGTTAACCAATCAAAATAATTATCTAAGTAATGTCATTAATATTAACTAAAGTCAAAGAGATAGTAAACTGCGAGAAACTGTGGACGGAAAGAAATGAACAAAAATGAATAAAACAACTTGGTATTTTGTTCTATTTCAAGTTGATATATTAATTTTTGTTCGCTGCTTTTTAACATTAATTTAAGGATTTGATTATTTTTTTAAAAGTAGTCCTTCAGAGCCACCAGGCCCATGGAGCTGGAGTTTATCCTGGTTTCTTTAGCACGAAATGGGATAGGACGCTAGTCTATCGCAAAGAACTTTCCACCAGATCTAACAAAACAAGCTACCCAATCAATGCTGAGTGAGGTAGAAAAAAATCTCGACTGCATCCGGGATCAATCTCAGTCCCTGTGCTCGTGAAGCAAGTGCTCTACCAACTGAGCTATTGAGACTCCCAAAAGGTTTGATTAGCTGTCTTAAAAAATCATTTTCCTATTTAAAATTTTACTTTCTTCCATTTCTTTGAATGTTTATGCTGTGAATCAAAGTCAATAACAATTCTCACAGGACTTACAGAGTAATGACAATATTCATTGACGTTGATTCTGGATGAGAAGCTTTCATTGTGGGCTGATATGTCCAGCACTCTCTTCCTTCTATTAAGATGGTTCTTTTGAATGAAAATCACATGCTCTACACCAACCAGCTGGGAAATAAGTAGAGTACAAGTATTACAAATCAAACCTTGATTTCAGATCTAATTTATTTTTTTATTTTTTTCCAAACTAAGTTACAACAACAACAAAATCTTGGTGAAAATGTCAGATCGTGCAATGTTAAATCCTAAATGGGAATTGGTGAATGTGTACAGAATGACACAGAAAAATCGTAAATACAGGAGGTAAGTCAATTGGGCTTGAGATAGCATGCTGCATTTGAGTTAATATTTATTTAAACTTACGGCCATGGGCAGACTGGCCTAATGGAAATTTTACATATAGTTTTCATGGAAAATGATTAGTGATCACTATAATCACTGTTATATATTACCACTTTGTCCTCAGCAGGATAAAATGATTCTTTGAAGTCATAATTATCATATCATAATCATTAAGAGTTACATAGGTCAAAAGACCTTTAAATACCCTGTTGTTTTTGCAAATCTATATAAAAAATAGTTAAAAACAAACAAAAGAAAAGATCAAATTGATGCATGAACTTTATAAATACACAAAATCGTATATACAAACAAAATGTCAATAAATAATCTTTCACCACAGAGCATATTAATATTTCTGAAAAACAAATCTCATTCATCGTGCATATACGGTATATGTACTTCAAGGCATGGAGTTCTCTATCAACTGAATTTTTTAAAGCATTTATTGTTTCAGCAATTTTTATATTAAAATCAAGTGAATTCCATGTCCTGAAAGCATGTTGGATAAATGAGTTCTGTCAAATATTCATAGAACATCTGGTGATAAATATCTCATAGTTATCTCCTCGTGTGAGTGTGACCAAAGAAAACTAATTAAAAAATTTTCATAATCAAAGTTATGCGTCTGCATTTAAAATAAGTGTACAAGATCGCCTCTTTATGTTCTGTACTTAAGTGATGGTAGTTTTAGTCTTTTCAATTGATCTTCATGTGACAATTGTTAAAACTGATAAAAATTTAGTTGTTTGTCTTTGGATGATAAATGTGCTCTAGTACCAACTCTTTTTTTCAACGAGTTCTATTGAATTTAAAATGATAAATCGTTCTGTCAATAGGTTCTCAAAACCCAATTTTAAAATAAAAAGCAATCTGCAAACAATTAAATTCTCTGCATAGATTTCTGTGGTATTAAAATGACACCAAGATCGGCAAAATCAGATAATAAAGAAAAAAGATATGAATCCTCAAACTGCGGAAAATGGTCCAAAATGTGATTATACTATAACTGTAAAATTTGCCTTTTTGAAGTCGTGAACAAAAAAATATTACAAAGCTATAGAAATAAAAATTAGTAAATAGCTAAAAAAAATTGAACATTGCGCTTAATTTTTTTCAGACCTATGAAATGACTAGTGTTTGAGTTATATTAAAAGAAAAATGATGACTGAGAGCAAAACAAAAAAAATCGTGAAAGGACAGGAAATTGGTAAATTTGAGAATTTCAAAAAGTCATAAATTTTTTGTTTGTGCTCCTATATACAGAGATGCCAACTTTAAATTTGGCTCACAGGAATTTCAGACACCACTCGCAGGAATTTCAATGCTGAAAGAGTAATTTCCGCACGCAAGAAAAGGGAATTGGGATGGTATTTGGCATTGTGTTTACATATTACATAGTTCTAAATAGATAACGAATTAGAATTATATTATGATATAATATAAACACAATGCCAAATACAATCCCAAAGTTTCCTTATTTCAAATGAAGTAAAGCTCCAAAACCGAATGGTGGTGATTGTAGTACTGGTGGTAGTGAGGATGATGTGGTGTTGGTGGTGGTTGTAGTAGTATTAGTGGTAGTGACGATGATGTGGTGGTGGTGGTGGTTGTAGTAGTAGTAGTGGTAGTGATGATGATATGGTGGTAGTAGTTGTAGTAGTAGTGGTATTGATGATGATGTAGTGGTGGTTGTTGTAGTAGTGGTAGTGATGATGATGTAGTGGTGGTGGTTGTAGTAGTTGTGGTAGTGATGTGGTGATGGTGGTTGTAGTAGTGACAGTGATGATAATGTGGTGGTTGGAAAGGGGGGGGGGGGGGATCCTTGGAACAAATTGACCTCACCGGAATTAAACGGCTGTTGCCCGTAACCCAGAATTTTTTTCCTCCAGACCCGAGTTTTTTCCGGTGAAACCGGAGTTTTGGCATCACTGTATATAGCTTCGTAGGAACATAATCCATATGAAATTAAAATATTAGTTAAGGGGGGGGGGGGGGGGGGGGCCACACTAAAGGGTCATTTTTTTAATTTGATGAAATATCCTAAACTTCTATGCACAGTCATAATGTACCTGTTTGGGAAGGATGATTGATATCATTCTTTTCGAAAAAAGTTGCCCATTGCTATGGAAACGACGCCATATTGGAAAATAAACAACACCTCTTAAAAAGTCAAAGGCTTTTTTGTTTATCAACCGATTGCAATAATATTTTGGTCACAGGTAGAAAAAAGGAAAATAAAGAGGCTCTAGAAGCCCGATTTTTAATTTTTTAATTAGAAACTTTAAAAATTAAGTTCAAAGTTATTACTCGATTATTCCCCTTGAAAAAAGTTACATAATTTCAAATTACTCATAAAAATATTCTTTTTTCAAAAATCCGGCTCCTAGAGGACCTGCATATTTGTATGACACTCATTTGTAGAAAGTTTGAAGAAGATTGGTTGAAAACTGAGGGAGGAGATAGGTTTTTAGTGACGAAAATTGCAGTTTTGAGAAAAACGCATTTAAAAGTCAAAGTAAACGAGTTTAGGGGAAAACTCTCCTCTCGCTCTCTGATTGGATTGTGACCACATGACATAATTAAGAACAAAGTGATTGGTTATTGACGATAGAGGAGAGTTATTATTTTTCATTGATATGTTTTTGCCTTTACTTAGTTATAAAGATTATTTGATATTCTTTCATGAAATCAGTCCACTGAAACTAAAAATTGGCAGGAATTAACCATACTATGGGTCACAAAATACGTTATTTTGAGTCGAAAAAAAACTGAAGATGAAGTTCTCATGCAATTTTTTATGCAGACAAATGGTCACATGACAACATCCCACCAAAATCTAATTTTAGCAAACTGGGTCAAATGTCGCTCCCCCCCCCCCCTTAACACACCTGAAGGAAAACTGACAATCAGGTAATAATATCTATCAGTAAAAAGTCTAAAAAAGAATGCTTCTGGCGACTACATAATCCATTGGCAAATGTGACCACAGCTCGACAATGCTCACACATGTATTGAGAGAGAGAGAGAGAGAGAGAGAGAGAGAGAGAGAGAGAGAGAGAGAGAGAGAGAGAGAGAGAGAGAGAGAGAGAGAGAGAGAGAGAGAGAGAGAGAGAGAGAGAGAGAGAGAGAGAGAGAGAGGCGATTAAAAAAAACAAGAAACACCCTCTTTCAAGAGCTCATAGCTAACTGCCGTTGGTTCGTAATTAATTATATATTGCCATTTTATAAGGAAGAAAGTTCGATTTTTTTCAAGGTTTGGTTCAATTCTTTACTTGAGATCTATTTGAGACCAATATTACAAAAAAGAAAAAAAGAAATATGACTTGGTTTTTTAGGTGCTTTCAGGTGTCAAGTTTTCAAGCGGACTATATCTTTGAAGGGTTGGCTTAAGCACTTTAAAACAAGACTATTTATCGCTCAAAACAGTCAATCGTCATCAAGATGTCAGATTTTGAAGACGACCACCCTCGAAATCCATAGATTTTCGTCACTGGATTTTCACTGTCTTTACTCAACTTTTCATGAAACAAAATAAACAACCACAAACATGAAACCACATTCAAAATAAATATTAAAAAACGATCTTTGTTTTGATATAAGTTTTATAAAAATGTATTGTGGGTTCCTTTGAAGATTTTGAGTTGAAGTTGGGTAATTTTCATCGCTGTTATAGTGTAGGTTCAAAATAATATTCAGACACCAATATTTAGTTTTTATCATGTCCATGTATTTAGGCTTTCACAATTCAGCCAAGTGTGCCTTGACTGTACCATCACACGCCATCACAGGTTCATAATTGATCTTAAGAAATAATAATACGGTCTTCTGTTGTTGAGAGAGATATACCAACCTTGCGAAGTAGATATGGGGCATCTACATGTAACCGACATCTTCTTTCCACTATGTGCTCTGATTCATCATCTGATTTCATTTCACTGAGGATGTCACATCCTAAAAAGGCTGGGATCATTTTACAACTTGGGAACCTTTTCTCATATGCCTGAAAAAAAAAAATAAAACAGTTCTCTTTAGGTAGAGACTAGGAAGACACCTGTCTGGCAATAATAAAAAACCTGGACTTTTAATTTTTGGTGTCTGGCAATAACCAAAAGCCTGGTCATTTCGTTGATCACATTGGCAGAATTATTTTATGCAAAATGCCAAACTCAGAGTGAAAAATACCAAATAATCTGAAAAAATGCCAGTGGTAATTTGTGTCCCAAATCAGTTAATATCAAGTAATATTTAACACAAGATGAAAGTAAATGGTACTCAAATGCCAAATCAAGCTTTTTTAAAAAAGCAAATGGATCAATGAAATGTAAGTTTGTGACACTTTGAACTGAAAACAAAAAAACTGTCAATTCTGCCTTTTTTTTTTCAACCAGCAAGAAACTTGTAAACTTGTTAATCAGCAAATCGGTTCAAAGTCCACCAACCATTAAAAATTTCACAACCTACCTACCTGTTAACTTTATTTATCTTCTTTTGTTTCTATAATTTGTTCATTCTCACCTAATTTTGGGGATATTGATGATGGCTGGGAATTTGTTTGTTTCGCGGATGAATCCCTAAGCCTAGGTGAACTAAGTGTTGTTCACCCCAAAACCGACCTACTATTTTCCTGTCTACCTCATACAATATAATATCACATTTCCACAAAACTAGATCCAACAACATATTAACCGAATCAGAGATGATAACAACTATCAAAACAAGGACGCAAAGATGGTGGAAAATTCTTTTTACAGAGCGTTGCAAATGATAAATGTCCCCTCCCCCCCCCCCCCCCCCCCACCTCTTTTTTAAGAAAAATATTTTTCTTTCTCTCTCTTTTAGTTCCTTTCTAGCAAATTGTCATATTCGTCCCGACTCCAATCTCAAAAAGTATATTCTAAAAAGAATAAATAATTAAATAGCAAACAAATAGAAATATTAAGAGAGCGACCAAATGGTCAGATAGAGGAAAAAAAACAAAACAATAATTTAAAAAAAAAAAAAAAACATTTTAAAGAAATTCATGCTCAGAAACGGAACAAAAAAGGAGAAAAGAATAGACTCAAAAAAAAAAAAAGATAAAAAAAAGGGGGAGTGATCGGATTCGAATCTGTGCAGCTAAAAGGAGCAAAATGAAAGGTGGTCTAACCCACTGAGCTGTCTACCCACACCGGTACCGATGTATCTTAAAATTCATATATGAGCTAGACATTTTTCCACCATCTTTATTCCTTGTTTTGATAGTTATTTTCATTTATGATTAGAATATGTTATTGGATCTAGTTTTGTGGACGTGTGATAATAAATTGTATTGTGTTGTATGAAGAAGACAGGAAAAAAACAGGTGTTGTCGGTTTTGGGCTTTGGGGTGAACAACATCTTGGCCTAGGAATTCATCCGCGAAATAAACAAATTCCCGGCCATCATCAATAATCCCAAAATTGTCGTCAGAATGAACAAATTATAGAAACAAAAGATGATCAATAAAGTTAACAGGTAGAAAGGTAGTGAAAATTTTCATGATTGGTGGACTATGAACAGATTTGATGATTAACAATTTTCTTGCTAGTCGAAAAAAAAAGGCGAATTGCCAATTTGACGTTTTCAGTTCATAGTGACAAAAGAAATTTCATTGATCCATTTGCTTAAAAAAAAGGCAGTGTCTACACTGTACACGGTAACCGGGCAACTAGCCTCAGGATCTACGTACACGTTAGCCCACGTAACTGGTTTGCCGTTCAATACAAGCAATGGATGGACCCCGCTCTGTAAGTGTGTGTGTGTGTGTGTGTGTGCATGTATGTTATTTTTAAAAAATCAAACAATACAATTTAACCCATTAAAGGCGAGATTCAAGGTTACCGTGTATGTAGATCCTGAGGCTAGGTGCCTGGTTAGTAAAGAAAATAAAGATACCAAAATGTCTGCGATATTCCTCTTTATAACGAAGTTATGCATCTTTAATTGAACCCCCCTAAAACTAAAACTTTTAGTAAAAGCGAACGGCAATTTCAAGTCATGTGCAAGTTGGGTCACAATTTGACTCCCACTGCTGCTGCTCACTACACTGCCTAAAGTTACCGTGTCCCCCCCCCCCCCCCCACCCCGTTAAAAAAAAAAAGAAGCTGTATTTGACATTTGATCACTATTTACTTTCATCTTGTGTTCAATATCACTTGATATTAACTGTTTTGGAATACTAATAACCACTGCCATTTTTTTCAGAATATTTGGTATTTTTCACGCCTAGTTTGGCATTTTGCCAAATTGCATAAAATCTTTCTGCCAACTTGTTACATGTGTCTTTCATTTCAATAACGGAAATGGTTATTCTACAACACAATTGGTCGAATTGTGAATTCTTATTATGACGGAAAGATAACGGAAATGGTTATTCCCAGACAGGGTCTGCCAATCACCCAGACACCTGTCTGGGAATAACCAATTTTCGTTATTGGCAGACATGTCTGGGAATAATGACAGCCTAATAATATATATATGAATACTTACAGCCATCACCAATTCAAATGGATATTTGTACACCCTGACGGGTGATTGATATGTGTGAACCATGGCCAAAAGATTCGTTCACAAGCAAGGGTCCACGTATAAATGCTATCTGTGTATAACTGTGAAAGATCGTCTAGACATTGTAGTTACTCTTCAAAATCCAATTTTAAAAAAGAAAATAAACATAACGAGATATTATCTCAGATAATGACTGCTGACATAAACAACTTATGTCAACAAAGATGATCAACGGAAGCGGAAGTTGCATAAATATTATGTTGACTGTTGAACTTTTACGGAGGTCACATGATGATTCGCCGTAACTGAGCATTAACCGATCAGAATATTTCCTACCATTTACCTCATTCCGTCCCCTTGACTATGTTAACGAAAAGGCCTGAGCCATCTCTAGAACATGCCAAACACACAAATTGGTCAGGCCCATAAGTGAGCATTTCTCACTTTATTTTGACACAATAATAAAGAAATAGCATCCCGATGCTTGACAACACTGCACATTTTTTTTTCAATCATCTGTGTTAAATTTGTGAGTGATGCTCAGGATTTGTGGGTTGTTTGCTCTGGGTGATAGGCAAGAACTGTCTATGGGTCTTCGGATCATGGTCTTCGGTTGCTGTCAAAGGCAAATTATGCTTTATTTAAAATTTTAGTCAAAAATAAAACCACTGAAATGTTTATTTGATTAATTATAATATTATATACGATAACTGACATAATTTTCAATAGTCTATGCACTGTATTTTGATTTAATAATTGAGACTCATACTATAAATAATAGTAAAAAAGGCATCCATGTCAAAGCTCGACAGGCATAGCAGGTCACGGAGGAACCATCAATTTTGTACAACTTGGCTTAAAAATGATATGTCAGATTTTATTTTGGTGAACAATGATTTGAGATTATAGTCATGTATTTAAACTAATTTAAAAAAAAAAACAAAAAAAAAAAAAAAAAAAAACACAAAAAACAAGGGTCAGTGTTATTCAGAATCGAATACTACTCTAGTCCTTCGACACGATCATAAAATCCTTGTTGATCGATTTCAAATCAGATTTGGAATTAATGGGAACGCCTTTAAGCGCAGCAAGAAACATCACGCGTCACCTCTGCTAAAAGAGCTTCATTGGCTTCCTGTTAAGGAGCGAATATTGTACAAAGTTCTGACATTGTGTTTTAAATGATTAAATTCAAATAAACCAACTTATCTTTATGATAAATTGAACTTATATACACCAACCCCAGGGACGGCTGGTAATAATGGGCAGGGTGGGCAAATACCAGCCTGTTTTTTCAAGTTATATGCTGTATTACCAGGTCCGAAATAATCAAATCTAAATTAGATAATTTCAAAAGTTACTACTTAAAATTGATACTTTGTACTGAAATCAATTTGTGTGTATTTTTGATAGATTGCGAATCACCATGCATCCCGTAATACATAAACCAGGATACGCTCCTGTTCTTTTTATCACCCCCCCCCCCCCCAACCACTCCACTCCACTCCGCCCACATCGTCATCTCATCGTCACGTCGCCTGACGGTGATTTTGCTGTCTGGCCTCTCTAGTACTAGGTCGGGCTAATTCAAATGAGCCCACCTTATTAACCAGTGTACACTAAATAGAGATTTTGGCATACGAACTTTTTCTTATTTATTGCCTTACTTGTGCTGGGAAGGTTCCAGTATTGAATTAAATTTATTAATTTACTAATATTATATCAATTTAGTATTAGTTTGTGTTGTTTTAATATATTTGTTTATCCATTTAAATTATTTCTTTTTTTTCCCTCGTTTTCTTTAGTGTTTCTCAAAACTCATTTATTTAAATTGTTTTCTTATTTGTTTGTTGTTGTTGTTGTTGTTTTTTGTTGTTGTTTTTTGTTGTTGTTTTTTGTTTTGTTTTTTAACAAATTAATTTGTTAATTCTTTTTTTTTTTATTATTCTTAAAGTAATTACCGCTGTATTTTTATTGCCAGACTAAATATTTTTGCAAAACAATGTAATTTTCTATTGTATTTCCTCTAATAAAACAAAACACTTTTATTCAAAAGTCACGACTAAATAAATATATAAAATACAACCACCATTTTGGTTTTCTCAACAATTGAATTAGTATACGAGAAATACTCTTCTGAGTAAGGAGATAGTTGAATTCTAAGTTATAGAGGAAATACGGAAGGGTGGGCAGATTCCGTACTTGCCCGTCCTGAAGCTAATACATACATAAGATGGTTCGCGATGAAGAGGCGGGAAGCAAGGGATTGGTTGGGTAAGGAGCAAAGATAACACGGTAATTATTGTGACGATAGTCAAACGAATACATGAGGAGAGATTGGTAACATTATTTTGTCTTAATTATATTGTATGAAGTATTGGCGAAAGCCTAATATTAAATAAACGTTGTTTTTGTTTGTCTTATTTTGACTATGGAACTGATACTGATACTTGTCATAGCAGACCTGCCTACTTTAGATAGGAAAATAAAAATCGTAGTTTTCAGGGCTAATAAAATCGTAGATATTTTAACTACCCTTTAAAAAAATCACCGGAATTTTCGTCTGTTTTGATAGATATCAAATTTTAAAAAACGAGAAAAAATAATTGGAAACGTAATAATGATGGTGATGGTGGTATAGTGGTAGCGGTGGTGGTAGTAGTAATGATGATGGTAATATTATTATTATTATTATTATTATTATTATTATTATTATTATTATTATTATTATTATTATTATTATTATTATTATTATTATTTATTATTATTATTATTATTATTATTATTATTATTATTATTATTATTATTATTATTATTATTATTATTTATTATTATTATTATTATTATTATTATTATTTATTATTATTATTATTATTATTATTATTATTATTATTATTATTATTATTATTATTTATTATTATTATCATTGTTATTATTATTGTACGTATTGGTGGTATTACTATTGTTGTATTTTTTTTTGGTGGTTATTAATGGTATCAGTTTATTGTTTGGTCCCATTTGCCATTATTTTCCACTTTCATGTATGTGGTCATCAAATTGTATGATTAATTGGCGAAAGCCTAAGATTGAATAAATTTTGTAATATCGTATGGTAACCATCATTGTCGACGACATCGTCGTTGTCATCATAATCATCATCATCATCATCATCATCATCATCATCATCATCATCATCATCATCATCATCATCATCTCATTAACAACAACAACAACAATATTAACAACAAGTACAACAATAGAAATAAAAACAATATCAACATCACCATACAATTTCCGTCATCGTCTCCACAACTATCATTCTAACCAACAGCACCACCAAAACCACTACCATAATTACCCCTCACCGCCTCGTCTTCCTCCTCCTCCTCCACCACCACCACCACCGCTACCACTATTCCAACCACTACCACCACCGGCACAATCATTCTGACCACCAAGACAGCAGTAAAAATTATGCAATTTGAGCTCTGAATGAAACTCGAGTCATATCGCTGTTGTTGCTTCTCCATGAAAACTTTAAGGTTACTACGTACTACTGAAAACCAGAAATATTTAAAAGCAATATTAATATCGCCGTTGAGGGATTAAAGCATCTCTTTAATTTTTCGAGTGAAGGAAATGGACTTGTATTGTCAAGGTGTTGTCGCATTATGTCTCGTCGCTTTATTTTTTAGTTGTGTTCTCTTTCGTGATTCATTTTTGATTACGTTTGGAAGAATTAAAATCTACTGGTATTGTCATTTCATTGTGAATGTGATTATTGGTGGTTGAAATATTTTTTGTTTAAAGGCGAAAAAAAAAATCAAAAAAAAATTTTATTAAAAAAAAAACAAAAAAATAAAAAATAAAAAATATATCATATATATATATATATATATATATATATATATATATATATTATATATATATATATATATATATATATATATATATATATATATATATGACCGAATCCTCTTTGCCCAACCACTGTAAATAGGCTAGAACCGCCACTGACCAACCCGATCCCGTCGTTCGTCACCCGATGGAAAATTGCTTGTCACTATAGGAAAGAACTCTTACGGGTCATGTGGAGGACGATCCTTTTCTAGAAACATCCTAACCTTCTGGAACAAACTTCCAAAAGAAATACGATATTCTTCATCGAAAGATATGTTTAAAAAGCATCTTAAGACTTTGTTTTCCAAATTGAATTGTTGAAGCCCCTGTAAAGCGCTCTGAGCACTTCCTCGTGATATGGAAGAGCGCTCAACACATATTATACTATATTATTATTGTGTGTGTGTGTGTGTGTGTGTGAGAGAGAGAGAGAGAGAGAGAGAGAGAGAGAGAGAGAGAGAGAGAGAGAGAGAGAGAGAGAGAGAGAGAGACTTTTTTGTTTACATTCTCCAGTTTCTTCTTAAACATCAAATAAATGAAGCGCCGTCGTTATCATACAATCGAAAGTCGTCGTTCAAAGACCTGTGAATTAGGTTTCTTGCTACGCTTAAGGACTAATCTTGCAGGAAGGATTGTTTTGAATTCTTTGCAGCCTGGGTGTACGTTGGATAAAACAACAAAAGTGAGTTCCATGCCTGAGGAGGAGGAGGAGGAGGAGGAGGAGGAGGAGGAGGAGTCAGATATTTCCAACGATATTTCTCAAATTTTCTTTTAACGAAGAAGGGGCGATTTTTCATGACTGCTTGAACTAGAACAAGTGTGGCGCCAAATGGCCAACAAATGCTGACTGGCTGTTGGCTGTGATGTTGAAAAGAAAAAAACAAACAAAATTATTGCATTGTATTTTTAAGTCAATGCGCGCACTGATTTATCTTGATTTTCCACAGTGACTTTAGTTTTTTGTCACTGTGTCTGATTTGTCATCAAGCACATTGTGACTGTATTATATAAGTAATATAATAAGCAACACACACCCATCATGTCCATGATTTATCCGAGCAATACACAGCCCGATGATGTTGGGGTTTTGTTGCAAACAGATGAAAAGGATGGCGTATCTACAAAGCATGAACGATTGCGTTCAAGCGTCAAATATGATTGTAATAGGTTCATTGTGAAAGACAGGAATTTCGGGAGACAGTTTGCTCATTTGTACGCGGAGAGATTGATGACGATGCGGAAAATATTGTCAAAGACTGCCTCCAAAAGATGGGGTGAGTTTTGGGTTCAGGGTAACGTCACATACAAAGCTATCATTTTGACTTACATGAATTAAACTGCTGATTAAACTTAAGTAATTTTAGCTTTGATCTAGTAGATTGCTAGGCTAGTCATACTTAATGACGGCTAGATTTCCAGCCTGTAGGCTAGCCGTACTTAAGGCTAAGTAAGGCACTTTGATAAAATTTTCAATCTCAAAATATCTTGATTTGACTCAGTCAGGGGGATGGGACTTGAAAAAACATAAAATTTGATACTTTATTTGTTTCTCTACGACCTACGGTTCCAGAGTTATTTATATTTTTCTATTGAAATTTTTTGTCAATTTTACAGAGAGAATCTGTGATCTCACTGCTGCCTCAAAACCAGCATCTCGCGGCGATCGGGAAATTTTGAGTTTTACAGTCATCATGGCCCACTTATTGTTTTCAGTAATTTTGTTTCAATTAAAAAATAAATGGCAAGTGTTAGGTATCATTTTAATGGTCAGAAAATAAGCTTTATTTTCATATAAATCATTTTCATGGATGAAAAGTATGGAACAAATTAAGGATAAATGAAAATGGAAAAAAATATGAGGTTTTTGTCCTAAAAAGTGGGGTTGATGGCGGAAAAAAAAAATATTGAGCGAGTGTCTCAATGTTGATGAAATTATGCAGAGATATTCTTCAATTAATTGTCTATCGATGTATGAAGTATAATTAAAATGTATCCATAATTTAAAAAGTTCTTATAATTCAAACATTTATAAATTTTTATTACATAAGCTTTCTGAGAAATACAATCAAGAATTAAGAATGAAATACACCGTTAGAAAGCTTGTTTTGTGCCCTTTATAATGATACCAAAGTTAGTCACATAGGTTCACAAATAACGCCATGGTGACCAAAACAGTAAAGGGTCAAAAATAAAGTTCCAAAAAACGAGTTTCACCTTACAGTGAGCCTATCGGCGGCCACTGGACTGGAGTTATCAAAGTGCCTGGCTAAGTAAAGGTAAAAGGACGGCTAGACTAGAATTCAACTCACACGTATGCAAAGACTATCTGGATGCGGGCACTAATGCTCACCACCCTGAGGTAGTTTACACAGGTACTTCACAGATACAGATCACTGTTCTATCCCCTATGTATGATACTCCACTTGGAGGTTTAATCAGTACTTCACAGATACAGATATAGTGTTCACCAAAGTTTGATTCACCAAATAGGGTAATGGTTTCCGGTAATGCATTGTTAAGAAGGCTGTCATTTAAGTATAGATATATTTTGCGATAACAACATCATCAAGCATTTTTTGACAGAGTCTCTTGTTTGTTTTCATTTAAAATATACCAGCATTATTGTCCAAGATGGAGATTTTCACTGTACTTTCTGTATTAGAATAGTGTGTTATTGTTATATTGCATGAAATACATTTGTATATATTTTACTACTTTTTCATCATTCCTTCTCCCCTCCCTCCCCCATATCATCTTAGGGACCAACTTTCCTCAGCGGAAACTTCATGAACTGAAGAGCGATGAAAAATGTATTGTCATCGGAACACTTTTCAAGCACATGGAACTGCAGCCCAGTATTCTGAAAGAGATCAGTGAAGAAGTAAGAAAACAAATAAGTTTGGATTGTTTTTATTCCAATTCACTTCATACTTCATTTACCTCTCATGTTCTACACAAAAGATATATTGAGTTATCAATAATTTTCTGAAATGAAGTGCTTAGCTGATTACCTAAGAAATGTATTAAGGCTGAATAATTACGCTGAGATCTGTGGTGGAAGTTTTTTTTAACGATCTTAACAATGATGGGGAAACTGACTGGCTGTCAAGTCCTAACAGTTGAATATTAAATGATATAAGACAACATTCTATTTTGTGTAAAAGACTGAGATAACTCAGTCATCTGCTGCAAACACATAGAATAAACAATAGGGGATAAGCTCAAGTGGGGAAAATGAGATGCTGAAAGTGGGGCTCAAACCTGGGTCTTCTGGGTGGAAATACAATGTTTTACCATCTCACTCCCCATTGTTGATTGAAGTGTTTAAGAGCATGTCTAACTTTCGAATGAAATTTTCCAAGCACAACTTGATGCCCCAGCCAATACGTAGTCGGTACACAAGTGATAACGACAGATTGATCATGGAAGACGAGCTTCAGAGAATAATTTTGATTGGAGATCTCAAATGCTCTCAATTTGTAACAGGTATGATTTTGTTTGCACTGGCATTTTGACTGTTTTTAAAAAAAAGATATTTTATCTGTGTTTGTAGGGCATTTTGATAGCAGTCCTAAGTAGTAATACAGAACCGGTGACCTACATAGGAGTAATGAAAAAAATTCATGAAATTGTGAAGAAACGATATCATACATTGTTTTGACAATATATATTTAAATAATGGGGTTCCAGCAGCCCAATTTTTAGAGATATTGACATGTACACTCTAAGATGGAATCCCCATAGGATGTTATTTTTACCCCATGGGTAATATGGTCAAAATTAGATGTGATAAAAAAGTTTTTTTAAAGGTCTTATAATATAAAAATACTTTTTCAATATCTTGATTTGAGCATATTATTTGAAAAAATATTGACCAATTTTTTGTTGGGAAGCTAATAATTTGGTAAGTTTCAAGATATAGCCTTAAAAAAGAATAATTTTTTTTTGACGTCAAATGTTCAATTAGGGCAGGCTTAGGAATTTTTTCATAATGCCTTGAAATATATGTAGCAATTTGTCATTGTCCATTTATAGAAATAACATTAATTCATTAGTGTCACGATCAAAAATTTGAAAGGAAGTGTACATTGCTTATTCCCTCCCTTTCAGGTGTTGTAGTGGCAGTGCTAGGCTTGGAGCCAGAAGATGACAAGGGAAAGTTCATTGTAGAGGATTACTGTTTTCAAGATTTACCGGCACAGATACCACATCCTGTCATGGAAGAAGAACGGTTAGTGAGCCATTATTTTAATAAGTGGTATGACACTAGGTATGATTGGTTGATTTGGATCTCCACCAATGCACAAGACGCGCCCAAGATTGTGACAGCTGGAGGTCCATTTATCGTCAATCTCTGGATCAGGGGCGGCACACATCATGATGATGATAATGATGTCACTCGGCTTGTGATATCAATATCGAATCCAGTTTTTGGCCGTTAAAAGTTAATCCATAGAAATCTTCTACCTAAATGGTGGTTTATGTCCGCCATCACCATCATAATTCCAATTTTTTTCAAATTTTTCTACAAAAATAGACACCACAACCACTATATCAACATCCCTACCACCACTACTATTACGAACCAACACCAACATCATCATCCCTACCACTACAAGAACAACCATCACATCATCATTCCTATCACCACTACTACTACAACCACCACCACATCAACATCCCAACCATAACTACTACAACCACCACCACATCATCTTCCCTACCACAACCACCGCCACATCACCATCCCTAAATCCACTACTACTACTACAACCACCACCAAATCATCATCCCTACCACTACCACTATTACAACCACCATACACCATCATCCCTACCACCTTTACTACTACAACCACCACCACTACTGCTACAAGCACAACCACATCATCATCCCTACCACCACATTCCTGCTACAACCACCGACACATCATCCGTACCACCACATTACTGTTACAACCACCAACACATAATCCCTACCACCACTACGATTACAACCACCACCAACACATCATCCCTACCACCACTACGATTACAACCACCACCACATCATCATCCCTACCACAACTACTACAACCACCATACACCATCATCCCTACCACCTTTACTACTACAACCACCACCACTACTGCTACAAGCACAACCACATCATCATCCCTACCACCACTATTACTACAATCACCACCACATTACTGCTACAACCACCATCACATCATCCCTACCACCACTACGATTACAACCACCACCACATCATCGTCCCTACCACAACTACTACAACCACCATACACCATCATCCCTACCACCACTACTGCTACAAGCACAACAACATCATCATCCCTACCACCACTACTATTACAACCACCACCATATCATCACCCATACCACCACCACTACTACAACCACCACCTCATCATCATATCTGCCACCACTACTACTATTAACAACGCCAAGCTTATATCCATACTCTCTCATTTCCAAAACTACTTTCTGTGTATTGCAGTTCTATCAGTATGTTCTATAAATGTTCTATGTATGGTATTTACAAATATTCTACTTTTTAGTAGTACTGCAAATGGGCTCTCAGCCTATTGGTCGTCGTAGTACATGTAAAAGTTGTCCTCCATAGCCATCAGACCCATGGAGCCGGAGTTTATCCTGGTTTTTTAGCGTGAAACGGACAATAGCAGTTGCTTGCTACCCTTTGGATAGGATGCTAGTCTATCACAAAGTACTTTCCACCAGATGTAACAGACCTAGCTACCCAATCATGGGTGGACAGAGGGGTCAGAAAAAAAATCTCAACTGCACCCGGGATCAATCTCAGTCCCTTTGCTTGTAAAGCAAGTGCTCTACCGGTGGTGCTGGTACATATTGAGCCAGCCTTATTTTTTCCTTGCCTGTTTATTTTTTTTAGATTTGTGCTGTTTGTGAGTGGTTTTGAGCTGGGAGGAGAAGAAGAAAGATTATTCCAGATGCAGATGCTGGTGGACCTTGTATCCGGCCAATTAGGGGACCCCCATCAGCAGAAAGACTCAGCATCAATTTGTCATGTCATTATCACCGGCAATTCGCTCAGTAAATCCACTCAAGATAAAGATTCTCTCACAAAGGTTTGAAATCACTTGAAATATTTTTTTTTACATAAACAGTGTCGCTTAATTATTGATTTTAAAAAATATTTCAAATCACAATTTCTTCCATCATATTCTTGGTCATAACAGTTGACTAATTCATTTTCACAAAGAGTGCAGTATTCGTGATTCATTGGCCACATCATTGTTATTCCTCTCTTGTCGAGAATGGGAGGATGATTAGGGTAATACCAAGCCCTAATAAAAGGATTTTTTTCTAATGGGATTTTTTTTCTTTTCTATCACTCATTCATAAAACTGGTAAACTTCATTGAGGTTGAAATAGGTACTCATCTTTTTATTTATTCATATGAATTGACAGTCTGCAAAACTGATTATTTTTGTTGATGCATTAAAAAGAAGAAAACTAGGGAGACACTCTGGATCGTGGTATTATTTAGTACATTCTTTACATTTTTTCTTGGGGTCAACAATACCAACATGTTAGTTGTTCCTTATTAGATTATATTCCAAATTCATTTATCATTTACCTCTTCAAGTAATTTTTAAAATATTTCTTCTATTTTAACTGCTAATAATTGATTAATGTTATCAACTTTAATACTACCACTCCATCTCTTTTTTTTTTTTAAGGCTAAATACTTGTCAAAGAAAACATCAGCTGGAAGTGTGGAAGCTGTCAAGTCGATGGATAATTTTCTCATGCAACTTGTGGTAAGTAGTTCTTCAGGATCCATGGATCCAAATGTATAGTACTTGCGGTAAGACATGTGGAAATGACTAATTTTTTAGATATTGTTAAAAAATATTTGGTGTGTATTTTAACCATTTTTCTGACTCAGTTTTCTCGTTGCGTAATTATCATCATTGCCTTTTTCACTCTGGTTCAGGATATAGGCCACAGACAAACAGTTTCCATCCCTTTCTATCTTGAGCGAACTTTTTTATCTAGTTCCATGTCGTATCACTTCTCCGTATCTCAGCTTATTTAACTCGTCTCCATGTTCCCCGTGGCCTTCCCCTTGATTTTCTGCTCTGAGGGTTCCAGTCCAATACTTTCTTTGTTATAGTGGAGTCATTCTTTCTAAGGGTGTGCTCAATCCACCTCCATCGTCTTCTTCCTATTTCGTCTCCCACTGGTTTCTGCTGTGCTCTTTTCCATACTTCTTCGTTCTGAATCCTGTCCATCCATTTTATTCAAGTTGTGAAATCAACTTGATTATGTTTAGTAAATTAGTCATAAAATTTTTAATGTCCTAGCTGTAGAAATCTCTTGAAAGATCTTGACAAATTCACAAAGTTAATTTTCCCTGCCGTGATTAGAGCAGTAAAATGAAGAAACAGAAAGAGATTGATCGGAGCTTTATTATCACAAATCTGGGACAGGTCATTGATATATTCAGCTTTCATTTAATATTTTTGTTAGGTTGAGCTATAGATCCATAAAGCCAATTACTATCTCTAGATGTTTATCTCTGTTAATTAATCATCTGATTAACAGATTTAATCTCTTTTCTAACTGAAACTGAGGAGGGCCTCCACAGTAGAACTTCCCAATAATAAACTCATGGGCTGTCTTCTCTCCCTCACCCCAAGACAGATTGCTGGCTATCTCTCCATGGTCACCATGACCCTGATTTAAATTGTTTGTCGGGCTTGCAAGTTTTAATCAGATGTTTGTGTAGACTGTGATCAATCCATTTCCATCTTAATTCTATAAATTTGAATTTGACACAGCTAGTGTTATCGTAGGGCTGTTAATTGACTTCTTTTCCCATAGTGGGTCAAATTTCAGACATGCAACTTGTATAGACAAAATTTATTTATATTAGACTGTACTATGTTCAAAGTCTTGTTGCCCAATCTATGGAGCAATGTTGACTAAAAGCCATTGGATGATATAGTAATATCAAAAGCCCATTTAGCCTTGTATGTTGTCCTGGTTTATACATGTATTTAAGGTCAAAATTTGGTAACATTCGGACTTTTTTCCAGATCTGTTTTTTTTTTCATTTTCATTTTCACCTGAGTTTTATCAATGACATTTGAAAAAAGAATTACTTTCTTCACAAATGGTTGTGATTTTATGATTTATTGAAAGCAGAATAAAAATATTTCATCTAAGGTTGATTTGCAGTTTTATCCCGAAATTCGTTTTTTTGTTTTCTAAGTAAATATAGAATTCTTGTTTCTTTTCTCTTGGTCTTGAATGGGCTCGATTTTCTTTTAGCAGTAAGGAATTAAACACACTTGTGAAAATTATTTGGTAGTTGCAATAAATATTAATTTTTCTATCACTTTTTTTCCCCCAGCCCTCAGTAGATGTGAGTGTAATGCCGGGAGAGTTCGACCCTACCAACCATATCCTGCCACAACAACCCTTACATCGGTGCATGTTCCCACAGGCATCAGAGTTCAAAACGTTCCATAGCCTCACCAACCCTTGTGACATCACATTGGAAGGAAGAAAGTAAGTGTCCCAAATCTCTGGTTTCAGCAGAAAAAAAAATCCGGTCTGAAGCAAAAAATTCCAGGTTATGGGCAACTTTCGTCAAATTCCAGTGAGGTCAAATTGTTCCAAGGATACCACCCACCTCCCCCACTCCACCACCACATCATCACTACCACAACTACTACAACCACCACCACCACATCATTGTCACTACCACTTCTACAACCACCACCACCAAATTATCATAACTATCATTACTACTACTACTACTGCAACCACCACTACCACATCATCACTACCACTACTGCTACTACTACCACTACAACCACCGCCACCACACATCATCACTACCACTACTATTACTGCTGCACCATCATCATCACTACCACCACCACCACATCGTCATCACTACCACTGCTACAACAATCACCACCACCAAGTGGGTTTATTATTTTAATTTTCTAAATTATTTATTATCAAGATTCTTGAAAGCACTTTAAGGTATATTCTTAATTATTATCCTGAAGATAGCAAGAAAGCTTCACTGTGTTTTATGCTATAGGTCTCATAACCTCAAGTTTTTATTTTGTTTTGATTTTGTTCTACTATCACAGTTTTAAAATGTTAGGACTACCCATAACGCAGAGTTTTCAATAAAAAGTAAACTTGCAAGTTTTAGTCCGTCGAAATTTTTAACATCTTTAGAAATTAATGTGATATGATGTAAAATAATGTCGTATTTAATGTTGTTTGATTTGTGATGAGACATTTGAGCTGAGTAATTAAGGTAATACACCAATATAAATACCATGTTTTTTTCTTGAAGAAGAAACTTAGTCCCTATTGCTTACTTTATGGTGCTGCAACTGATGATTGAACTATCTTGGTTTAAGAAAGATAGATTTTTAAAGAATCCGTTGGGGTTAAAAAGGGAATTTTTTTTTTTTTTAATTGTTTGTTGATTTTAAAAAAATTTTAAGAGAGATTTTTACCTTAGGCCAACTTAACTCTGTGGACACGTCTGTATAAAATTTTGAATTTAGGGAAATCACAAAACTTTCCTTCAATTTTGAAATGATTTGTCTAAGGGAAAAAAATTGAAAATAATCACATTCAGACACGAGTTTAGAAAACTGGCCATAATGTATTGGAATTGGAAAGCCTCTCTGATTATTTGTTATTTTCATTTGGTCTTTAGAATACTAGGTACATCTGGCCAGCCCATCGATGACATTTGTCGATACAGTGAATTGGACAACAGGCTTGAGATTTTAGAGAAAACTCTACATTGGGGTCATCTGGCACCTACTGCACCTGATACACTTTGTAAGTGGTTTTTGAAAAATGGCAGGAATAATTACACATTTAATTGCACCAACCCATAGTTTCAACTTGCTCACAGTGTTTTATTATTCCTCCAGAAGACAAATCAGAAACAAATCTCCAGATCATAGAGAACAAGTGGTCTGTTAGGCACCCTTTTTGTATCAGTACTCTCAAAATATTTTCTAATGTCCATGATCAAGTCTTCATTCACACTGGAATCGAGTTATTAGAATGGTGTGTTAAGTGCCTCACTCAAGGACATAATGCAGGGGTCAGAGTTTTTGCTGACTTTGATTGTAACCCATCTAGTTTTGAGGTTACGCTCAACATCTCTCAAGACATGAAATTACACTGCATTGACAATGATGCCACTATGCTTATAACACTCTACTAGCAAAAGCTTATTATGGTTGATGACCACCTGCTATTTATACTGGTTATTCTTCTAAATTTATAATCTCGTCTTTCATTTGAAATGAAAAAAGATGTACTGATACAGACTCATTTATGTTTTTAGTTTACTTTTCTTGTAATATCTATACATTATATAATATATACATGATATATCATACTGACACTGCACTTTTTTTTATGTTGGCCAGTTTATCTTTTATTTAATAATATATTGCTCAAAATGACTCTTCTACCTGAGATCCAAATTTGTATTCATTTATTTTTCTCTCTCAAAATGTTGATCGAGAAAGAAAAAAATCAATAATACAAATAGTTTTTTTAGCCTGTGTAAAATCGGAAAGGAATGATTGAATTACAGGTTAAATTGGGTAAGCTGACAAAACACACGTAATACAATATTAATCCCATAGAATTTGTATTTTGTTGAATTTTAAAATTCTTTTCTTTAGACTGATGTAATTTTTACCATTTTCACAAAGGGAGCAGCAGCTGCAGAGCAAGTCTGTAATCATCATAAATATTAGATAAATTTTGGTTTGAAAGAACTTTAGTCTTGCTAATAATCTTGCTAACCCAATATTGACATGGTTCGATTATATTGTAAAATTTCACTGTTTTTACTAAGGGAGATCAGCCTTCATTATTTCATCATGAGTTACAATACTGTTATCGTATACCTTGAAGAAAGCTCTGTGGTTATAAGCAGATAAATAATAAAAGAAGTCAGAGATTTGATAAAAGGTCGGTCTCAAATTTAAGGGTTAAATGATTAAATACAAAGTGAGTGTTAGAGAACTATTTAACTCGCTTAATACTTAACCTTTTATCAAGCATAGCTGATCAATGTAATTTATTGGTATTGTGAGAGCACAGACGAAAAATATAAAACTCCTTCGTTCATTCATTCATTCGTATATATACAGTAAATAATTTATTAATTGATTTGTTATGTCTCAGCATGTTATCCCTTTGTGAAAGAAGATCCTTTCATGTTGATGGAATGTCCCCATATATTCTTCGCTGGTTGCCAGTCAGAGTTTCAAAGTAAAGTGGTGAAAGGTAGGTTAAGATAGCTACGTTTTATTACATTATATAGAATTTTTTGTTTTCAATGCCTCCCCTTGATGCTTTTCAATGTTATTTTGTGAAGTTATGTAAAAGGGAGGTAAAGTAAAATGTTAAAATAATCTTCATATGTTTTTTTTTTTTTTTTTTTGCTTAAAGATTGTCATGACACTTTTGACTCCTGCCCGTTAATTCTTAAATATAAAATTTCTTGATAAACATTTAGAATTTAAAACGGTTGTTAATGCTTTTTCAAAAGATATTTACGATATTTTAATTCCTATTTACAACAGCCCTAGCAAATTTGATCAATCACTTATAAAAAAAGAAAATTAATATCAGGGACAACTATTTAATGAAAAACATAACTATAAGCATTGCAATCTTTGTTAAGTATATGCATTGCAATCTTCCATAGGGAATGTTCTAGAGAGTATAATCTTCAGGAAAATGCCACTGCATCTGCATAAATGCAGTGGCGTAATTTGTCTTTTACACCGCATATTTCGTCAAAGCCTTTTTAAAAAATTAGATTTTTTGACTATATTTTTTTTCATCATCAGGCATATGATTTGTAGATGACAAAGATGCATAGTAGTGTCGATTAACCATTAACTTGCTGACCTGCATTAAGGCGGTCTTCTGATATTCATTCTGAACGCTGACCTCGCAAAAATGCGAGTACAGCATTGAACTCATTGGAAAGGTGAATTACAAGAAGTTGCGGGAGGTATATTCCTTGATTCCATGGATGTTGAGCTTGCTCAGTGAATTTTTTCAGATTGCAAAATGACAATTTGGTCACATTTTAGTGAGATTTGTTTACATTTTGTCTGCACTATGCATTTCCTGAAAAGGAATTTGACTTGGTTGTTGATGTTTATTGGCATGATTGGACGAATATTTCCATGAAACTGATAGATCTAGTAATGAAAAAACTGACTCACATCAAGCCAATGGCCTTCTAATGTGAAATGAAGAAGTGGCTTAGCTTATTCAGATTTAGTTTGGAGGGGTGTTGGATGAGGATGAATCCATAAATCTTAGAGAATGTATCATGGTCTTTGATGCTAGTCAAAGGGGTGTAAAAAACATTTTTGGTGTTTCAAAAAGTAATGGAACTTGATCATAAATTACCCTTAGTTTTCCAGGTACGTCACATATTTTCTCCATTGTCTCATATTTTTTTTTCTTACATTGTTACGTTATAACAATTAGAAAAGTAAAACCAGTGTAGTTTTAAAAAATTCTAAGTTTATTCATTCGTCTATAATTTCTATGATGATACACCATTTTCACCTTCTCTTTTTTTACAATAATAATTCAAAATCAGGCAATACAAAAATTTTGAATATTGAGATTTCCAAGATTACCACAGTTGTCCCTTGACCTAATTTGCACATCAATTTATTTTAATATATGTTGCTTGTCCATCCATATAGCCATCCTGAAAGTTATGAGTTTTTGACTGAAACTACACAAGTTTCCTCGATTTTTTACAAACAGCCTAGCACAATATAGAAGGCACAGAGCTCAGCAGGTTACTTATGCGGTTTCGCAAACATGTTTGGGTTTTTAAAATCTTAATACTGCTATTTCCATTGGATTTGGGATTGTGAAAATTCAGATATCGGTTATGTGCAATGCCAAATCGTCTTATCCAAAATTTCTCTCTTGATTCTTTATTTAAAAAATTATTTTTTGGAGAAAAACCGTTATGTTTGCACCAGTCAGGCCTGTAAATCTTCCGTCAATTGTCGGATTTCCGACAGTACGATTTTGCTCTATAAGTGCTTTAAATAAAAAATAAAAAAAGATAATAGTAAAAATAAAATTCGTAACGTCAAAGAACAGAACCAATAAAAAAAGAAAATAAAAGACTTTTATTTTGTTCCTCGAAAAAATTAGATTTTATTCCGTTTCAAATGCCGACTTAAAAAAAACAAAACAAAAAAAAATGTTTATTTGTCGCATCAAAGACGAAACAAAACAAAAGCTATAATATTACCATGCCACCTACACGCTCCACTAGCCGTGGATGTATTCACTGCCTGGCTACTGTGCCACAGCCAGCGAGAGAGAGGTCGCGAAGTTCGTGCGAGTCGTCTTCACACACACCTAGTCAGTAAATAACGCACACACAGATGTGTGTCGAACCGGACCGGAAGGTTTCTCTCTATTTTGCTACCGACACACATGCATATCTCCGGTTCTCATATCGTTTTCTCTATATTTTATTGGTTCCGTCCCGATGTGAGACGGAAAAAAAAATAATGCGAAATAATTATTTTTCTTCGAAATATATATTCTTTTTCGAAACTCTCATACCACCTCCTCCTCTTCTTCTTCTTCTTTTTCTTCTTCTTCTTCTTCTTCTTCTTCTTCTTCTTCTTCTTCTTCTTCTTCTTCTTCTTCTTCTTCTTCTTCTTCTTCTTCTTCTTCTTCTTCTTCTTCTTCTTCTTCTCCTATCCAAGTAAACGAAAGAATCAGCGTAACATTTAACACAAACAGGAGCGAAGATACACATCCTTCAAAAGGGTAGGAATTGTTCTCTTCCTTTCAATTTACAACTAACTGTGCCCTCAAATAATTGTGATTTTTTTTTTTGTACCATAAAATAAGGACCTCGTTATAAATATGTAGGGGAAAGTGACATGATTTGACTAGTCAATTGACGTGTCATGTCTGTGTTGTGTCCATATTTTTGTCCTGTTGTGTCTATTTTCGCGTGTTCAAAAAGTTCTGACAAAATTTTCACCAACCATTTACAGGCCGGACCAGTTCTTTTCTCTGTTTTTTTTTCTCCTCATCTATCTTGCTCGTACAGTCGATTCCGCTTAATTGCACACCCACGGGAGTTCGGATTAGTGTGTCGATTAAGCGGAGAAGCTAGAAAAAAGCATCTTGGCACCAGCGTTCATGTACCATTTATGTAGGACCTTCTTGCTGAGCTCACCACGGGCTTAAGACCTTCATGTTCAAGATATGGCCTCATCAGAAGTTTTTTGTTTTGTGGGTTTTTTTTTTTCTTTTTCATGTTTTATTGACAACAAAATGTGACATTGTTTTTGAAGAATAGTAATCGTGAAACGTTGGTTGCTTTCTATTCTGTGCAAGCTGTTTATAGATACTGGTCACCAATCTCGCCATTGTTGGTATATCATCTGTCAAGTATTCTCCTTGGTTGGATAAAGCGGTATAGTTTATCCAGCATGTCATGTTTTTCAGTGTTTATCAGGGGTGGTTTATCACACTCGATGACTCATCCTCATCTTCATTACACAGGCGTTATCTTTTTGTGTGTGGCTGAACTGACTTCAGTAGCTCCTGAGATATAATTCACCGCTGATGGGTGTATTGTTGTCCATTGTAACAAATCGATCAAATCATTACTTTTTGTGTATTTTTTAGATATTTTTCTCCATTCAAGATGGAATCAAGGTGTAGTGATTAAGTGGAAAAGGTGTGCAATTAAACAGAGTAATTTTATAGCAAAAATTCTGTTATTCGGGAATGTGTAGTGTGTAAGAGGAGTGTGATTAACCGATGTGCAATTAAGCGGAGTGAACTGTACTTTCGTGTGATGCTCACATTCACCAAGACCTAGAAATCTGAAACAATGGACAAGCCTGTCAGTTCTACATATAACAAGAATTCCAAAACAGGGCAGACTGTTATAGCACATCAGTGGTATTTTAAGTATAAAGACTGGACGCATATTTTGGGAACAAGTTGTTCTTCACAACATGTAATCTTGTATTGAACCTTGAAAGAAAAGTCTATTGTGGACCTGTTCTGCCTGGCGTTATCTGCTCTGCAGACAAAATTGAAAAATACACTGTTAGGGAAGGACAGCCAGGTATTCTATTTCTGAAACTGATACAATTTTTAACCCGACGAGACTAGTGACATTTGACAGTGACACGAAAAACATGACCACATTGCCAGTGCCAGGACTTTAATGTGTTCATGAACATGACCTCAACAGTTATTGTAAGATCATCGGTTCACAGATAGTGAGGACCTCAGGTGACATACATTCCTGTGCTGCATTAATTCAACAGATGAATTTCTCATGTCAAATATATTGCAAATTTTCTGATTCTGAAAATAATATTTTTCATGCCTCCCTTTTTTTTAAAGAATGTACAATTTTGCTGTTTTACTTTTGTCCTCATCTGGTTTCATCTCCTTTTTTTTCTTTCTCTTATTCTTGCTTCTAAATTTGTTTATTTATTTATTAAAAATTTTTTTTTTGCTTCTTGTTGTAATATTTTATTATTCTTCCATTCAAGGCTTGTAGAAATAAAAATGGCTGGCAATAATAAAACAAATTTTGGCATTTTGTATGGGGGGGGGGGGGGGGGGGGGGGCATGATTTGTGACATTTCACTTTTTTGTGCATTTTTGTGGCATAATTGGGATGGAGGGGGGGGTGGGGGGGTAGGTATTTTCCTGAAGGGACAATATAATGCAAGGTACTATTACATCATTGTTAGCTCATTTAGTATTTTAATTAAATAATAGCAACATTTTATAAGCACATATTGGACATCAAATACCCCAGCCGCAGCCTTTGATACGATCGACAGAGGAAAACTTTTGGAGATATTAACAGAAATAGTAGACGAAGACGAGCTCCGAATAATCCGATTTCTCCTCAGCAACACAAAGATACAACCAAGGATATACGGGGCCACAAAACAGACGCAGTTCGAAAGTAACATCGGGACCCCCCAAGGAGATAGTCTGAGCCCGATTCTGTTCACAATATACTTAGAACACGCTCTGAAAGAAGTTCGAAAAGTCATTCCAAAACCAACGACTCATATTGAGAATGCAATCCCTAGAGAAATCGCCTATGCAGATGATGTCGATTTTATTGGATCAACACCAGCAAATATAGACATCATACAAAATACCCTCATGAAATATAACCTCCAAGTCAATGCCAATAAAACCGAATTTACAACAATATCGAGGAACAAAGAGGAATGGAAAAGAACAAAGAAAGTCGGCTCACTAATTGGAGACACCGAGGATGTACAAAGAAGAAAACAGCTATCAAACGCCGCACTCAGTAAACTCACCAATGTATGGATTAGAGGTGACAAAATAAAGAGAAAAACCAAACTGAAACTGTACCATGCTCTTGTAAAACCGGTACTTCTGTATAACTGCGGCACTTGGGCGTTGACAAAATCCGAAGAAGAACATCTGGATGCCTTCCATCGCACACAGCTAAGAAGGGTACTGGACATCAAATACCCCAAAAAGATCTCAAATGAATCACTCTATAAGATCACAAAAGAAAGACCAATCTCCCTTGACATTTTACAACAACGATGGCAACTTTTCGGTCACATACTACGCAGGGACAAAAACATACCAGCAAACCAAGCCATGTCGGGATACTTCCAAAAACACGGGAACCTTTTCAGAGGAAGACCGATCACAACACTCCCTGTGATCCTAAACAAAAACCTCACAACACTTGGACAAAGCATTAGTCTCATAACGGCAGGGGACCTTGAAAATCTGAGAACCCTAGCAGAGGACCGGCAATATTGGAGACACCTCACACAGGAAATACTGGAAACAGCCAAGGCGACCCGATCTTTCGGTCGAGACGCGAAAGGCATCTAAGTCAAGTAAGTCATATTGTATAAACAGAGATTTTGCAGTATTTCACGAAACCATTAACATTTGATCTGTCAATATAACAATTCAACTTTACACTCAACCAGAGGGTCAATCATGATTGGAACTTGACTTTTTTTCCCTGTCACTCAACCAACTATTTCTCCTTCTCATCGCCTGTTTTCAACGATTTTGCTGTGGAAATGTTTAGACACTTGTGATATGGTTAATGTTGTATAATTGTCTTTTTCTACCCAGGTCCCTCAAAACAGGAAGTCTTGCTCCTTTCCATTCCCCGATTCAGTCAGACGAGCACAGCTGTTTTGGTCAGTCTGAGAACTCTTCAAGCCCAGCCAATCAGCTTCCACGGCCATTTTCCAGTCATGGCTGAAAGTGTTAGTCCAGTTGTTGACAAATGATATGAAGATTTCAGTGTTGTAAATGCCATGTAGATTAATGCATACCTGTCACTGAAGTTGATTAAACTTATAGATTTTTGTTTTTGAAGACTAAATTTCTCCAAATTCTACTTTTTCTTTTTTTTCTCTTTTTGTTCTAGTTTAAACCAAAATTTGGAGGCAAATTGTTGGAATTTGTTTTTTCTCTCTTTGCAATGGATCTGCTTCTAAATTCAGCTTTATTACATCTTTAGTGAATTAACTGTCTTCCCCCCCTCCCTCCACCCCCCCCCCCCCCTCAAATTAACTATATGCTTTGACTATGTACAGGGTGGCCATAAAGTCTTACCTTATTTATAAACATTATTATCAGAGAAACGTTACAGCCAATATATTTTAGACATGGACATATGAATACAAAAATGCTTTACATTACTCAATGCATTCAATATTTTGACTAACTGCCAGCAAATCAACATATTTTTTAGTTTTTTTCCTTGTGTTTTGTAGCTTTTGTGGCGTGATGGATTCGATAACAACTTTTATTTCATGGTAAGCATGCCTACATCTGGTCTGGGAGCTGAATAAATGATGTCTCTGATGTAACACCATAAGAAAAAGTCATACAGAGAAATGCTCGGTGACCCAGGCAGCCAGGCCATTGAGTCCATTTCTCCCAAACCATGCCTGAAAGCACATTTAGAAATTCGTGAACAGCCTGTCTTCAAGTTGGAGGAACACATCCGTACTGAAAAATTATTTATGGCTGATATTCACAAAGGTGGAATGCGGTATAAAATTCTAGCATATCTAAATAGACATTTACAGTAATCGTTTTCACGGTTAAGAACTATGGGCTTATAACTCTTTTGTGTATCTACCAACACCACAGCTCCACTTTGTGTCTCAGCAACATTAGAATAACTGTTTCAGTGTTAGTTTTTTTTAAAAATCGTTTCATTCAATTACATTACATTATGAGAATTTTGTCGCATTGATTCCGAAAAAGGAGTGAAAAATGTCTTTTAAATTCATGTTCATTTAGTTAATTTTGGTGATGACAAATGGGCATAAATGTGTGACCTTTCCTTAAAAGATTGTGAAATCGAGATTCAAATATCTATAACGATTTTAGAATAATAAGTCTTTGAAATTGGGGAAAGACTTTATGGACACCCTATATATTAAATTCACTCTTAATCATTTTATCTACTGGTAAGATTGTTAGGGTACCAAAACTGGTAAAAACAAGGTTGTACAGTTTTCCAATTTTTAAAAAAGTAGTGATTGTCTTTTTGTCTGACAGTTCTGTGTAAGATTTTTTATATTATTGATGAGTTTGATTTAAATTTAGTCATAATCGTTAGATTGGATTATGATCATAAATGGTTGTCTTATTTAGTTTTTTATCATGCAGGCTTAGAAGTATGCATAACAAAACCAAAACCCCTTGTGAAGTTGGGTGTTTGAAAGCTTGCCGAGTTCTACAATGCCCTCTTTTAATGGCTACCCAATACATTTCTATATTAGTGGGTTGTTAAGATTTCTCCTGCTGCAATTGTATTTTTTTGTTTTTTTTGGGCATTCGCTACATGCATTGTTTCTCTCAGGCCTGGGAAGCACCTGTATGATATGTAGCTGATAAGTTGAGTAACTTTTATTTTAGCGTAACATGAAAATCCTTTTTTTTTGAAAGATATAGAAATGAGAGATACTTTGGTGAGTTGATGAATAACAGTTGGCTCAGCCAGGTCAGCTGTCCTTAGGGAAGACTGGACCAAAACTTGATCTTATTGAGTTGACCACATGGGAAGGATGCAGTTTTTATTTTATCAAATTTATGAAATGTAGATTGGATAAATGTGAATACAATAAACTAAATAGAATGTGATAAGTTGTTGAAAATTAGTTTTAAGATTATGCAACATATTGTAATTAGTTTCATGTTGAATGAATATTATTTACATTGGTGTTTACGTTTTCATTTTTAATGTTGATTATATCTGCAGACCGTTTGAGGCTTGAATGAATGCATATTATTAATTTCAACATCGAATAAATTGACAACAAAGGTCATGGTTTTTCATTATTTATTTTTTTGTTTTTTTTCCCCTTGGGAACTGATGGCACAGACTTGGATTTATGATGAATTGCATTTTGTAGAAAATTGCTCATTGATGTGTAACCGGATACAAGTCAAAATGGTCCAAAAATACTAAAAGATAAAAAAGAGGATCATTAAGCATGTTTCTGTTGTTTCCTCATGCTGAGTGCGCTTTACATTTGTGTCATTTACTTCTACAACAGATCAAATTTTCTTTTCATGTATGCAGGTTGCTTGTTAGTTGCCATTTTATACTGCCACACATACATCTCAGTAACTCACTTAGTGGGGTTCCTGACCTCCCATAGTGGGCAGGGGGGTACATACTGCATTTCTATCCCCTTATATCTGTTTTCCAACATGCTGTCTGTCTTTGTCTTGGAATGAGATTACTTGGTTTCGTCCTGGCCCTGGCCGGAGTCCTAGCTGGGAGGGAAACAGTCAAATGCATAGTTATTGTTTTGGGAGATGATATTTTTTTCCTTGTAAATCATCTCTATGTTATGTATTGTTATATTTTTTGTTTCGAATGTATAATGTAGGCATTTGAGTGTGTTCCTCTTTGTTGGATTTTGTGCTTGTGTCCGGAAGAGTCTTATAGGTGATCTCAAACTAAGTACATTGGTGGTATGCTCTTGGAATCTACATCTGATCCCTATTTGTTCCCAGTTCCCCTATGTCTTACTTTTTCTTGGGTTCTTTAATTGTAATTCTAGAATTTTAGTATCCCATTTTCTTCCTTTTTACTGGCGCTGATATAACCTAAATGTGTTGCAAGCGCCGTAAAAGCCTTAAAAACAAAAATTAAGCATTTGAATTTGAGAGTATTCCTCTTTGTTGGATTTTGTGCTTGTGTCCGGATGAGACTTATAGGTGATCTCAAACTAAGTACATTGGTGGTATGCTCTTGGAATCTACATCTGATCCCTATTTGTTCCCAGTTCCCCTATGTCTTACTTTTTCTTGGGTGCTTTATTTGTAATTCTAGAACTTTACTATCCCATTTTCTTCCTTTTTACTGGCGCTGATATAACCTAAATGTGTTGCAAGCGCCGTAAAACCCTTAAAAACAAAAACAAACAAACAACATGCTTTCTGTCTTTGTCTTAGAATGAGATTACTTGGTTTTGTCCTGGCCTTGGCTGGAAGTGAAACAGTAAAATGTATATTTAGAATTTTGGGAGATATTTTTTGTTGTTGTAAATCATCTCTCTGTTATGCATTGTGTAATTTTTGTTTTACATATATATTGATTTGTAAACATTTGAGTGTGTTCCTCTTAGTGGGGACCTGTGTTTGTGTCAGGATGAGACATTTAGGTGATCTCAAACTAAGTACACAAATAGTCAGATAGTGTTCTCTTGGAATCTACAGCTATTCCCTATTTGAACTAATTCCCCTTTGTCTTCCTTTTTCTTAGATACTTTAGTTGTAATTCTAGAACTTATTACTATCCCATTTTCTTCCTTTTTACTGGTGCTGATATGACCTAAATGTGTCGCAAGCGCCGTAAAACCCTGAAAAGCAAACAGTAACACAGGTACTCATTCACACTAAAGCTGAGTGGGGTAATGTGCTTACAGTTTCTTACTTTAGGGTGCAAAGTGAAGGTTAGAGTTGATATTAGTCACCCATCTGCGGGCGGAGATGACATTTTTTGTTGTGCTTGTCTACTACTACTATCCCCTTAAATCTGTTTTACCTTTCCATGCTCTCTGTTTTCATTCTTGATTGACATTTTTTGGTTTTGTTTCCTGGGGCTTATCTTTTGAGACTGGGTGGGGTTCCTGACCTCCCATAGTGGGCAAGGGGGTACATACTGTGTCTTCTATCCCCTTATATCTGTTTTCCAACATGCTTTCTGTCTTTGTCTTGGAATAAGATTACTTGGTTTTGTCCTGGCCCTGGCCGGAGTCCTAGCTGGGAGGGAAACGGTCAAATGCATAGTTATTGTTTTGGGAGATGATATTTTTTTCCTTGTAAATCATCTCTCTGTTATGTACTATTATATTTTTATTTTGAATTTATAATGTAAGCATTTGAGTGTATTCCTCTTTGTTGGATTTTGTGCTTGTGTCCGGATGAGACATAGGTGATCTTAAACTAAGTACAGTACATTGGTGGTATGCTCTTGGAATCTATATCTGATCCCTGTTTGTTCCCAGTTCCCCTTTGTCTTACTTTCTCTTGGGTGCTTTAATTATAATTCTAGAACTTTTTACTATCCCATTTTCTTCCTTTTTACTGGCGCTGATATAACCTAAATGTGTTGCAAGCGCGTAAAACCCTTAAAAACAAACAACTATCTTTTGAGAGATGATTTTTTTCTTTGTGAATCATCTCTCTCTGATATGTACCTACTATGATAGCCTTTAGTTTTGAATATATGTATTGTAGTTTGGAAACATTTGAGTCTATCCTTCCTTGTGGGATCTTTTGCTTGTGCCTCGATGGGACTTTTAGGTAATGTTTTGAGGCACATTGATGGATGGCTTGTGGAATCTCCTATTCTCTATATGAACCAGTCCTCTTTGTTTTACTTTTTCTTTTAGTGCTTCTAACTTCAGATCTACAACTTTTCCTCCCTATCATATTTATTTTTCTTGGTGTTGAAATGACCTAAAAGTGTCTTAAGCACCTTAAAATCAAACCAAAGAACATCACCCATCTGGTCTTGTACCATGCTTAACATTGCTTGTTGTACGATGAGACACCATACATTCAAGCTATGACTATGAAACTAGGCGTCACATATAACTCACATCCATACTCATTTCTAGTAGAAGAATAATAGGCACCGCTGGGTTGTTACCTTTCTCTTGTCCTGGGGTGGAGTCCTTTGACCTCTCATAGGTCACGTTTTACTGTCTTTTCAAATCCATCCTCCCCCTATATCAGTTTTCCCATTCATGTACGAGATTTGATCAAATATGAATTGCCCGGACTATGAAGGAATAGTTCGATTTGCATGAAATTTTCAGGAAAGGGTTAACAATTTCTCATAAGATTGCATGAAAGAAATTTTAAACTTCTGATGTTCACTTGTTATATTACTGCACAACTCAGCAAATAAACCAGAAATGCAGCTTTGTCAAAAGGAAGCGAGAGCAAATATGAGACGAAAGAAACGGCTGGTGCGAAATTTTAGCGTTTGTAAAGACTTGTTTAACAGATTGGTAACAGTGAATTAAACGTGGCTCTATCAAAATGATCCAGAGATGAAATGCCATTCAAAGCAATGGAACTGACCCCCCAAAAGACAAAGATTTAGTAGTTCTATGGTTAAGATCATGCTCCCGGTATTTTGGCACATGGAAGTCATCATTATGTTTGACTCTCTTCCAAAGAACAACTAATAATTCTTGAATATTCTTAAGCATGAATCGGCTGCTAAACATCTAGGGAAACTTCAAAATGGAGTGCTGCTCTTGTAGGACAAAGCGCCATCCCATCATATTGCAGCAGGAGATGATTGTGGGTTTGAAATCAGACCTAATCTTTCTACAATTTGGCCCGTTCAGACTTTTTAATGTTCCTTACATTGAAGAAAACTCAAAGGAAAACGTTTTAAAGAAGAAATTGAAATTTTAAATGCCTCAGACGACTAGTTTAAGTTTAAATCCAACACCTTTTCTGCTTTGAAAGACTTTTCAAGGTCAAGGTGAGATGGGAGAAGTGTACCACTTTAGCTGGGGACCATGTATCATGTAGAAAAATAAGTGTGGAAAATTTCATGAGAATTGGAACATTCCTTCATAAACAGGGTATTTTATATTTGATCAACCCTCGTAGCTTTCTGTCTTTGTCCTGGAATGAAATAAATTGGTTTTGCCCCATCTCTGACCTGATCCTAACTGAATCGGAAACGGTCAAATGTACTGATGCTTCCTTTTTTTGGAAAATTTTTTTTTTTCTTTGTAAATCACCTCTTTGTTGTTCAGTGTTATAGTTTTAATTTTAATTCTATATTTTGAGAACATTTGAGTGTATCCCTCGGGATCCTTTGCTTGTGTCTGGATGGGATTTTAAAAATAAACACATTGATAGATTTCTGTTGGAATCTATTTGCGTTCTTTATTTGAACCATTAACTTCACACTTAGAGGCTATACTGAGATTTTTGTGTCGCACAGTTGTAGGTTTCATCTTCTTTGTTAGAAACAAAAATTTGACTTGATGGCGGTCAACAGACAGCACAAATCTCCAAGACCAGTCAAGCGACGCACGCCCTGCATGTGGGGTATTAGCCACTCCCACGCCTCGTTCTGAAAAAAGTCCGCGAAATTAAAGGGGAGGCAAGAGAAAATCAGCTGATCGTTAAAATAGTAACAGAAAAGTGGAGGTGCTCGGCAATGAATGCAAGAAAGACATTTAAAACGCCGTAAAAATGTTTAAAAATCACTTAATGTTATACGAGTAATTACCATCCATAACAACCTGTCAAATTCACATATGTAAGATGCCAAGCCAAAATTAATAATAAAATAATAAAGAACACGATTGACCGTTGACTACACATGCATACGAGTACCAGAAATATTTTGTAAACAATGTAACACAATATAATGTGTAAGTTTCAAAGCAAATGCAACCACAAATAACATCAAAGAACAATGTGGGACTACTGTTTTAATTTCATAAAACCAAACGCATATTTTCTGCCCCCGATATTGAACGTGTAGTTAGTATGTATCGTACAAACAACATTCGTTTAGTTAGACAGGTAGTCGGGATTCTAGCGCCAGTTTTATTTGGGCAACCGTGATTGGGATTTCACTCAATGCACTTATTATTATTATTAT
This sequence comes from Berghia stephanieae, assembly GCF_034508935.2. Lineage (NCBI taxonomy): Eukaryota > Metazoa > Mollusca > Gastropoda > Nudibranchia > Aeolidiidae > Berghia > Berghia stephanieae. The sequence continues at coordinate 42,161,228 of NC_088364.1, read as the reverse complement.
TATTATTATTATTATTATTATTATTATTATTATTATTATTATTATTATTATTATTATTATTAATATTAATAATAATAATAATAATAATAATAATAATAATAATAATAATAATAATAAGCAGTTGAAAGCAGTCTTTGGTGTATAAGTGCATATGTACATTATTTCTTATAATAAATGCTTCAAAACAAAACAAAACAAAACTAAAAAAATAAAAATAAAGAATAAATGAATAAAAATATCTATTTGGGCATTTACTTACATTAAAAGTCTTGAAAATCACAATCACAATCCATGAAAATTAAATATCCCATAATCCGAAGAAGACATGAATTTAATCCAAAATCCAACACAGGAATGTATTTTAATAGGAGACAGATATCCTATTAAAATTATAGCATTACTTGCAAACAACAATACCCCACTCTGCGTTTAACGGGCTTGTGGCCGTCACATTGTAAATTGTGACCGCATTAGGGTAATCGGTGTCCTAAAGACTGACATACTGACATACAATCAATGAGAACTATAAAGAATCCATTCTAGAATTCAACTACAAACTGAAAAGCATGATAAATATCACTCTATCAAATAATTTTTTTGCACAGGTTCACTCACACTCTCCTTTATTGCAAAACATTGATAAGTGAGAAAAAGTTTGTATTTCAATTATAAACTTAATCACATAATCTAAATGATGGAGAATAAAAACAGCTAATTATAAAAAATTTCATAGATCAAGTTATCTATTTGAACTCCGCATATTTAGCTTAATTACTCAATGACCATAAATTTTTTTAAACTGCATTGTTTCATTTAAACAAGACCATGACGCTTATGCCTGGACCGGGTATTCACAACTTCTGCATTTGCATTCCACTTTCGAATCGAATTAATCTCTATCTTATGCGTTTATTTGCAAAGTTTCTGCACTTTATAAATAAGACCATAACGCTTATGTTTGGACCGGGTATTCACAACTTCTGCATTTGCATTCCACTTTCGAATCGAATTAATCTCTATTTTATCCGTTTATTTGCAAAGTTTCTGCACTTTATAAATAAGACCATGACGCTTATGCCTGGACCGGGTATTCACAACTTCTGCATTTGCATTCCACTTTCGAATCGAATTAATCTCTATCTTATCCGTTTATTTGCAAAGTTTCTGCACTTTATAAATAAGACCATAACGCTTATGTCTGGACTGGGTATTCGCAAATTTTCCTATTGTGTTCCACTTTTCGAATCGAAATAACATCTAGTCTATCCGTTTATTTGCAAAGTTTCTGCACTTTATAAATAAGACCATAACGCTTATGTCTGGACCGGGCATTCGCAAATTCTGCTTATGTGTTCCACTTTTCGAATCGAATTAATCTCTATTCTATCCGTTTATTTGCAAAGTTTCTGCACTTTATAAATAAGACCATGACGCTTATGCCTGGACCGGGTATTCACAACTTCTGCATTTGCATTCCACTTTCGAATCGAATTAATCTCTATCTTATCCGTTTATTTGCAAAGTTTCTGCACTTTATAAATAAGACCATAACGCTTATGTCTGGACTGGGTATTCGCAAATTTTCCTATTGTGTTCCACTTTTCGAATCGAAATAACATCTAGTCTATCCGTTTATTTGCAAAGTTTCTGCACTTTATAAATAAGACCATAACGCTTATGTCTGGACCGGGCATTCGCAAATTCTGCTTATGTGTTCCACTTTTCGAATCGAATTAATCTCTATTTTATCCGTTTATTTGCAAAGTTTCTGCACTTTATAAATAAGACCATAACGCTTATGTCTGGACCGGGCATTCGCAAATTCTGCTTATGTGTTCCACTTTTCGAATCGAATTAATCTCTATTTTATCCGTTTATTTGCAAAGTTTCTGCACTTTATAAATAAGACCATAACGCTTATGTCTGGACTGGGTATTCGCAAATTTTCCTATTGTGTTCCACTTTTCGAATCGAAATAACATCTAGTCTATCCGTTTATTTGCAAAGTTTCTGCACTTTATAAATAAGACCATAACGCTTATGTCTGGACTGGGTATTCGCAAATTTTCCTATTGTGTTCCACTTTTCGAATCGAAATAACATCTAGTCTATCCGTTTATTTGCAAAGTTTCTGCACTTTATAAATAAGACCATAACGCTTATGTCTGGACCGGGCATTCGCAAATTCTGCTTATGTGTTCCACTTTTCGAATCGAATTAATCTCTATTTTATCCGTTTATTTGCAAAGTTTCTGCACTTTATAAATAAGACCATAACGCTTATGTCTGGACTGGGTATTCGCAAATTTTCCTATTGTGTTCCACTTTTCGAATCGAAATAACATCTAGTTTATTTGCAAAGTTTCTGCACTTTATAAATAAGACCATAACGCTTATGTCTGGACCGGGCATTCGCAAATTCTGCTTATGTGTTCCACTTTTCGAATCGAATTAATCTCTATTTTATCCGTTTATTTGCAAAGTTTCTGCACTTTATAAATAAGACCATAACGCTTATGTCTGGACTGGGTATTCGCAAATTTTCCTATTGTGTTCCACTTTTCGAATCGAAATAACATCTAGTCTATCCGTTTATTTGCAAAGTTTCTGCACTTTATAAATAAGACCATAACGCTTATGTCTGGACCGGGCATTCGCAAATTCTACTTATGTGTTCCACTTTTCGAATCGAATTAATCTCTATTTTATCCGTTTATTTGCAAAGTTTCTGCATTTTATAAATAAGACCACGACACTTATGTGTTAGATTGTTCGCAAATTCTGCCTTTGTGTTCCACTGTTCGATTAGAATTAATCTCTATTTTATCCGTTTATTTGAAAAGATTCTGCACTTTATAAATAAGACCATAACGCTTATGTCTGGACTGGGTATTCGCAAATTTTCCTATGGTGTTCCACTTTTCGAATCGAAATAACATCTAGTCTATCCGTTTATTTGCAAAGTTTCTGCACTTTATAAATAAGACCATAACGCTTATGTCTGGACCGGGCATTCGCAAATTCTGCTTATGTGTTCCACTTTTCGAATCGAATTAATCTCTATTTTATCCGTTTATTTGCAAAGATTCTGCACTTTATAAATAAGACCATAACGCTTATGTCTGGACTGGGTATTCGCAAATTTTCCTATTGTGTTCCACTTTTCGAATCGAAATAACATCTAGTCTATCCGTTTATTTGCAAAGTTTCTGCATTTTATAAATAAGACCACGACACTTATGTGTTAGATTGTTCGCAAATTCTGCCTTTGTGTTCCACTGTTCGATTAGAATAAATCTCTATTTTATCCGTTTATTTGAAAAGATTCTGCATTTTATAAATAATAATAATTGTTCAAAATTTTACCTCACACCCGATATTACAAGTACAAGTGAGCCAGGTGATGAAGATTGTCAAACAGTGTGACAGATGAAATAGGAAGAGAGAGAGAGAGAGAGAGAGAGAGAGAGAGAGAGAGAGAGAGAGAGAGAGAGAGAGAGAGAGAGAGAGAGAGAGAGAGAGAGGGGATGAGAGAGAGATTCGTTTTTTGTTCAAAATTTCTCTCTCTCTCTCTCTCTCATATTGCACAAGGTTGTACTATTTTACTATTTATCAAGAACAGCCAAGGTGGCAACCCAGTCTCTGTATAAACTAAGCAAGATGGCAACAGGGACCTCGCTCCTTATCCAATGCCGAAGCTTTAATTTGAGTCAAACGGTTTGGTTAAAAAAAAAAAACACCCAAAATAAGTTCGTGTGTGATGGAAGTTGAAGTCGGCTTATTATAAAATCGTTTATGGTCTGTTTGGATTACCCTTTTTAAATAGAAAAGGTGAATATAACATAAACTTGAAGAATAGGCAAGCTAAATGAAAATTAAATTGACTGATTAAATGAGTACGCGAGGCTGAGTTGCGAACGACTACTGGGTTCCGACATTCCGATCCCAGTGTCATTCATGTTCACCGTACCGTGTTACTGTCTACACACTACACTGCATTGTTAGTGACTGGTCATGTCTTTTTTGTTTGTATGTTTTACGCAAGCTTAATAAAAATTAAATTGACTGATTAAATGAATACGTGAGGCAGAGTTGCGAACGACTCATGGGTTCCGACATTCCGACCCAATGTCAGTATCAGTCATGTTCACCGTACTGTGTTACTGTCTACACACTACACGGCATTGTTAGTGACTGGTCATGCCTTTTTTGTTTGTATGTTTCTTTTAATATGGGTCAATTTACAAAGAATAATAATAGAAATGTTCAAAACAAAAACTAGATTCACTATTACGTGCCTGTAATGAAGTGCTTTCCACAAACCGTGAGCGAGAATGATGGTGGAGGTAATGGCAACCATGTGGGTTTGTTATTGCTTCCTGCCTCCGTCAACCCACGCATCCAGTTGCGTAACCCACGCTGAATCTGACCAATAGTGGATTCGCCCTCATTATCGCTGCAGAAAGGGTCCTATCGATATAGATATTTTACACTGCTGGGTGGTGCGTCGAGAGGTGGGTTCATAAGGATGAAACATGAATATTAGAAAGTCATTATGAAATCGGGTGCTGCTGGTGATTTTTTGATGATTTTTTTTCACAACGTGAAGTCAGCACCACTTATGCTAGGAATTTGTTGTTAACAACAAGATATGAAGTGAGTAGAAAAGTGCCAGAAGACAATAGAGAATAAAAATTTTTTTTCGCGGCGGTGGTGGGGTTTGAACCTGCGACCTTATTGGTACGACAACTCCGCCTGGCAGGTGAGAGCGTGGCTCTACCGTGTGAGCTATCCACGAACACAAAAATATTCGTTTCAAACCCAAAGTCATTTCTAGATCCCTCTCTCACCCACTTCTTGAGATCGCCGATTCGTTCACCACCATCGCGAAGTAATTTTGACCAGCAGTTAAGCTTAATAGCCAATATTCTCATCACAAACATATAACATAGAAACGATTGAGACATTGAGTATGCTCCGGTGTATGGGGTGAATTTTTAATTCAGAAAAGTGAGTGGAGCAGGCACTTATGTTGGTAACAACAAGATATGAAGTGAGTAGAAAAGTGCCAGAAGACAATAGAGAATAAAAATTTTTATTCTCTATTGTCTTCTGGCACTTTTCTACTCACTTCATATCTTGTTGTTACCAACATAAGTGCCTGCTCCACTCACTTTTCTGAATTAAAAATTCACCCCATACACCGGAGCATACTCAATGTCTCAATCGTTTCTATGTTATATGTTTGTGATGAGAATATTGGCTATTAAGCTTAACTGCTGGTCAAAATTACTTCGCGATGGTGGTGAACGAATCGGCGATCTCAAGAAGTGGGTGAGAGAGGGATCTAGAAATGACTTTGGGTTTGAAACGAATATTTTTGTGTTCGTGGATAGCTCACACGGTAGAGCCACGCTCTCACCTGCCAGGCGGAGTTGTCGTACCAATAAGGTCGCAGGTTCAAACCCCACCACCGCCGCGAAAAAAAATTTTTATTCTCTATTGTCTTCTGGCACTTTTCTACTCACTTCATATCTTGTTGTTACCAACATAAGTGCCTGCTCCACTCACTTTTCTGAATTTGTTGTTACTATTTTCGTCACTATTCGTGTGAAGTCATGTGACACTTGTTGAATGAACTCCCCTTTAGAAAAGAGGGGAAAACCGGAAGTTTTCATTGTGACGTCAGGTGAAGTCCTCGGGTGGGGTAAATTCGTGAAAATGGCGGAGACTATTTTCGCTTGCTGTGTTAGCGAGCACGAAAAGAGTCAGAAAAGTAAAAGTAGAGAAATTGACAAGATTCTAAGCAGGGAAAGATTAACTTTTAGAAGGACTGTGAGAATTCTGTTGTTAGGTGCGGGTGAAAGTGGTAAGAGTACCTTCCTAAAACAGATGCGAATTATTCATGGTCAGGACTTCGATGATGAAGCTATGCTGGAATACCGACAGGTGATTTACAATAACATTCTAAAAGGAATGCGTGTTCTAATTGATGCCAGACAAAAATTGAACATTCCCTGGGGTGATAAATCAAAAGAAAAAGACGCTATTAAAGTGTTTGAATTCAACGGATCTGTCGTGGATCAACACCAATTTTGTGATTATGCCGAATCTTTGCAACTGTTGTGGACGGACTCTGGAATAAAATCTGCCTTTGATAGACGGAGGGAATTTCAGCTGGTAAGATCATTGGTTGGTCATTCATTATTGAATAAAGGGTGGTGGTTTGTAACCAAATAGATCCTTCGCCCGCTTTTTGTGCTTTGGGTATTGAATTTGATTTGGGCCCGTGCCGAAGTTTATTAACTGGACTTCTGTCTGTTGACTGCCAAGGCCAAGAAAAATACCTTATTATTATTTTTAGTTGGAAGCCAAGGCAGGTTTGAGTTTGAATCTAAAAAAATTCTATTCTATCTCCAACGTTGTATTGTCACTAAAAAAAAATGCTCAAAAGTAAGAGTAAGAGCTTTGGGGTCCCTGACCAACCATAATATGTGACATTTAGATTAGAACAAGACATGGCGTTAGGCGATATTACATTTTTTCCCCGAAAGAGACAACGTTAACAGACAAGTACTCATTTTACACTGAGTAAGGTGAGTATCGGATGAGACTTGAACTTTTATAAGTGGTGTGATTTTTCTAATTTCAAAAAATAATTTGCTGAGTCGGTTGTCGTTTACAACTCCACCCTTATTACATACACAGTGCAACCTCTGGAAAGCGACATTAACCTCTGGTCCCAATTATTTGCTATATATATTAGTTATTAGTAATAAAAACTGAAAAATATATAGGGACGTACATTTTAGTAAAGCCCTGTTTAGCGACATTGTTATAAAAATACTCGGTGGTTGATACTGATGCTTGATATTGATACCCAACATCGTCATCTGGTACCCGTAACCAATAAAAAACGCCTTTTTTCCCTCCCAATGAGATCGCTTTGTTACCGACCAATCAGAACACGTGTTTACTACACTTCATGGAATCAGTGCTTGCTCATGTGGTACCACAGCAAAAGAAGTTTATCAGTGGACAGTACTCTCAAGGGTCCATTAACCTTCCATGTAAGCTACTTGTCTGAGGTCAATAGAAGTTAACTGGTAGCAGCCATGCCGTGTCCATTGTGGGGCAATTATGGATATTTATATGGTCTTATAATATGTTGGAATAGCGGTGAAAACAGCCTCTTTCGCCTTATTTTATTTTCATTTGAAAAATCAGTTGTTTCTCTAAACATCAGTCCAAATTTCATCTTATTGTGGTTATTAACTTGTTTTTTGGGGGTTTTTTATATCACAAGATGTAGGTCTACTAATTGTTTTAAAGTGCTTGTAAATATTGGTACAAAAATAAAAATTTCAGTATTCAAAGCTTATCAGCAGTATCGCATAGATTTGATTTTAATTAAAATCAAAACTAGTTGTTGCATCTGTGTCCTTGTGCGGATTTATCATATTGGCACTTGATTTAAACAATTTATTTTTAGTATTGTTAAATGGCATTTGAGCACTCTTTACGATCAAAACAATGACAATACGCATTTGAAAGTGAAATCGTAACTGGTATACCCTTTGTAGACAGGAGAAATACACATTCTAACGTTTTTGAGACATATCTTCTCTGTCACTGGTCCGCGCATTGCACTGTTATGTATTCAGGCTCAGGGGTCCCACCACCGTCCCTTTCTGCCATCTTGAACACCCCAGAATAATGCCACCCCCGGATAATGACATAATAATGTCGTTATCCAGGGGTTGCACTGTCCTGTGTTTCCCATCAGATTCAAAATTGAAAGGAATGGCATACATATTGTTTCATTAGGTTATAGTATCTTTAGCTAGGGTTGGGGGGGGGGGGGGGGGTCTCCCCCGATAATATCTAAGAGAGCGCTCTTATGGTCTTGGTCCGCTGCTTTACTACTAACCTGCTTGGTACTACTACTACTACTACTACTACTACTACTACTACTACTACTACTACTACTACTACTACTACTACTACTACTACTACTGTTACTGTTACTACTACAAATAAAACAATTTTATTATTATTTCATTTTTGCATGAGCATTCAGCATGCCACTTCTATGAATATAATTTTGTCATTTCTTAGTTTAGTCGGCATAGTCATTAATGTGTTGTTTATGTGGTAGTATTTGTCATAATTTTTACCCCCTGTGATGCTAAAATCCATACCAGTATACTAGATCAATGTTAGTGTTTGTAATTTTGGGTCTACTGGGGGGGGGGGGGGGGGGGGGGGGGGGGGGGAGTATTTTTGACTGTTAAATGTTTTTTGTTTAAGCTTGCAATCTTCTCTTCTTAAAACCGTTCATATCATTGTTATTATATTATTATTTTCAAATTGTATCATTTTCAAGGGGGAAAATCAGTTAAACACCACTTAAATTCATAATGGGGAAAGAGTGAATTCAGAATTTATGTGGAGTTAACACAGACCCCAGTCCGACTAGCTGTATTATTATTAGTTATATTGCATTTAAGGGTAAATGTTTTGATTAGTTGGAGCAACTTTAACCTAAACTTCTGTAGAGGGTGCTGAATTTATTCCAACTTCCTTACCTTATGTGTCATCCTTTTCAACATGAAAGAGGATTTACCAACTGACTAAGGGTTTATTGAAGCTCGAATTACATCACTTTTACTGTGGTTAGGTTATATCAGTTTTATATGTCGATTTGGAAGTCAATACCATTTGTATTGTAATTAAGTTTATTCCTTAATTTAAATATTGATTATAATATTGCCAGTATGGTCTAATTATCCTTTATCAGAATTAATGCTTGTTATCGTCTTTTTCAGTCAGGATACATTTAAAAAAAAATCTTGCTCATTTTGATTTTCAGTAATACATACACATTTTCAGGGGTTAGGGTTGGTAGTACGGTACATTGGAAAAAAATTCTGATCCGGCAAGGTTCTGTCTGTCTTTTTTTCAAATAGACATTAAATACTTTTGCCAAGCTTAGATAAATGGGAATAGTTGATTCCTCATTTAACAATTTTATAATCTGATGAAAATAATGATAATTAATCACTACATTTTAGAGTTGAATTTGTTTTAGATAGAATCCTCTTTCATTTATGTTGGTTCCTATCATAGGTCATGGGTCTAACAGCCATCTTTCTGTTTTGATTGCAGCCCATCACTGATTGTAGAGTACAACTCCTAGTTTGGTTGTAGTCCTGAAGAGTTTACACTTCTTCTCAGCAGCATTGTTAGTCTTTGGTTGTTAGTGTTAGAAAACTGTCAGATGTCCTGGATAGGACAGTTTGAGTGGAAAAGTTAGCAAGTGCTGTTTTTGATAAAGATTGATGATGGTATACTGTCTTTATGCTATTCAAGATAGCAAGAAACAGACCTGGTTTATCTTTTTAAAATTTAATCAAGCAGTTATGTGTTGGTTGCCAGTGTGTAGTTTATTGACATCAAATACAGATGTAATGTGAGCTATATAAAAAGTACTGATTTTTAACTTTATTGAAGGGAGTGATATATTATATTGTTGTTTTGACAACATTCAAAAGGGAGAGAGTAGGACTTCAAGTACAACAGAAAAAAGTTGAGTTATTGCAATATCTATATGTGCTCAAAGCGCTTGCGCTTTATTAGGAATCCCAAGTTATTAACAGCACTTGACATTGAGATTGGTGCCATAAGATTGCATTCAGGCTTTGATCTGGATAATCCATTTGTGGCATAGCTGGCAATGGTATATTTATGATTTCATTTTTGGTGATGTTGTGGCGATTGAATATCCATACTCATGTTTGTTTTGTTTTTTTAATTGTTTCATTGTATTTGTATCATCTAAAAGAAAGAAAAAAAAATTGCTTTGATAGAGGGCTTACCCATGCTGGTGATGGAATAGCATGGCTCTAAAATCTAACACATAGGATGAGACATGCAGTCTATTGTAAAACACTCTCCTAGCAATAATTTTTTGGACAAAGTCAATGCTGCTATTCAGCAAGGGGAATTGTAAAATCAATTTATACCTCTCTAATGGAACATGAAATACATGTGCTGAATCCTTTCCAAAGTTTGTTAAAGTGGCTAGCAGCCGACATTTTGTAAGTAGCTTATTGATCAGAGTAATAGACTTTTATGGCTCAGGCATGACTGGATGTCAGTTGTTGATAGTGGCATATTATATTATAAAAACGATTTTTTAAAAACCCACAAAATTATAACTGATTTGCATTCTTTACTGCATGCTACTGCTACTGCCAACTGATTTTCAAATATATTAAAACTCATATCCTTTTAATGTTTTATCTGGCAGCTTCAGCATTATTCATAGTTTATATCATTTCAGTCCCCCCCCCCCCCCTCTCTCCTCTCTCTCTCTCTCTCTCTCTCTCTCTCCTCTCTCTCTCTCTCTCTCTCTCTCTCTCTCTCTCTCTCATTGTTAATAATTAAATATTTACTGCTTTCCCCTTCCTTATGAGATCCCCAAAAAAAGAACGTAAACGAGTAACACCCCCCCCCCTCTCCCCCTTTTTTAAAAAAGAGAAAATAAAAGCATTAGTGGCAGTGAGTTGTGATAAGATTGTGCAAGCCTGCATTATTCCAGTCGCCCGTGTATCTCATCAACAACCGAATACCGACACTCGAGACTTGATCTCGTGTTTTGTATCGTTTTCTACAATTTCTGTTTCAGTCGCTTTATTGAGAAAAACAAAAACAAAACAAAAAACAGAAAACAAACAGACAACACCGCCACATTGATATTTCACTAGAATTTTTTTTTAAAAATTGTCTTACTATTGCCAGTGAATGTATTTGCTACCAAATTCAGCCCCTTGATTGGTGGACAAATAATTACAATGACCCATCAACACGGGACTGAAATATGTCATGTGTTGTGGCTTTTTGTTTCTATGAATAGTGCGCTTTGTGTCTTTTGTTCCTAGAAACAATCGAGGCCTAAACAATTGGGTTTACACGTGAGTTGCCCCATACCAGTACCAGTGTTCACTGTGTTGGACACAATCGGGAGCAGAATCTGTGACAAACGCATTCCTCTTATAGATTGTTTTCTGTGATGATACCGGAGACTGAAATACAGAAGCAGGAAACTTCTGGAGTGCCAATAGTTTTTATAGCAGATGATACGTCGTTTCTACGTCAGGCCGTGTCAAGTCAGAAAACATCCTTTCGCTCACGAGTAATAGTAATATAACTCAAATTTAACTCCTGTTTTTGTAGCTTTCTTTTTTTCAGTTGATTGATTGTTTCTCGCTAAATGTCTTTTACATGCTATATTGATGATGCATTGCGTTTAATTAGAATACTCACAACATCCGCCATCTGGATATAACGTACCGACACACAAAACTATGTGTAACCTTAATACTACTGTCCTACGAGTTTATTTGTCCTGAAAACCGACCATATTAATGATGCTGAATTTTACATAGAAAAGATGGATGACACAGCAGATATGTTCGTATGATGCTGTCTGCTTTCTGTTGTCAATCCTTGGCCCCTGGAATTAAGACCCAAGTCTGTTTTTGATTTTAAAAAGAAAGAATGGAAACTAAAAGATATCTTATACCCCCCCCCCCCCCCCTCTCTCTCTCTCTCTCTCTCTCTCTCTCTCTCTCTCTCTCTCTCTCTCTCTCTCTCTCTCTCTCTCTACATATGCGTTTTAAAAATAAAAGGAAAAGAATGAAAACTTTATCATTGCAGCTTGTGCTTCGCTTGGCTCAAATCGTCCATTATGTCAGTGCATATATAACATTAGTAATTCATGACCTTCATCGTTATCATTGTCATTGCCATTGTTATCACTACCACAATCTTCATCATCATTTGGGGTTCCCCGACCTCTACTTTTTGTCAGTTTTTCTAAATACGCGGTTCTAAAACGTGTTTTGTACGCATGTTTGTTGTAAAATGTGCCTCCACGGGGTTTATATTGGTTAGGGAATTGCATGAACGATAATGTTGTGAATATACAAAATTAAAATTTTGTTTTTCCCTTACCGTGCCTTGAAAATTTGTTTTTGATGCTTGTTGGTGTCCGGAAAAGTCATTTGAATAGTTCGCCTACATGGTGGCTTTCTGTGGATCGGGATGGTGACTGAAAAATAAAATGCAATGTTTGTAGCTAGGATTCTAAGCTGTCTTTTCATGTGTGATTTATGCATCTGTTTATAGAAAACAAGTGTAACAAAACGGAACTTATTTATCAGTCCACTCTTGTATTTTCATTGACAAATAATTTTGAAACAGGATACTCAGAAAGGACACATTCCGATTTTTTTGTTTCAACAAAGTAATAGTGCATGGTTGAGTGAATAGCAGCATGTTTCTTGGAACGAGAGAGAAAAAAGACATCGGGATGGAGTTGTATAAAGTTATGAAGAAAATGTCTTAAGCTTCTGTTTAAAACATTCCAAAGATTCCACGTTTTGAGGAAGTGAATAAGAAAACGGTTGGTCCAAATTGAGAAAACGATCTTGTCCATCACGCATACGGAGAGGGATCCTTTTGCGGAGCGCAGTTTCCTCGTGGTTGAATATTTATTTAAAAGTTCCGAAAGCCAGGAGATGGGGATGTGTATTAAAGACGTTGCTTCACTGGGATGTTCAGTTTGTATTGTATACCCCTCTGAGTTATGAGCCACCAACGGAATTCTAAAGCCCCGAACTCAAAATGTTAAATTACTATGTTTTGTGTTCTACCTGACTTTTCTTATCTGATGCATCCTTATTATCTTAAGTGTGGCAAGGTCCGTTAGAGTAACGCTTCTCAAAGCCTACCTATGCGACATCTGTTTTTAAACGATTTCCATTCAGCGACTTGCGGTTTGATAACGCTCATTCTGTCGAAGGTCTTTACTTCAAATCTTATTATAGTTAGACGGGACACCAACTTGTCCAAACATGAGTAAAGTAGTAGTCCCTCATAGCCATTAGGCCCATGGAGCCGGAGTTGATCCCGGTTTTTATAGCGTGGAACGGACAACAGCAATTGCGTTAAGACTCTAGACTATCGCAAGGTACTTTCCGACAGATTTAATAGACCCAGCTACCCGCCCCATCACTGTTAGATGGACTGGGGAGGGGAAGAAAAACGACTGCACCCGGGATCTCATTTGAATACTTGTTGACAAGTTGGTGATCATCTTTATTGTTCTATCTATAAAGCTAAGTTATTATTGTCAACATTAGAGAGAGAGAGAGAAAAGTTGTCTTTTAATTGTACGGTGGCATTATTTTAATATATCCTATCTATCTTCGTCTCTTTGATGCATTGATGAAGTAGCATCAACAGCATGAGCCGCAGAAGAAAAACAGTGGTTGCATAGGAATGCATTACACGGGATAAGATAATAATAATAATAATAATATGTTAGTAATCATTATCGCCAGCTGTCGTAAACATTAACCGCTTTAGATTTTAACATTTATTTAGATTTTTTTTTAAAACGTGCGGTAAATTAATGCTTATAAAACTGCTTTTTGAGCTATATAGTCACGTGAATTATAATGCGATTTTACTACATTACATTACAGCTCTGAGTTGTTTTATTTTATCATACCCCCAATGCGGAAAGGTTTCTTCTTATTCATTGGTATGCGGGGTCATGAAAAGCCAACGATAACGAGTTTTGATAATTTCGTTATTCCGATTTGAAGACGGGGTTTTTTTGTTGTTTTTTTTGGGGGGGGGGGGGGGGGGGGGGGGGTACTGTAAATGCATTGTTTTGTTGTGTTTTGTTTATTAAAACTTCATTCCTACTGTGGACTGAACGGGGTTATAAAGGGTTAACTATGTGTACAATTTGAGAAGTTTACCAAAATCAAAAACGAATAAACAGCTCAGTTTCAAAAACGAACCCCCCCCCCCCCCCCCCCCCCCCCCCCAAATAAAAAAAATAAAAAAATACAAATAAAAAAAACAAAAACAAAAAACAACTGCTTAAACACGGAATGTTTCAGACTAAATTAATGGGTTTTTGAATTTTGTTTGTTTTGTTTTGTTTTTTTTTTTTTGTTTTTTAATTAAACCCTGTTCAATGTTGTTTTTCTTTTCTTTCTTTCAGAACCCCGTTTCTAGTAGCTTAATACATCACAATTTAATCAGAATGTTTTGGCACCAGTTAGAGTTAGAGGAAGCTGAGAGTCTTATCCTTTATCGCCGCTCCTAATCACGCACTATTATTTGTTGTTGTGATCATCATCTTCTTCATACTACGATTTGTATAGTAATTATTTCTCTCCGGTTAATATGTCTGTACTCCGGTCAAGGTTTTATTCGGTCAAGTTTAAAGAAAGAGGAAGTTTTTTTTTGTTTCTTCCCACGCACGGCACTAGATTTATTTACCTATCTATTTTTTCTATTTCATACTCTTTTCATTCATCCTTAATTAACTCCAACTTCTCGCCATCTCTCTTTTCTACACTACCCACTCCCTTATCTTTTCATCATTACTCTGTTCATCTCTCTCTCTCTCTCTCTCTCTCTCTCTCTCTCTCTCTCTCTCTCTCTCTCTCTCTCTCTCTCTCTCTCTCTCTCTCTCTTTTTCTTTTTTTTTTTTTTTGGGGGGGGGGGGTTCTCTTCTCTATCTCTCTCTCACAAACGCACACACACACACACACGAACGCACACACACACACACACACACACACACTCTTTCGCGCGCACATACATTCTATCTCCTTCTCCTTGTGTGCATGTGCTTGTACTGTGTTTGTGTGTATGTGCGCGCGCGCGCCCATACGCGAATGTGTTTCGAATTTTTTTTTCCTTTTCCTTTTAACTTATCTTCCTGTATTTAAGCTAATAATGTTAATCATGTCCTGTTCATATTTCGTACTTATTCGTACATGTTTACATTCAGTGCCCACATCTCTCGTCCACTCCGATAACACACAGACTAAAATTTTTTTTTTTCAATCTATATGCAACCGAATCAAGACATAACAACACACAGACTAAAAATATATATTTTTTCAATCGATATGCAACCGAATCAAGACATAACACCCACCGTTTTTATTCACACCCCCCCCCCCCCCCCACCCTTTATTTTCCACCTTATGTCATATCTTGTGTGGTAATCGGATGATGGCCTTTACGATTGTAGGGTCTCATTTATTCTCATTTATGAAATACACGTATATCTTTTATGGTGGTTTTATCCCGACCCTGACTTGGATCCTTGATCTTGAGATAAATATGCATGTCTAAGATAGCCACGTCGTGATATGCATTGTCGGTCTTGGTATCAAATGTGCTTTCCTTCTACCCAGAATGGACCTAAAAGAGATCATACGCCCGGTGCATTCTGTACACTGCCAATACCGCATTTTTCACTTTGATCAAGATTTTTTTTTTTTTAATTCATATCAATCGAGCCTATCTAATCAGGATGATACATACAGAAACTAAAACTTACTTTTATGTAGACATATCAAGAGACGTGACACCCTTGAAAAAGAGGGTATTGTGGAGGGCAAAAGAGGGAGAAGGAGACCAAGAAGAAGATGGTCACAAGACATCAGCGAATGGAGGAATAAGCCAGTTACTGAATGTGGAAGGATGTCACAGGACAGAACTTGTTTCGGGAGGCCACGTCCAGGAGGGATAAGCCATGGTGATGATTATGATCAATCGATTAAGATAAGTCAAAAACTTAAGACTTCAAAGAAGTCTCAGGTTTGAGACTTTAAAAAATTAATTTTGGACTAGTATTGATCGGTATCATGCGATTTTATTATTTTTTTTCTTTTCTGGTTATCAGACTAAGCGACAGGGCTTTTAGTCTTTACTTTTATAGTAGAGTGGTTCAGGTTCTCAGCTTGTTACAAAGTCAAGCGATGCTGAATGTGGTTTGTGGCAGAATAGATGGCAATGATCGTTATAAGTCCGCCAATATATTACCTTGTCGCTTGTCGTCGATACTATTATGGCATTTTTTTTGTTTGTTTTTAACCAAAAGCACTGTTCTAAAAATACACTGTTCTGACAATACCTGTATGCAGACAGTTTTAAGGATAAGTAGGCCATCCCGCATATTATTATGAAAAGGTTTCGCCGAAGCCAATAATTAGGCGGCTTAAACAACAATCAGACCTATTTTTTTTCTTATTGTAAGATCATTCACTTTTTAAAATATTTTAAGTTCAACATTGACAAAGTATACTGAATAAAGCTTTGCTTGGACTATAAAGAAAAATTAAGAGAAAGTGAACTTTTAAGTTTTGAAAAACTGTTGGACAGCCCACTTGTCATAAAAACCGTCCATATAGTCTCTTTCTCTCTCCCCCCCCCCCCCCCCCCCCCTCTCTCTCCACCTCTCTCTCTCTCTCTCTCTCTCTCTCTATCTATCTATCTATCTATTTGTTTATCTCCTCCCTTTACTCCTGTCAGTCTCTCCCTATCTCCCTCTCTTTCTCTCTCTCTCTCTCTCTCTCTCTCTCTCTCTCTCTCTCTCTCTCTCTCTCTCTGGGCAGGGGGGTACATACTGTGTCTTCTATCCCCTTATATCTGTTTTCCAACATGCTTTCTGTCTTTGTCTTGGAATGAGATTACTTGGTTTTGTCTTGACCCTGGCCGGAGTCCTGGCTGGGAGGGAAACAGTCAAATGCATAGTTATTGTTTTGGGAGATGATATTTTTTTCCTTGTACATCATCTCTCTGTTATGTATTATTATATTTGTTATTTTCAATGTATAATGTAGGCATTTGAGTGTATTCCTCTTTGTTGGATTTTGTGCTTGTGTCCGGATGAGACTTATAGGTGATCTCAAACTAAGTACACTGGTGGTATGCTCTTGGAATCTACATCTGATCCCTATTTGTTCCCAGTTCCCCTATGTCTTACTTTTTCTTGGGTGCTTTAATTGTAATTCTAGAACTTTTTACAATCCCATATTCTTCCTTTTTACTGGCGCTGATATAACCTTAATGTGTTGCAAGCGCCGTAAAACCATTAAAAACAAACAAAACATCTCTCTCTCTCTCTCTCTCTCTCTCTCTCTCTCTCTCTTTCTCTCTCTCTCTGTGTGTGTGAGTTTGTGTGTGTCTGTCTGTCTGTCTCTTTCCCTTCTTTCTCCCTTCCCCACGTCTCTTTCCCTTATTTTTGTCTCCCACCACCTCCTTCCTTTTTACTTCCCCCCCCCTTCTCTCTCTTTCCTTCCACCAATCTCTCTCTCTCTCTCTCATTCTCTCTCTCTCTCTCTCTTTCTCTTTCTCTCTCTCTCTCTCTCTCTCTCTCTCTCTCTCTCTCTCTCTCTCCATAATTCCCCAGCGTTGAAATTATAAATAGATCCTCCCCACCTCGATCGGATCCAAATCAGACATGTCTGCTTGTGCATTTTATTTATAAACATTGCCAGTTTACACGATAGACTCGATAAACTTCCAGCACAGGTTCACACTTAACGTTAAGCCGAGATGTCGAGATAACTACTGTATCAGCCTTGTCCTAGAGCTAGAAGAATCAATGTGTTCAACTCATGTATAGTTTAAATATAAAAATCAAATGTGTTACATTTTTCTATGAAATATAATTTTAAATAATATTATATAAATATAGATAAATATAAATAAATAAATAAATATATAGATAATATATAAATAATAATAAATATATAGATAAATATATAATATAAAATAATTAGTACGTAAATATATAGATAAATATATAAATAAATAATAAGTAAATATATAGATAAATATATAAATAAATAATAAGTAAATATATAGATAAATATATAATAAATAATAATAAATATAAGATAAATATATAAATATATAAATAAATAATAATAAATATATAAATAAATATATAATAAATATATAAATAAATAATAAGTAAATATATAAATAAATAATAAGTAAATATATAAATAAATAATAAGTAAATATATAAATAAATAATAAGTAAATATATAAATAAATAATAAGTAAATATATAAATAAATAATAAGTAAATATATAAATAAATAATAAGTAAATATATAAATAAATAATAAGTATAATAAATATATAGATAAATATATAAATAAATAATAAGTAAATATATAAATAAATAATAAGTAAATATATAAATAAATAATAAGTAAATATATAAATAAATAATAAGTAAATATATAGATAAATATATAAATAAATAAATAAATAAATAAATAAATAAATAAATAAAAGAGAAAGCAAATGAAGTAATAAACGTCTGCTTTGCTTTGGACATCTCGCTGTGAGATCTCCTTCCCGTCTTTCTCCTTACCAAATTAAGGAGCGTGATTAAAGGAAAGCAGTTATAAGGGAAATCCATCATACATAGTAGATTTAGACATCAAAATGTACATGGTTTTGCATTCCGTCTTGCTCTTTATCAGATTATGATTTGATAGAAATTCAGTCTCGTCGTTTAAAGGTTAAATCATGAGCATGTTTTAATGCAAGCAGTTATGTTAAAATTTATATTGCACAATAGATTTGGACAGCAAGATTTGCATGGAGCATTGGGAGCAAAATAATGATAATAATAATAAAATAAAATAAATCGTGCGCCTCTGCAATTTATTGCATTGTCACATCCTGGGTACTGCAATTATCTAACTTATGCTTATAGAGATACCTGTATTTGTGATAATCTATGCCTTGCATCTATCTCAGTGCACCCGTTTTGTCATTAACGCCACGATGCTCGTGTCTTTGATTCTAACAGGCAGAGGTTGGCAGCAAGGATAGATTACGGTATACAATCGGGTACTAGACAGAAGGCACAGTACATAATTTTGACGTAATTTGTCTCTTACAACTAACTTGCATGGTTGTTTCGTTTTGGGAGAAGACTCTCTCTCTCTCTGTCTCTCTCTCTCTCTCTCTCTCTCTCTCTCTCTCTCTCTCTCTCTCTCTCTCTCTCTCTCTCTCTCTCTCTCTCTCTCTCTCTCTCTCTTTCTTTCTTTCTTTCTCACATTCCTGCTAGAAATGCGCGCATTATTCACCTTTCAACCCTTTTTTTCATGCAAAAATAGAATATTAACCCTTTATTGCGTAGTTCATATCTTATACAGCATTATTCCGTTTAACCCAATGAAATTGTAGAGTTCTTTTTAATTTATTTTTCATATTTAAACCAAATTTCTCAGACAGATTAAAAAAAATTGGGTAGCATAATTATAACTTCATATTTGCTAGAGAAACCAAACGATTTAAGTTGCAATTTAATGTTGCGTTTATTTATTTAATTAATTAATTTGTTCATTTATAAGATAATTAATTCTTTCTTTTATTTATTTATTTATCTGTGCTTGTTTGTTTGCTTGATTAATTATTTATTATTTATTTATTTTTATCAATTTATTTATCTATGTTTGTTTATTTGTTTGTTTGTTTATCTATTATTTAAATATTTATTTATTTAGAGCAGTAACTATCTGAGTGTGTAGTGACATACTTTTAACTTTTCCTGACATAATTCATTTGTACGTTTCCTGCTGGCAGCCTGTCAGTCAGGATCTATTATGCCTCCCCCCCCCCCCCCCCCCCCTTCCTTTGTCTCTTCTAGTTTGACATTTTACGGACTTAATTTAGAGCGAGTTAATGGCGTTGTAAAGTATAGTAGTGACGATTCGTTCTTACATTATTTTGTAGTTGTAGGTAGCGGTTCGAAACCGTTCGGAGATTGCTCGGCCTTTCAAGGAGACAACTAGTTTAGTGGTTGTTTTATGGATGCTTGGTATTATGACAATAAAAGTATTTTTATATAGAGAATTTCCATATATTTTGATTTGTACAAAGCGCAGTCGGATGTGAATGGATAGACAGGGGTAATAATTTGTATAAAATACTTAAATAATAAATATGGATGCAACGCCGGTGCCAGAGTTTCGGAATTATTATATCGGTTTACTGACATTGTACGAGACAACGTACGGCTGAACCTCAATATTGTCATGGAAGATGTTAAATATGATTTTATTGAACATTTCTCCAAATCGGCCCCAAGTTGTTAAACAGTTATTATATTCAAGTGCTCGGTGCCATCTAAGGTTATCAAAGTGGCTTGGCTAGTAAGGATATCGTGAGCAGTTACGTACACCTTACTTTGTTTTGATAAATTTTCAATCTGGAGGATTGGAGGGGGGGGGGGGGGATTTAGAACAGAAATTTCGTTTATAGGAATTAAGGCTAAGTCTACGATCGTCTCGAATTGTTGGTCCACTTTACAGTCACTGGGATGGACAATGGTAAATTGCACTTGAAGTATTTACGATCACCTTCCACCCCCCTCTCCTGTCCTTCTTCTCCTCATTGTCTTTGTTTTGAACAAACGGATATATATACCTCCCTCCCTCTCCCTCTCATTCGCCTCTTTCTTAAGTATGATCACTCACTCTCTCCTCTTCCTTCAACTTTTCCTTTTACTCTCCTTCTTCTTTATTCTAGTCATTCTTATATGCCCCCCCCCCCCCCCCCTTTTTTTTTTCTCACAGGGCTTCCCACCATCTTCATATCGCAATACAGTAATTATGTATTATAATATTTTCTTGAGATAATGACGTGCATCGTTCTATAGAGTGCTCGACTATTTATTAAGGAGCTTGAATTATATTAATGATCTCACTTCTTATACTTATCCGCATACAATGTTGTTTTAGCACTTCACTGCGTCATCAGGGTGGAATGAAATGACAAAATAGAAAAAAGTTCCTCTATATATCTATTTTCTATTTCTATATATATATCGCCCTTCGTCTTCTGGTCCTTCATTATGTCTTCTACCTACTACATAGGTCTATTCCACAAGACTAACGACTCTTGTAAACAAACCAATGGACTGGATGAACTTTGTGACAGTGACGAATGATGATGCTGGGATTGGGGATGTAGTCTTGTTTCATACTGATTTGTTTTGTGTAACGCTTTTCACTTCTCCATATCTACCTCCCTCTTTGTTCTCTCTCTCTCTCTCTCTCTCTCTCTCTCTCTCTCTCTCTCTCTCTCTCCTCTTCTTACTCTTCTCATCTCATCTCTTTCTAGGATAGGATATATATATAATATATATATATATATATATATATATATATATATATATATATATATCCAGGTTAGATGGAGGCTACTGGCACTGTCTCCCTCTATCCTGTATTTCTGCTCTGCAAATGATGTAGTCCTCACTTAACGGCACCAATAATAAAATGTACTGAAATAAGACGACCTGCATTGATTTTTGCCAGGGTTATGGCTGTGATCATTCGACTGAAGGGATTTTAACTGAATTTAGGAAATTGATGTTGATATAATATTTATTATGATATAATTGGCATCCTCGTAGAGCTGTAATCTAATTCAGTCAGTTGTGAAATTTTGCACATAATGCATATGCTGTCGTACTCTGAATGTAACCGTTTTCACAATTTTGGTCAGAAAACTCGTCCCTCAAATATCGATTGATTAGAATAGAAATACCTACATCTTGGCAAAAACTCAAACTTGGGACTTCGCGAAGAATCGATCGACATTTGAGGACCAGTTTTCTGTCCAGAATATTTTTTTAACTTTTTTTTTTCTTTCTTTCTATCAGAGTAAAGGCGTATAGTGAGTCTGACAGGTCGGAAGTCAGACAGTAACCGACTGCTCTAACGAAACACATTTGTTCATTTTGGCAAAAAATATAGATATTTCACGTATCAATCAAAATGACTCGCAAACGTGTTAAAACGTCTCAAAAACCATGTCTTTTTAGAAGTCTCTGATTTATTGATTGATTTTTTGACATTTCTTTGGTTAGTATATTATCAGTATATGAAGTTAAAGCTCTCGGGCCACAATAAACGAAAGTTTATTTTATCATGCGACGGAGTAGACAATGTAATGGCTTGTCATTGTCATGACAGCGTTTCCTTGACGCACCTGGTATTTAGGGGGATGGGATGGTGACAGATTGTCGAGGAAGTGCCTTGCCTTCTGGATAAGACAGCATGTTTTACGATACTCACTGGCACTGTATGTATGCTGGTTACAGAATAAAAGTATTTTTCACCTGGTGCCAACAACTCCAATGTCCTGTTAATTTCAGACGAATTTTGTCTGTGCGACGTGTACTACTCGATTCGTCGTGGCTGCACATACCTGCCAACCCTTCCATTTTTGGCGGAATCATTCCTATTTTCACTCTTTCCTTTCCGCTATTCCGCCATTGTCTCTTAAATAATTCTGATTTTCAAAAATGATGATAATGGTAAGAAGAAGAAGAAAATACAATTTAAAAAATAAGGGTAATATTTTTTTTAATGTGGGAAAATTAATTGCGCTCTATTAACCCTTGCCCATTCCATTACTTGACACATCTGATATGTAGTTTTGCCAGCTGTGCCAGAATACTGTTTTTGTGTGTTTGATAAAAGTTGGTGGTCATTTTGATACAGAATTATCAATTAATAAGAAATTCCTATTTTTTTTGTTTCAAATTCCTTTTTTTCTTTCATGTTATGATTCCCCTTTTAGAATGTGAAGGATCGGCAGGTCTTGGCTAGTTATTTCAGCTCTTGTCTGCTTTCAGAGGTTTTCTTCTTTCACCAAGAAAGCCGGTAAAACTTATAGAATTGTTGTGGTTTTTCTTCGATTAAAAAAAAATGGAATTGTCTCCCAAGTGTAACTATGGATTTTTTTTTCTTTCCTGTCGTGTTTCGGGCGGCAACTCGCCAAACACATGAGTATTACTATTTTGCTAGCCCAGCTCACAGTTATCAATGCATTTGAATTGCCGTTGACTCATCAGCGTACTTTAATCTTTTCACACCGCCCCTCCCACTAGCTCAGTTCGAATAGTATGTATTCGCATTACAAGCACATCATCGAGTTGAGGCTCATCTGTCCACTCAGCAGTGGTTAGATAGCTGGGTTTGTTTGACTTAAAAAAAACAAAACAAAAAAAACAAAAACAAAAAAAACTTTTCGTGTCATAACGCCTTAGAATAGGCCTTATGACTCTAAAGAATGACAAGAATGACCTCCGCCCCCCCCCCGCCCCCGCCCCCACCCAAAAAAGAAGGCTTCAACAGTCGTGACGTCACTTCCCTCGTAATGACGCATAGTAACTTAGCAACTGGTTCTAAACTATCGGAACAATGGCGGACGCCCTGATGAATTGCTTCTCCGACGAGCATAAAAGTGTATCCAGAGGAGAAAAACATAATAAATCTGATCATGGGGGGGGGTTACATTTCCGTGCAAATGATACTGATACTGGTGGTGTCAGGTGGATTATTCTATTATTGACATGTTTGTGCTCCTCAAGAATCGTTGACAGTTTTGGTTAACAAAGATATCAGATACTCCATTTGTAGTTTATCAGCGTATACTGTTATTGTTATCTGGTCTGTAAATTTTTAATGTGTGGAAAGATATGGAAAGCAGTGTGACCGAACCTCTTTTGATGACATTGATAAAAAAGAACCTTTGATTTGTACTTAAGTGGTTTTCTACCTTAATTTGGACTTGTCCCTCATCCTCTTACCCCTCTTTCTCTTTGTACCCATCATTCATTCTCTTTCCTATCTATCTAAAAACTAAGAGTTCAAACTGCCAGCTAGATACTATAATACTATTTTGGTCCTAACGTACAACACAGCAGGTGCTGCGATAGATAGCCCCTTTAATGACAATGTCACTATGTACTACACACTCCAATGTCAGGACGACAATAAGTCATTAACCAAAACATGGTCGGGCACCAATCACTGACTTGTCCTGCTTACGCTACCTGTAAAGAAAAATAAATAGATAACGAACTTAAATTATATTCCCACGACTTCCGAATGTTTTGGCTGCCAACTATCAGAAATCATTAACTGGGGAATGGATCCCTCGCTCCCCCCCCCCCCCCCCCCCCCTCTTTCCTTCCCGCCCTAAAGGAAGGATTGTTTAAAAAATGTGAGAAATAAATATGTTTGTCAAATGTCAGCTAATTCTCCGTATGTCAGTGTATATATATTATATTTGAATGTATTCCCTGTGGCGGGGATTCTCTGCTTATTTTTGGATGTGATTTCTCTGGTATCTAGGTTAGGCACGCGGATAGATTTCCGGATCCACTACCATTTTATTGAGCTTTGAGCTTTAATATAGAGAAATATACATTAAACTTGCGCAAAAGGCGTTACAAGGGGCTACGAGCCAACAGCAACACATATAATAATATTTAGGACAAAACGTGACGCCTGTTAATGGCCATTTTACGAGTACGGTGGGAGTATGTGGCTAAAGAGTCTTTTCCTGGGACTCAACCATGCGTCGCTCAAAGCTTGACTTGAACCCAAGTGTCATACCACTAGACCACATAGCTACACATTTTCTGATTGAACTAGCGATTCGGCACCCAGAGGAAGTTTCGGACTAGTCCCCTTTTTCTTGTGTTTTTTTTTTTTTTTTTCATTGGCGTGTATCACCTTTAGTATAGATAATCTGTATATAACTCTCCGGAACAGTTTCTTTTTTGCTTGCAATTAAATGTTCAGATAACACCCCCCCCCCCCCCCCTTTCAACAGTCAGACAGAAACGTACATATGCTCACATCATCCTGCCTGCCTCGTTGCCTTTTCTGTCTTTTGTTTTTCAATTTTTCAACAAATTGAAATTTTAACATTGATATCAGCATTTTGTATTCTGGTTACATTCGTATCTCCAATAAGCTTCAACAAACAAGCTTCGACAAACCAATCAGCGACTTATCTTATCTCTGCATAAATACACACACACACACACACACACACACACACATACACATACTCACACACTGCACACACAAGCACCACACATAGAGAGAGAGAGAGAGAGAGAGAGAGAGAGAGAGAGAGAGAGAGAGAGAGAGAGAGAGAGAGAGAGAGAGAGAGAGAGAGAGAGAGAGAGAAGAGAGAGAGAGAGAGAGAGAGAGAGAGAGAGAGAGAGAGAGAGAGAGAGAGAGAGAGAGAGAGAGAGAAAAGGGTTCCAATTTTTTTTCCATATCGATTCACCAGAATCACACCGCCATTTTTAACTTTTGGCTATGACGTCACTCCACCACCAACTTGTTTCTCTGTCGTTTGACTGTGATATGAGTATGTGAACTGTGGGAAGTGGAGTGATGCATGGGACTGTTTGAAAAATCGGAGGACGTGAAGTGAATAGTTCACCCACTCACTCACTTGCTATTATTCTCTGACCAGTCCCGTTTTCACACGATTTAGTGTTTTGATAGAATTATGATATTATTATTTCGCTTCTCGAATTAGATTTTTGTTTAAAACAAACGATAACCCGGAATTTTAGAGGAATAGCGATGAAAATATATATTTACTTTAAGCAACATAGTATATGTCTCTGATTTGGAATGATGTAACATCTGTTAACAACATCATTATTTAATTGTTTGTTTTAAAATAGAATGGAAATCTCGATTGGTTCTATTTTAAAAAATGTAATGAATTAATAATTGTGAAAAGATGGTAGGCAAGCGCTGAAGTAAGAATGAGATCAGAAATCTTTGTGTAAGTTATTGTAGGAGCAACAGACAAAGGAGACATAAAATTATAGGAAGAATGAAATGTTTCCAACAACATCAGATTTACTCGAATGGAAATCGAACACAGACCCTCTATTTTCCCTGCATGGTATCACAGTTTTGCCAACCAGTTTTTATTTTTCAAAAGCAACACGTCAGCAATTGAAATTGCTCCTCTTTTGAATACATTTTGAGTAGCAGGGCGGAGCTTGAGCTGAATAATTATGTTCATGCTCTCCTGTTTCCGTTAGTCTGATTCATTCCCAAAGTTATGACATTTACCGACAAATTAGCCAGTGGAACATACTCCTTGAAATGAAAATAATAATAAATTGACGATGATGATAACAATATATTTTTCTATAGCGCCTAAGCCTCCATATTAAAAAGTGCCGTGCATCGCTTTAAACTCACACACACACACACACACATGCACACACACCAAGCTTGCCAACCAGTATAATTTCTCACATTTTAATACGCTTTAAGATCCAAAATATGATAATATGGGAATGTTGACTAGAATGTGTTAAATGCAAAAAGTCAGTTTGTAACAAGATGGGTGGAAAAGAATAAAAGTATAATGATTGAAGGTAATTAAATATCGTCTCCACCTAGATGAGAATCTGAATCGCCAGACAGATGAGTGTCATAGGAATTGCAAATCTCCCCCCCCCCCCCAAATCCCTTTCTACTAGCCTGTAGCCTGATACGTCTCCATAAATTCATCGAATGTTAAATTTGAAATTTTGGATGGTTGCACGTGTTCAAAATATGATTTTTATGGGCGGAAAATATGAGAAAATTGGCATAAATATGGGAATAATATGATTACATTTCCGTGCAAATGTTACTGATACTGGTGGTGTCAGGTGGATTATTCTATTATTGACATGTTTGTGCTCCTCAAGAATCGTTGACAGTTTTGGTTAACAAAGATATCAGATACTCCATTTGTAGTTTATCAGCGTATACTGTTATTGTTATCTGGTCTGTAAATTTTTAATGTGTGGAAAGATATGGAAAGCAGTGTGACCGAACCTCTTTTGATGACATTGATAAAAAAGAACCTTTGATTTGTACTTAAGTGGTTTTCTACCTTAATTTGGACTTGTCCCTCATCCCCTTACCCCTCTTTCTCTTTGTACCCATCATTCATTCTCTTTCCTATCTATCTAAAAACTAAGAGTTCAAACTGCCAGCTAGTTACTATAATACTATTTTGGTCCTAACGTACAACACAGCAGGTGATGCGATAGATAGCCCCTTTAATGACAATGTCACTATGTACTACACACTCCAATGTCAGGATGACAATAAGTCATTAACCAAAACATGGTCGGCCACCAATCACTGACTTGTCCTGCTTACGCTACCTGTAAAGAAAAATAAATAGATAACGAACTTAAATTATATTCCCACGACTTCCGAATGTTTTGGCTGCCAACTATCAGAAATCATTAACTGGGGAATGGATCCCTCGCTTCCCCCCCCCCCCCCCCCCCTCTTTCCTTCCCGCCTTAAAGGAAGGATTGTTTAAAAAATGTGAGAAATAAATATGTTTGTCATATGTCAGCTAATTCTCCGTATGTCAGTGTGTATATATTATATTTGAATTTATTCCCTGTGGCGGGGATTCTGTGCTTATTTTTGGATGTGATTTCTCTGGTATCTAGGTTAGGCACGCGGATAGATTTCCGGATCCACTACCATTTTATTGAGCTTTGAGCTTTAATATAGAGAAATATACATTAAACTTGCGCAAAAGGCGTTACAAGGGGCTACGAGCCAACAGCAACACATATAATAATATTTAGGACAAAACGTGACGCCTGTTAATGGCCATTTTACGAGTACGGTGGGAGTATGTGGCTAAAGAGTCTTTTCCTGGGACTCAACCATGCGTCGCTCAAAGCTTGACTTGAACCCAAGTGTCATACCACTAGACCACATAGCTACACATTTTCTGATTGAACTAGCGATTCGGCACCCAGAGGAAGTTTCGGACTCGTCCCCTTTTTCTTGGTGTTTTTTTTTTTTTTTTTCATTGGCGTGTATCACCTTTAGTATAGATAATCTGTATATAACTCTCCGGAACAGTTTCTTTTTTGCTTGCAATTAAATGTTCAGATACCCCCCCCCCCCCTTTCAACAGTCAGACAGAAACGTACATATGCTCACATCATCCTGCCTTGCCTCGTTGCCTTTTCTTTCTTTTGTTTTTCAATTTTTCAACAAATTGAAATTTTAACATTGATATCAGCATTTTGTATTCTGGTTACATTCGTATCTCCAATAAGCTTCAACAAACAAGCTTCGACAAACCAATCAGCGACTTATCTTATCTCTGCATAAATACACACACACCACAACACACATACACATACTCACACACTGCACACACAAGCACCACACATAGAGAGAGAGAGAGAGAGAGAGGGGGGGGGGGGGGGGGGGGGGGGGGGGGGGGGGGGGGGGGGGGGGGGGGAGGAGAGAGAGAGGAGAGAGGAGAGAGAGAGAGAGAGAGAGAGAGAGAGAGAGAGGTTCCAATTTTTTTTCCATATCGATTCACCAGAATCACACCGCCATTTTTAACTTTTGGCTATGACGTCACTCCACCACCAACTTGTTTCTCTGTCGTTTGACTGTGATATGAGTATGTGAACTGTGGGAAGTGGAGTGATGCATGGGACTGTTTGAAAAATCGGAGGACGTGAAGTGAATAGTTCACCCACTCACTCACTTACTATTATTCTCTGACCAGTCCCGTTTTCATACGATTTAGTGTTTTGATAGAATTATGATATTATTATTTCGCTTCTCGAATTAGATTTTTGTTTAAAACAAACGATAACCCGGAATTTTAGAGGAATAGCGATGAAAATATATATTTACTTTAAGCAAAATAGTATATGTCTCCGATTTGGAATGATGTAACATCTGGTTAACAACATCATTATTTAATTGTTTGTTTTAAAATAGAATGGAAATCTCGATTGGTTCTATTTTAAAAAATGTAATGAATTAATAATTGTGAAAAGATGGTAGGCAAGCGCTGAAGTAAGAATGAGATCAGAAATCTTTGTGTAAGTTATTGTAGGAGCAACAGACAAAGGAGACATAAAATTATAGGAAGAATGAAATGTTTCCAACAACATCAGATTTACTCGAATGGAAATCGAACACAGACCCTCTATTTTCCCTGCATGGTATCACAGTTTTGCCAACCAGTTTTTATTTTTCAAAAGCAACACGTCAGCAATTGAAATTGCTCCTCTTTTGAATACATTTTGAGTAGCAGGGCGGAGCTTGAGCTGAATAATTATGTTCATGCTCTCCTATATCCGTTAGTCTGATTCATTCCCAAAGTTATGACATTTACCGACAAATTAGCCAGTGGAACATACTCCTTGAAATGAAAATAATAATAAATTGACGATGATGATAACAATATATTTTTCTATAGCGCCTAAGCCTCCATATTAAAAAGTGCCGTGCATCGCTTTAAACTCACACACACACACACACAC
>NC_088364.1:42019663-42129663 GCF_034508935.2 Berghia stephanieae | reverse complement strand
TGACAGTTAGAAACTTGGTTTACTGTGACATAAAAAGAGGCTTGAAGATAACGACTTTCTTTGGTCTGTAATGACTCATCTGCTTTCACCTGGTTATCTTTTCCTTTATCTTAAAATCGTTTTCAAATGATCGTTTTTAACTGCTCGTCTCAGATTGGTTAATATAGAGTCCACAGCATACACTGCTTTCATTATGAAATACATTTCAAAAGGCTTAAAAATAAACTGGTTTTGACTGATTTTTGCGAGTGACAACCTTAAATAATCAATTTTTTATTTTCAATAAAACTATAATCTTCCTCTATTTGCTATAATTGCACAGTTTATCTTTTTTGAGCCAATTTTGACCAAAAAAAATAATTACAAATATAATTAGCTATAAGGTAACCATTACGTCTATTCTTATCATTAATATAAATTATAAGAGTTAAAAGTGTATTTCGGGTTCATACAGACAGGCTGTTTCTCTCAAATTTCGGATTATTAAACAGCAATGCAATGCATTTTGTATACTCTTTTATTTATTTATTTTTCCTGTTTTGAGACTCTGCTAAAAGATCCTTTCATATTGTATGCGAAGCAAGAGCAGATTCGCCAACCACTTTGGAATTATCTATTAAGAAAAGGAAACCTTAAGCGTTTATAAAGCGCTTTGCAAGGGGTCCTTAGCCAACAGCGGCAGAGCATCTAGTCGAACGGTGTGTTGTGCTACCCGGCGGGTTTGCGACGGTGCACGAGTGCGGACCGGACTTTGCTGATTGGGTCGATCGTCATAACATAGTAGTGTGAGAACCATAAGAGGTTGCTGCCAACAGCAACACTTTATATGTAGGACGAGACATAATGCCCTGTTTGGCGATATAACACTTTTTTTTCCGGACCGAGACAACGCTGTTAATAGCCAGGTACTCATTTAAAACCTGGGTACAGTGAGAGGTTTTAACTGCGCGCCGCTCAGAGCGGGACCCGATCCGAAAGCGAGTTTCATATAATAAGATCACATAGCCTCAAAAATAAGTTTGTTTTTTTTTCCAAAGTGTACAACTATGAGAAATTCATAAAAAGCAGTATCGGTCCTTTGGAATTTCCTCATTTGCTTGTATTATGTTGATACATTCTGTGGATAAACAAGAAATTATTTATTTTGTGTTGTCAAGTGACATTCGTGTTATCATGCCCTCTCCTACCATGCCCATCCATATGCCATTCTAACATTTAATGGAAGATTGTATGTTGTTTCTTGAAGTAATTTTTTTGTTGTTGCTTTTCTTGTAAAATAAAGACCTGCCACCAATAAAAAATTAATTATTATTGATATGTTGTATTTTTGAAGCCGAAATTGGACAATTTTGGATTTTTTTTCCCTCCAGAATGGGACTGTTTTCAGCCAAATTTTAGAAAAAAAGTGGTTTCTTGAAATTTTTCTTTCTTTCAATAAATGGACACCTGACCAAACTGAGTGACATTACAGCATTTTTAAAACGGTTAATTAAAATAAATTACCATTCATATATAAGGGGGGGGGGGGGTGTCACACCTTTGTGTTAATGCAGATTATTTTCCTTGAAGTTTAGACACCCCCCCCCCCTCCTAAAAAAATAATTAAAAAATGGAAATGTTTGTGGCTAGTTGTGATCTGAAAATATGAAGAATAAAAATAACCCAGCTCTGGGATTGCATAATTGAAAATATAAATAAGTTAAAGAAACTCGATGTTTGGATGTCTTTAGGGACAAAATGTAATCAGTTAAGACACTGCTCTATCGTAAAATACTTTTCATAAAATAAAACAGATCCAGTTTCAGACTGGACAATGGAACACGCGTGCAAAGTGCCCCTCTTTATAGGATAGTCTGTCGAAATACCAACTCATGGTCTCGAACCCTCAGACCTAATTTATGTTATGATATGAGTTAAAAACTGTAGCACTACACCACATGGACACATTTCAGGATAATTATTGATTAACTAGCAATATCAAAAGGTTTGGTGGATGGACTGATGGTTGTATATTGAATTTATGCAGAGTCATTCTTTTTCAAAGCCTTAAATTATTTCTCAACCTTTTCGCACTTTGTCCACTGTAACACATGTGCAGCACTTTTGGAAGTTGCTCCTGCAATAGGAACTATCGTTTTAGTGCTAATATTTCAGTTACTTGGATCAAAATTTGTCAACGTTTAAATGACGAGATATTGTCTTGTGCTAGAGTTACCACACAGCTGTGAAATACCAAAACCCTTTTTTTTTTTTTTTTTTTTTTTTTGCTGGAAAGCTTTTACTTCATATATCTTAAGAGGCAGCTGGTATTAGCCTGAGACTTCTCTAGAACCAACACTTTTTACAGTCTTTGTGGAGTTGGGGAGGGGTTGGGGTGTGTGTGTGTGTGTGTGTGTGTGTGTGTGTGTGTGTGGATAAGTTGGGGTCATCCTCATCTATATATATATGAAGTAAACATTTTCTGGTTGAAATGAAAACAGTTAGAGAGAAAAGAAGTGTCATTTACTGTAAATTGCTTTTTGAGAGTTACCCAATGTCATTTCGACACAGAACCTAACCCATTTTAGGCTGGTCTTGATTTTCCTTTTTACTTGATGTCAAATCCTACAAATTTCACAAATAGAGAAGATACAGCGATGGTTCAAGTCATATTACAAAGTCTGTGGTGGTAGGTCATTTTCAACACTTGATCCACAGATATGGAACACGTTTTTAAATATATTAAAAAAATTTAAAAATAAGATATTACCGCGTCCATTTTTGTGTCAATGGTGTGTATGTATGTGAGGGTTACCTATTAGTCTGCTATTCTTTATGAAGTGCATGGATTGCTGTCTAGTCATGGTTATCCTTGACAAAAGCTAAGTGTTATTATTAGGCCTTAGTTATAAAAAGAGGTAAACTCCATCAAGTTAGAAGAAAATCAAACCTCGACCGTTTAGCATTAAAGAGGCCACAGTTTGCCATTATCTAAAATTCTCGTAGATATTTGCCTTTGTGAAGAGAAAATATCATCAACTTCATCGTAAATGTTTGTATTGTGGAGTTTTATTTGAATTGTTTGAGAGACAGGTATTGCATGCATGTTAATGAGGAATAGATATTATACTTCTAGTTTAGGTGATGGAGATAGATTGGGAGATTATTGCATTGAGATAAAATGTTGAGGGTTGTGTTTATGCATGTGTGTTAGAACTGTTTGTGTGTATGTTGCGATTATTCATTTTTTCTGTCTGTGTGTTTCCTTGGAGAGAGAGAGAGAGAGAGAGAGAGAGAGAGAGAGAGAGAGAGAGAGAGAGAGAGAGAGAGAGAGAGAGAGAGAATGATCCTAATGTCAAAGGCCAATCTTTTATTCAACGTGCTAATGCTACATTTTATTTTTTCTCTTCCCTCTTTTTAATCCAGGGAGATTCTTTGAAGTATTTCTTGGAAAATATCGAGAGGATCGGAACCACTGTAAGTGTTCAAGAAAGGTCAAAACTAAATTAAATGCAAAATTATGAATAATATTGATGACGACGACGATGGCCATGATGAAGCCGACAATGATGATGATGAAAATGATGGTGTGATGTTATATTATCTAGTTGCCCATTTTGAACCCCCCCCCCCCCCCCCCCCCCCCCCCCCCTCCAAACAACCTTAAGATTACAGATAGCCCAGCAAAATGCCACTCTC
The DNA here is from genome assembly GCF_034508935.2 of Berghia stephanieae. Taxonomy (NCBI): domain Eukaryota; kingdom Metazoa; phylum Mollusca; class Gastropoda; order Nudibranchia; family Aeolidiidae; genus Berghia; species Berghia stephanieae. The sequence goes on along the minus strand of NC_088364.1, from coordinate 42,125,985 downwards.
AAGGTTTCATCACAACCCTTGTCATCCACCAAGCGATTGGCCATGCTCATTGTTGACCAGGATTTCATCATGGATTAAATGTGGCAATTTACAATAAGGTTGTACTTGGTTACGATGAAAGTCCTATTAATTTATACCCCTTTATAATCAACGATTTTCATTGTGATCATGATAACTGCAGACTTTACTTTCGTAAGGAGAACAGTCTTAGAGATGCTATTGAAGCCTAATTCACATTAATGAAATTGCTGTCATAGTGAAATCTCACTGCCTCAAACTAGTATTAATTTGGATTTTAAAGCAAAAATGATCAGAAAGGCGAAATTTAGGTGGTTATTTTGTTTTCCCTTTCATAAATCATATCCATAGCATGAACGTAACTCAAATTTCTTATTTATCACTGTGAATTTGATTTTGGGCATCTAAATCCTCCAATATACCTTGAGCTTTTATATAGCGCAATATCCACAAAACATACTAAAAGTGCTTTACAAAGAGTCCCTGACCAACAGCAACGCTTAACATGTAGAACGAGACTGCTAGGCTATATTACAATATTTTTTTTCTGATAGAGACAACGCTGTTAACAGCTAGGTACTCATTTTACACCTGAGTGCAGTAAAGAGCCTTTTCCAAGGACTCGAACTATGCGTCGAGCGAGGCTCAAATCCAGGTCCTTCCAATCCGAAAGCATGTGTCATACCACAAGACCACATAGCCTCGCATGATCCCGTTTAGAGGCTGTAGGTCACATTGTTGTATTATCAGGTTAGAGTAAAAATTTAATTAACTCTATAAATGTCGAGTACTTGACAAAAGATAATATTACTGGTCCTAAGAAGATAATCATAGTGACCAACTGTCCTAATAAAATTGGGACTGTCTCGATTTGGCAATCTGGATTAGAAAAAAAATATAGAATAGGATTGTTTTTATGTATGGAAATGAACTTTGCATGTTCCAGGATTATGTTTTTTTTTACTAGCAAATTAAAAACAATGAACAGAAAGAGCTCTAAATCTAGATTATATTATATGTGATGCTGGCTGAAAATCCGGGAAGATTCGACCAGCTTCAATTCCAGATATGATCCAAAATCGAAGAGAAAGTGTTTCCCATAGCAACAAATTTTATTCAGAAAAAAATTCATAACTTGGGTTCTAATAGACATAGAAAGAAAATTTAAAGTGGTCAATGATCAGAAAGATGTGGTCTACACCACTGCAAACATAACTCAATTTATGAAATCTGCACGTCTTTCTGGGTTTTCTCAGCCAGTCACACATATAATGATAGTCCAAATATACTGCTGTTTTGGGTCACAACAGTATTGTGTGTTAGGGTGTCCCGCTGTAGCTCTTTGAAAATTTGGCCACTGTGGACAATGCCTATTAATGTCAATTTAACTTGTGAACTTTTACGTTTGTCATATTTATTCCTCGATTTAGTTAAATGGAAGAGACTTCAATAAATAAATAAATAAATATGAACATTTTCATGGACTTATGATGCTCATTTCGCTTCAACTTGATTCGCTCATTAATTCCCTCGGCAGGCCTTAATATATGGAACCTTGTTCCATCTCATAATGTAGAGTTGGCTGTTAGGCCTCCTTTTTGAACTAACTCTCTTACACTCTCCATCACTGCTATAGCCTGGATGGGCTTCCTGACCTCCAGTAGTTGGCAGGGAGGTCACTTATTATGTTTTCTATACCCCTATATATGTTTTCCTACTTTTTGTCTTTGTCTAAGAATGAGATGACTTGGTTTTGTCCTTTCCCTTGTTGGAATCCTTGGCTGGGAGGGAAACAGTCAAATGTAATGTTAACATTTTGGGAGATGGTATTTTTCTCCTTGTAAATCATCTCACTGTATATGTTGTTATATTATTTGTTGTTTTGAATGAATAATATAATAAGCATTGGAGTGTGTTTCTGGCAGTGGGATCCCGGCTTGTGTCTGCGTTAGACTTTTAGGTGATCTCAAACTATGCTCAATGATAGTGTGCTCTTGGAATCTACATCTATTCCCTATTTGTTCCATGTCTTAGTTTTATTTTGGTGCTTTTATTGTAATTCTAGATTTTTTTGACTGTCCCATTTTCTCTCCTTTTACCGGCTCTGTTATGAACTAAATGTGTCACAAGTATCGTAAAACCCTTAAAAACAAACAAAAAAAACTGCCTATAGCTCATTCACACATGAGTTGATTGGAGTAATGTATGCTAAGAAGTGCCTTACCCAAGAACATGGTGTCAGGAGCCGAATTTTCCACGATCAACTGTCACCCATCCCGGCACTGACCAGGGTGGACATAATTTGAGAGAAGACGCAGACACCCACTAAACCACCGACCCACCAATCTTGGCCTCTAATATTTTGTCCATACAACTATGCCATTTTATTTCACTTTTGCTGAGATGGCCTAAAAAGTAAAGTTTGGCGAGAGGGCACAAAGCTCATTTATACTTAATTTAAAAAGTAAGATGAGACATCATACCACTCGGCTATCTTTACCTTAAACGATGAGATTTGACTGTAGACATAGTTAATTATATAAATTGTCGACCAATGAACATAATTCAGACAGGCGGCAGAACTCTCAATAAATGAATGAATTGTGGGCATCTGAGAGATGTTTTTTTTTTTTTAAAGAAAGAGGGTTAATGGCTGAGAGTAATTGAGAGACATAGGCTGATGATTGCAATTGACTCGGCACTTGATTGATTCATTAGACGTGTCAGTCGTAATTAGGTCATTCTCTGACTAGGAACTGTATGCGATTACAAGGAAATCCCGTGGAATATGACAATGATGTACTTGTATTGTTTAGATTTTGTAAAGAGCTTAGAGCTTGTTTTAATGAAATGAAGTGCTATGTAAGTGTCATGTATTATTATTATTATTATTATTATTATTATTATTATTATTATTATTATTATTATTATTATTATTTATTATTTTTATTATTATTATTATTATTATTATTATTATTAATTATTATTATTATTATTATTATTATTAATCTTAATTAAAATGACAAAACAGCTTGTCAAAAATTATTACACCTGAGAATTCTTTTTGTTAAGTTCATGTTTAGGACACAAATATATATATTTTTCATTTACTACATTAATCATCTGTTCACTTACCATACTCACCGTTGGTTGACTTTTTTTTTTTTTTGAGAAGAGACATTTTATTACTAAGCCACATCTACCACAGTTAAAACGTTGTTTAATGTGAGCATCACAAGATTTTTTTTTTTTTTTTGTAGTAAAGCCACCCTGTTGGAAAAAATGATCTTGCAATTTTAATATGTTCCAGAACTATGTGCCTACCAAACAAGACATCCTTCTGGCAAGGAAAGCCACAAAGGGTATCATTGAACACCAGATCCTCATCAAGGGAGTACCCTTTATGTTCATCGATGTTGGGGGTCAAAGGTCACAGAGACAAAAATGGTTCCAGTGTTTTGAGGGCATCACATCCATTTTATTTCTGGCGTCAGCCAGTGAGTTTGACCAGGTATGTTATGAGTTGGATTTTGGAATTGGGTGAATTAAGACATTTTTAAAGTGTCCCTTAAAATATGTTTTCTTTGGAATATTTCAATGACTGGCAAGGAACTGAATTATCAAACCTTTATTTTTTAGATATAAAATGTTGGGGAAGAGGACCTGATGCAAGATAATAAGTTGGAGAGGAGTGTATGATACAGTGAAGCTGAGTTCGTTTGTTTTCTAATTTATTTTTTCTAGCATCAATGAAAAGAAATCTGCTTCCTAGTCAAAGTTCTTGGAATTTGTGCAATTTTGCCTTCTTTTTTTTTTTTTAAATTAGAGTGAACTTAGCTCTGTTAAAGACCAATTAATAGAAACTGTTGATCTTTCTGGGATTTTTTTCCCCCTGCTTTTATATCATACACAATTTTCCAGTTTTTTTTTAAATTAAAAAATATACTTGACCTCCTTTTCTCTCTTTTTTAAGTTCATATCTTTAACCATCTAATCACGAACGATCGAGATCGTATCTTGTGAAATATTCCTAATACCAAATTTTGTCCACCTACTAAACAACTTGATATTGTTATTTTTAAAAAAAGGATATTTTAGAAAAGAGAAATAGGTCCTCAACTCGGATCCCTAGCAAGTGTTCGAACGATTTTTTTAGTGTGGCACTTGATCTTATAAATTGAGAAATCATGCTGAAATTTGTTCATAGGATTCAAAGAACAAATGAGAAACTTTTTGACACAGTAGCTTCAATTTGTAATCACAGATTTATCCACAACTCAAAAAACGGTGAATTGATGAAAGAAAAACATAGTATACATTGTATTTCTTGAATGGAGTTACCATCAAAAACAAAACTTCCTGCTGAAAGTGAAATTAGAATCGCTTATTATTTTATGTCGTCAGGCAGCTTATCAATAACAAGCTTTTTAAATCCAAACTACCAGGCTACCTAAAGTCCTTTTGCTTCTCTAGGCTCTCGTGGTGTTGCTTGTGGCTGCTTTCAGTGCCAGCCAGTCATCAGAGCTCATCCTGTGTAACATCGCTTTAAGATCAAATGCCATATTTCTTTCGTGTTGGGGGGAAATAATATCCTCATGTCTGTTGTTTTGCTTTCTTTTTTTTTTTTTCTTTGGTTTTTAAGTTGACTCTGGGAAAGATTAATACAGTTTTAAGGTGTTATTCTTGTTTTTTAAAAATTATTCTTTCTTTCTTTCTTTTTTTTTTTTTACAAAACCAGCTCTATTTTGGTGATAAATTCAGTGAATTAACAGCATTGTTCCACCTTTTTCTTTTTGAGAAAATGGCACATTGTGTTTTGTATTATGTTTTCATGTTGTTCAGATTATACAAAAGCACCTTTTTTTATCTTCTTGATTCCTGCTTTAATCTCTGAGCACAATCAGTTCTTGTTTTTTGAAGTTCATCTGAAATGTTTGAATCTAGCAAATTTTATGTAAACAGGTTTGTCATGAAGTCATTAAAAAGGAGGATAAATCTCATACCATTCAGATATACTTTATTCTATCTTTATTTTTCCAACACTTCTCTATACCTACGGTTCTGTAATACATTTTCATATGTCAGTTGTATAACAAATTGTTTAACTATTTTGTGCAAATGTTGTGCTGACAATGATAAAGATATCTCCAAAAATACTTGTAAACAATAAGAATTTACCTAGTTTTATTGAAAACAGCAAGCTTGAACGGGAACGGGAGTCTCTGCAGTTGTTCACATGGAAATCGAGTAACATCCTCCTGGCTCTATTTTCTCGTATGTCAAAATTATGTCGTTATGGACTGTGGCTCTTTTAAGATAAATAAATAGAAATGGTGATCTATGTTCTGCTGAGCCACCACATGGTTGTTTTTGATATTGTTAATTGTCAATAGTTGCTACTCTCAAGGTTTTGCCCAAAGAAACCATCCCCACCCCAACTTTAGAGAAGATTTAGAAAGCAGTGTTTTCCACCTGATGTGACCAAAGACAAATGGCGAGATTATAAAAAATCTATCAAAGAGAAAATGAGACCCAACTGATAATGATTTTCGTTTTGTTTTGGTGAAATGTTTTATATTTAAAGGTTGTACCTTCACCATGATTGTCTGTGACAGTCATTTCCATTAATTTGATTTCCACTCTCAGTTCTAAGTAAAACGGGGTCTCTTGTCCTAAAATTACGAATCCCTCTTTTTTTCTCAGCACGTTGTACCTACTTTCACTTACTTTGTCTTGTTGAATTGAATCTAAAGTGTCCCATTTGTCCAATGATGTATGTGAATATGTATAATACTTAAATAGGTAATGGAGCATTTTGTTATTTTTATTTATTTTTGATTCTCCCCCCTATTTTACCAGTGATTGTCTGTGACGATTAATTCATTAAATTAATTACCACTTTAAGCTCTCAGTCTTGAGTAATATGGTCGATCTATTGTGTTCTAACGTAATGGAATCTTTCTTTTCTCAGCATTTTCTATCTACTTTGTATTTCTTAAGTGAATCTAAACTGTCACATTTAATTAGTCCATGAATATATGTGTGTGAATATATGTGTGTGTGAATATGTATATTATTTGAATGGGTAACGAAGCAGTTTATTTCATTATAAGGATATACATGACCCACTGCCTTATCTGGCTTTATGTTGAGTACCAGGTACTGGACATTGTATTTATTGTCAAAGCAATTACAATTTCAAAATTTGAAATTTTACTAGCTGTTAAGAATATACACAGGGGGATCTCAATAACTCAGTTGGTAGAGCACTTGCTTCACAAAGGGACCGAGATATATCCTGGATGTATTCTAGATTTTTAAGTCATGTTTGGGAATAAATTTTCTTCAAATTGGATTTTTTCTCCAGAAATATTCAGATTTTTTGTTCAGTGCCAGTGGCAGATCTGGATACATTCATACCTACTTACTTAATACTTCCAGTATCATCTCTTAGGCAGGCGCTGGCTGGTGATGCTCTGCCACAGACAGTTCAGTCAATGCCTTGATATCTTTCATCCATCTTCTTGTTGGCTCTTTTTCCCTGTCATTTTCCCCTGAGAATGCCCTTCTATATCAACAGTTGACATCTCAGGGTTTGTTTTTTATTATTCTTTTTGTTTTTGTTTGTTTGTTTTTGTGGTACGTTATAAAGTTGCTCGAGCATCTATAAAGTCATTCACCTGGTTTGTGCTCCTTTCCTTTCAAATAATTTTACCCACATACATTGATATTTTAATAAATTGATTAATTGATCTCAAATTTCATGATGTAACTGATTCAGAATCTGGTTCACGCAAGTATAGTATCAATTTAGGTGACTGGGCAGAAATGTCTTACAATTTATTATTTAAAAGAAAAAAGACATTAGCTTTACTTTTTGAAAATATAAACGATTTTTTTAAATGTAAAAAACAAAAAAAAACAAAGCAAACCTCCATCTTGTTTAAAACAATTGTAGTAAATACCAAAGAAATCTAATCAATTCTTTCAAGACAGGGAGAGAAAAAAAAAAGGTTTATGTCAAATATTGTTCCTTTTCTTGATTTGCAGCATATCAGAGTAGCTCCATTGGTATGTCCACATCGTAATTGTTTACAATGGGCTTGTCTAATGTGGCTGTCACCTTGTTTTGTCGTCATTATTTATTACAGTGGTTTCCACAAAAGTGCTCACCACCTGAATGCCAATTTTCGCTTGAGTGCCCATTTTTCTTATGAAGAAAATTTATCTAACTTGTCTCTCTGTGTGCCTGATCTCCTTTCACCTATATGACTAAGTTATTTTAAACTATGGACTGGCACAGTATCCATTCATTTTACTGCTTGTATCACCATACTGACCATTCATGCAAGCAAGGCTAAAGAATAAATTGATTCATGATAAAATTGTTAATTTTATCCCTATAAAGTCTTAGTGACATTATGATAAAATTGTTAAAAGTTTGTTTAGTTGTTATATACAGGTAGTCACAAGGAACAAGCAAGGGAATGATTTTTTAAAAAATGAATGAGAAAGAAATTTATCAAGCACAATTTGTGTGGACACAACCAATTTATAACTGGTCCAAAGGTCATATTCAGTTAAGAAGTATAATGTAACTATGCCTCTTAGGCACTTTTAGCTCAAAGAAGTATACAGGTTTTATGATATGCCACGGAGCATTTCGCTTCTATGCCCATGCCACATGTACAATATCTTTTTCTTGCTTCCTGACTGTCAGGCATTTGTGAGGAAACCACTGTATTTCAAACATCAAGTTCTCTAGTATAGTGGAAACAAAACGTGAAAAGACAACCAAAAAAAAAAAAAAAAAAAGAAGTAATAGATGGATTATTTTGTAGTAGAGTAAAAGTGACTCTGTTGAAATGTGTTTGTAGTTTGGGAATAGGGGTATAGATCTATGTTAAGAATTTTTGTGTAAAGTAGATGGAAAGTACAATTGTTTGTTTTGTAATCAATGTCAAATTTTGTAGATCTAATCATTGTTTGGTGTTTATCGGTTTTGTTTGATTAGCTTCTATTTTTCAGAACTCTTTTTTTAAATTGTTGTTATCTTTTACTTAATATTATAGCTATTATTATTATTATTATTGTTGTTATTATTATTATTATTATTATTATTATTATTATTATTATTATTATTATTATTATTATTATTATTATTATTAATATAAATATTACTGTTATTGTGGTTATTGATAATAATGACTGATCAGTTGCTAAAAACATTGTGTCCCCACCCCATTCTCCTTTTTTTTCCTCCTAAAAAACAACAAACAAAACAACATATACAAATTAAGTCATTGAAACTAGAACCCCAAATGGCAAGAACGTTTTCACTCCTCTCTCCCCTTATTTTAATACCTACGTACACACACATGCTATTCCATTATTTTCCTTGGCTTTTCCATAACGCAAAGACTTTTATTCAACCACATTGACTGATGTTTCCCTGTATCTCAATCTGGTATTATTCAGGCCTACCTTTCACAATTTTTTTTTTTCCCAAATTACCAAAGTCATGAGCATCTTTGATTAAATAAAAACGTTTTGAAAACCAGTAATTTTGTGCCGTAGCACATATTGTGTTAAGTTAAGATCATTGAAACGTTTATAAATATTGCAGAGAACTGGTTGGTAGATTTTAATGTATATATAGTGACTACCTTTTTTGTTTCAGATGTGAACTGACTTTTAAAAATATCTAGTTGGCTGATCGGTGCCATGTTTGGGTGAAACAAATGCCATTAAATTGAAGACAACTTTCTCCAAAACGACAATTTCTTTCATTACTTACCTTGTTATCAATGCAACTTAGCCATTTTCACCAAGTATTAAGGATGTGACTCAGACTTATAGAATCATTGTATTGGATTTTTTTTCTGGATAAAAAGCATGAGATGCCAGGTTAGAATAATATTGAATCTTGTCTGTAAAGTGTTAAGGTCAAAATGATTGGAATTAAAAACTTTCAGCTTTTATTTTTCAGTACAAAAAATGATATTGATGCATGATGATAAATGCGTGTGGTAATCTGACAAGCTTGGATATCACATAGATTGTTTTTGAGATTTGGGGGAAAAAAGAAATTTAAAAAAAAAGTAAAAATAAAACCAGTAGATTAGTGTACTGAAATAGATTTAATCTTGTCTGTAATTGATTATGACAAGTTAAATTGTATTTTACTCAGAAAGGATTTTTGTGTAAATTTGTACCAAATTAACGGATTCAAATTTTTTCACCGTGTGGCATGTTTTGTAAGGCCATCCAGATAAAACTACGGCTAAAGAGATAAATGAGATTTCTAAAAAGAATTTCTATCATTAAGAAATTACAAAAGTAAAAAAGATTTGAGTGGTGTGGTAAAAGGATTCTAGAATTCTTGCACTGATTTGAATTGAGAGCTCATTCCTGAAGTGAGGGCTCCTAAGGTCATTCTGAATTTTGGACTTTTTCAGAATTCCAAATTCGATAATAGACCTGGAGGAATCCTGTATTGTATTAATTCTCTTCATTTAAAGCCACCTAGATCAAGATTGCAGGGGAGGATTAGCCATTGGGCTGACATACAATCATACCTGCCCACTTGATATTGTAAAATTTCGTAGTTTTCAGGGCAGGTAAAAAATGGGACCATAATTAACTTTATACCATACTAGACTGTCCTTAGCAGGGGATAAATAAAACTTTAAATTCTTCAACAGATATGCTCTGGAACCAAATTTTCATTGTCAACAAGTTTTATTGAAATGAATGCCTTTATACAGCTCTGATTGAAGCCAAAAATTCGCAATAATTGGCAGGTCTGCATAAAATGGACCCCGTTTCAAATCCAGTCACTGACATCTTGTTTTTTTACTAGAACAAGGAGCTTAGTCTCTTGCTCACTTTACAGTGCTGCACTGTCACTGTCACCGGGGCTATCTCAGCATTTTTAAAGATGCCTTAAATACAAATGCCCCTGCAGTATTAACAATGGCAAGTCTATTTTTATATATATATATTATATATATATATATATATATATATATATATATATATATTATTTATTATTATTTTTTTTTATTATTTTTTGTTTTTTTTTTTTTTGTTGTTGTTTTTTGTGATTGAGCTCAAACTTTCTAGTATGAAATATACAAATAAATTAAATTTCAACATCCAATTAAACCTCCATTAATATCAGTTTGAGATGGTGGGTTACTGATGGATTGATTGTAAAATGAGAATGCCCTCTTGTATCATCTGCTCCCCTATTGAATCCAACTTTTTTCTGTACATTAATCAATCGTATTTCTGAAAATAGTTCTATTGAATTAGTATTTCACTTGGAAACTATATACATATTATGTCCCTTTTTGTCTTTATAAATGCCAAAAATGAATGAATTCCTCATTCACTAAATGAATCAATGACGGGAAAGAAATATTTGATTCAAAAGTCAGTAATTGTAATTTGAAGTGTGTTATTTATAAGACTCTCACAAACCTAAAACTTTTTCAATATTATCATTCTGAAACTTTTTCTCCTTTTCACCAAATATCATATATTTATTGTATTCTCTATGCATAATCAATGTGCCTATTTCAAGAAAGTCAGTTTTGATCACAGTATTGCGTTAAGCTGCTTTTTGGGGTTTTTTTGTCAGTAAATGTTTACTGTATGTTTACGGTTACAGAAAACGAAATGATTTCTTGCTTAACAGACCTTATGGCTCTCTACAATAGTTCACTTCAAAAGTCTTCCATATGTTAACTTCTTGTGGTCAAACTCAGAAAAAAATATATAAAGTTATTCAAATGAGTAATGATAGTTCAGTAAAATGCTCACCTCATTGGACTGGCAATCGATAAATTAACAAATAATTGAATTTTAACACGCACATTAACCTTACGAATTAGTATTCAGAAACAGTTCTGCGACACAATTTTAGTTTGTGTTTCCATGCTGGGCTAACCATTATTTCATTTTAATGTAGAATAAAGCTATATTACAGTCCATGCCACCTTTAGCATGGTCATCGGGATGAGGCTTAGGTGTGATTAAGTTCGAAGTAGACATAATCTAAAGATTTCCATGAATTAAATTTCAAGTCATTTCCCTTTGTTAGTTAGTCATGATTGCACAACACAGTCATGATTGCACAACACCACGCGATGTTGCGCCATCATTTCCCATTGTTGTAATGTTTGTTTGGTTTGTCTTTGTTTCATTTAATTTGTTCTTTTTTATTATAAAAATTCATCTGATAAAAATGGAATAAAAACACTCAATTTGAAAAACATGAAGTAATTTGTCATAGTGGAGGATGTTGGTGTTGAGGAGGGCTCGTCCTGTTTTGGTGAAAATAATTCAATAATTAAGCTTTAATTGCAGTCAGTATTTAGACATAATGATATGTAACACTTTCCCTTCTTTGTTTTCAAGTGTGACTGTGTGTAGCCTGTGAGTCCGTGAGTGTGTGTGTATGTATGTCTGAGTGCGTTTGTATGTCTGCGTGTGTATCCATCTGCCTTTCTCTCTACCCTCACTCATGTTCTTTCCACCTCTCTTTCTCACATTTACAGCTATGATGTTTGTTTAAAGGGAATGGATAACAATAAAAAACAATCAGATTCAAAAACGGTTTTGTAGCAAAGCATGCCTGAAGCCGGAGTTACCATGCTTAAAGGCGTGTAGTTTATATAGCAATAATTTGGTAAGAGACATTTAGTGTGCTTGATGGTCTGTAATGATATAAAAATTTGAAAACCGGGTTCATGCAAATAATTTACGTCTATTGAATTGAATTTTTTTTTTTTCTGGCAGTGATGGGCTCCATATTTTAGTTAGTTAAACAATTCTTTTTCATAGTGACAGACTTTTTAAAAAAGTTTGAATATATTTTTCTTTTTGCATCGTCGGACACTGCTTATCATATCCACCTTTATAAGATTATATTGGTGTTCCAAAGATAAAGCCATTGACATGACATAGTGCACTAGATTGATAAATAAATCTTAGACAACCCAATGGATGAGGCGTTCTACTGAAACTTTGGAGACCCTGTTGTGAGGGCCTCACTAGAGACATTTTCGGAAAGACTGATTTTTGAATAATTATTTTTCAAGTGGTTCTTTTTTTTATTTCCGCATCGCACAGCTTTACCCAACTTCCCTTATTCTCCCACAGTGCATGATGGTATTTATAAATCAATTTCCTGTGATTGCTGTCAAACTACAATGTTTAAAGTTATTTACATTCTTTTGTGTTTTTCTCTTTGATAAAAAAAAAAATAAATCACCATTTTCACTATTGTTTGATGACTTATGTCAATAGTCTTTAAACACAATGTGCTTTATTTCTTTAAAGCCATTTTTATGTAATCTTTTGATAATAATGATTCTTTTAACAGCTAACAAATTGTTACATATCGTTATTTTTTTTAAAGTTCATGCTCAGAGCAAGGTTCTGTATTGTATTTTATTGCACATTCTCATTTACAATGAAATCCTCTTAATGCTTTTTTTATTCCTTACAAAATTATTATTGTTAATATTGTTATTATTATTATTATTATTATTATTATTATTATTATTATTATTATTATTATTATTATTATTATTATTATTATTATTATTATTATTATCATTATCATTATCATCATCATCATCATCATCACCATCATCAGTATTATTATTTTTATTATTATTATTTTTATTATTATTATTATTATTATTATTATTATTATTATTATTATTATTATTATTATTATTATTATTATTATTATTATTATTATTATTTTTATTATTATTATTATTTTTATTATTATTATTATTATTATTATTATTATTATTATTTCTGTTATCATCATCATTATTATTATTATTATTATTATTATTATTATTATTATTATTATTATTATTATTATCATTATTATTATTATTATTATTACTACTATTATTATTATTATTATTATTATTATTATTATTATTATTCAAAGTTACAGAATAATTTTTATATCCTTTCATCTTTCATGCTCACATCATAGACTAAAGGAACACATGTCAGAAAACTTACAGTTGTATATTTAAAACTCTTATGAATAAAAGGAAAATAACCCCTGATTGCAGTTGTGGTCATCCGATTTTAAGTAAATTCATTAATAATTTATACCCCAGATGTCTCGGTTGATTAAACTAGAGCTTGGTTTCACTTTCAGCATTATTTATATATATATATTTTTATAAAAATAACATGCTCCTGCAGTTCTGCTTGCTTGTACACCTCTAAATTTAGTCCAATTTCTAATCCTAGAATGTTTTTTTTTTAATGAGAGAGAGAGAGAGAGAGAGAGAGAGAGAGAGAGAGAGAGAGAGAGAGAGAGAGAGAGAGAGAGAGAGAGAGAGCACAAATCCCCTCCCTCTCAAAAAAAAAAAAAAAACATATTTCAAAGTGTATAGACAATATAGAGGGTATATGCTTATATATGTTAATCTTATTTATGCCACTTAGTACCTTAATTTTATAACGAATAAGAAATACATGATCATAAATACTTATATGTTAACCCTCCGCAAATTTAGTATTGACGAATATAACGAAATAACATGAATACAATAAAATAATTATATTTTAAACCCCCCCCCCCCCCCCCCCCCGCAAAAAAAAAACCCTCAAAAAAACAAAACAAAAAGCCCTAAAAAAAACCCAAAGACAAAAAACAAAAAAAAACAAACACAGTCAACCATCGTCACCAGCACCAACACAATAAGAAAATACCCCTCCCCTCCCCGCCCAACAAATGCTAGAACAAAATAAGTTTTAAAACAACAACAACAAAATAAAAATACAGAACCAAACAAAAGGAAAACGAAACAACGAGAAAAAATATAATAAAACTAACAAAAGCTGATTCTCTTTACTGGTAAAATATTTTTGTTTTGATATCAACAAGATGCCAAATATTTTTTTTTTTTTTAAACTATAACAAAACATTAAAAACTGCCAATTGTCCTTTCATTTAAGGAAATATTTTTGTCAAGGTGACTGTGCAAACCTTACAAATGCTTATATTCTGTTAAATAGAGATAGCAGTATTTTTAATGAAAATGGCAGAACTGAAGCTTTGACTATAAATCATAGTAGCTCTATTTAACACTCTTTCCCAATTTCACAGGATATATTAACTTAAAGTACATTTTATTTTATGACTGACAAATCATTAAGTAGTTTTATAAACCTATTTCTTTTCCAATTATTATATCTATAGGTTTTGATGGAGGACAGAAAAACAAACCGTCTCGTAGAGTCATGCAACATCTTTGAAACAATCATCAACAACCGTAGCTTTGCTAAAGTCTCCATCATTCTCTTCCTCAACAAAATGGACCTCTTGACTGAGAAGGTTGAAACCGTTAACATCTCGCAGTATTTCCCAGAGTTCCAAGGTGATCCTCACAACATTGAAGACGTCAAACGATTCCTGTGTGGCATATTTGACTCAAGGCGACGGGAACGCACCAAGCCTCTCTTCCACCATTTCACCACAGCCATTAACACAGAGAATATCAAACATGTGTTCCAGGATGTGAAAGACACGATATTGCATGACAACTTGCGGTCTTTGATGCTGCAGTAGTTAATGTAGAAGTTGTAGTAGATTTCGTGGTTGGTTGTTTTTGCAAAGAAATGAAAATGCATGCATTTTCAATATGAATGTGTGCAAATGATGTGGATGTGTGTTGTTATGTGTGTGTGAGATGAGAGAGAAGAAATGATGAGGGCAGTTGTAAATGCTTATTTGATTGAGTACCAAACATTGTTTAGTAAGTGCGACTTTTGTAATGAATATGAAGACTTGGTTGGATGATGGAGAATTACGAATTTGGGTTAAAAATGTACAGTTTAGAAGGTATTTTTTATATTTGATTTAAATCCGGTTTTGAACAGATAAGATGTTTAATAAGGAAGTATGAACAGGGTAGTTGTATTTTTTGGTATATTAATCTGCATACATTTGTGTCTGTTTGCATGTGTGTGTATGTGTGTACGAGAGAGAGAGAGAGAGAGAGAGAGAGAGAGAGAGAGAGAGAGAGAGAGAGAGAGAGAGAGAGAGAGAGAGAGAGAGAGAGAGAGAGAAGGGCGGGGGGAGAGAATGTGTGTGTGTGTGTTGCATATGTTTGTGAGAATGAGTTATTTTTAACTGCTCAGTCTTCACGTTACACCTTAAAGTTTGTTCCATTTTATTTGGTTCCTATTTACTGGTTGATGATATACACAAAGCTGAATGTTGTAGCAATACTAATGATTATATATTTATATACATATATGTATGGACATAACATATAGATTTTTTATTTGTAGAAAATGTTTTATTGCAATTTATTGTCGACTTTTATCATTTTGTAATGTTGTTACTATACATTTTATGTTCATGTATCAAAGATGAATATCTGGGTGGGGATCCTGACCTCCCATAGTGGGCAGGGAGGTACATGCTGTGTCTTCTATCCCCCCATACCTGTTTTCCAATTGTTTCCTGTCATTGTCTTGGAATGAGATTACTTAGTTTTGTCCTGATCCTTGCCGGAGTTCCTTGACTGGGAGGGAAACAGTCGAATGTATAGTTATAGTTTTGGGAGATGATATTTTTTTCCTTGTAAATCATCTCTCTGTTATGCATTGTATTATGTTTAGTTTACATATTATATTATATGATTGGTAAACATTTGAGTGTATTCCTCTTAGTTGGGACCTGTGCTTGTGTCTGGATGAGACTTTTAGGTGATCTCAAACTAAGTACTTTAACGGTGTGCTCTTGGAATCTACATCTGTTCCCTATTTGAACCCGTTCCCCTTTGTCTTACCTTTTCTTTTGTGCTTTAATTGTAATTCTAGAACTTTTTACTATCCTATTCTCTTCCTTTTTACTGGCGCTGATATGACCTTAATGTGTTGCAAGCGCCGTAAAACCCTTAAAAACAACAAAACAAAGATGAATATACATAGTATAATCGATAAGTATTTGGCAGTAGTCTCCGCATGGATGTATATATTTCTATCATTTTTGGGGGGGGAAAAAAAAGACCAAAAAGTGAATTTCTCTTTAATTTACATAATTCATTTTATAATTGATGATAATAATATATACCTTTACTTTTTCGTTACATTAAGTTTTGTGTGACTGTTGTCTAACAAAAATCATTTTAATTTTCAATATTAATTAACATTAACAGTGATTGATAATTATTGACATTGAATAATCATGGTTTAAAAGCGACTTTGTTAACAAGTCTTCTTCCCTGTAACAAATTTCTGCTGAAATCACAGAGACGTGCTTCCAACAGTGAAATTAATCAGCTTTAAATAGTTCAAAGATGACAAAAGTATGATTTGAAAATATTTTTTTTCCCCTAATTTATTTTTCTTTCTTTCTTTATTAAAAAAAAAAAACATCCAAAAAATGTGTTTCAAAAAAATGCTTAGAAGCAAAGTGTTTGATTGAATGAAGGTAGACTGAGATTTGATATCATTTGAACTAGATTGATTGTTCGAGGAGTTAATTCAGATCTGTAGAAATCTGTAGACTGATTGCTCTGGTAGTCAATGAAATCTTCATGGATATGGTTGAGATTATTATTATTAGTATTGTTGTTGTTATTATTATTGATGTATATATTTATTTATTTACTTATGTCAGATAATGTCATATGATATTTAGAGTAGAGAATTTCTGCTGGTTTTTATCTCTTTCTTTCCGTAATATAAATGGAGTTCCTCTTCCACACTTTACAGTCTCTCTTTTTCATATGGTCAACATTTGGGCTAAAAGCAAAAATAAATTTTCTAATAAGTTAATTATACAATAGTTTCATACTTGCCGGGTCACAATCTTACTTTATAAAAAAGAGGGTTGCGGTATCATTCATATTTCATCTTTTAAATTATCTCTGCTTTAAAATCCTCACATTTTATATTTTACGTTTTAACATGAATATTTCTTTTTAAATTGTCACATCTACATTGTTCAATGATATACATCTTCCAAAATGCTAGTATGAAGAATTCTAAAACAGAATGTTCTCACTAATAGAGAGAAAAAGAAACAAGAGCAATTTGTTTCTATCCATTTCAGTTGCACAGCTTTAATTGGCTTTATTTGACCATGGATTGAAGGATGACTGACTCGACCAAGTGCTAAGATTGTAGCAAGGAGTAGCACTGAAATGTCCACAGCATTTCAGATGCATCCATTCTTACTACTTATGCCAGTTACTTAATATGAACCAAAGAGAGAATGAATTAATTTTTTGAAAATATATAAACAAATCAATTATTTGTCTTTGTAATTCAAAGAAAATCCTATCTTTTACCCTTGTTTTAATTTTTATCTAAACATTTTGCCCCATTTATTTTTTTATTTTTTTTGACGCTTTAATGGCCTATGTTTATTGTAAGCGTCATTAAACCTCTAAAAACAAAAACAAAACAAACAAATCACTTTTTCTTTTTTTTTTAAAGGCCTGAAAATTAGAGTTCTATGAAGTCTCATGTTAAGACTTTTTAACAGTTGAGGTCCATTTTCATATTCTGATGTGTCACACATATTCTCTGACCAAAATTCAAAATGAAGAAATACAGTTTTTCATTGCGCAGCAGAATAATTGAAATGTAATTATTATGTGTTAATTGTAATAAGCTATCATTGTATCAACTTGAAACTGAAAATAATAATTAAAAAAAGAAAAAAATTGCATACTCAACATCAAGACCGGTTTAGAGAGTCATTTTCTTATCCACAATACAAGATCCACAAACTGAAATACCTTATGATAACTTACACATAAGAAAATCCAGGCATCAAAATAGCTTTACCAATGTTGAGATTTTCTATAGATATATTATTGTTTTAATTTTTAAAATATTTTCTTTTTAAAGGAGAAAGGAACCTAGATATTGTTATCTGGCTGTGGTCCAGACACCTCATAAGAAGTGAAACTAGGTGCCGAAATTCTTGTTTGAGAAGAGATATCTGATAGGTAATCCTGATTTTCTTTTTTTAAATATTTTTTTTGTAATTTTTATTTCAGATTTAAATCATTGTAAAAAAGTTTAACGAAGGATGTTGATAATAGAATATCTGATTTGTAAAATCAAAATGATTATATTTTGTCAATGTAAGTTTTGGTATTTTCCTTGCACTTTGATTTTTATGCTTAATGAATTAAAATTGGATTCATATCCATTTGGGTTGTAGGGGAATCTTGCAGTTTTTGAAACTGGATCAAACATGCTGATTCTTGTAAGGCAAAATGGTAAATAGATAGATTAATGAATAATTGAAATGAAAAGAGAAAAAAAAAGACAATTTACTGACAATGTGAAAGTATCATAAGGATGAATGTTTTCATGATCTTCGTTTATTATTATGTT
Organism: Berghia stephanieae; assembly: GCF_034508935.2. Taxonomy (NCBI): domain Eukaryota; kingdom Metazoa; phylum Mollusca; class Gastropoda; order Nudibranchia; family Aeolidiidae; genus Berghia; species Berghia stephanieae. Next base: position 42,107,556 of record NC_088364.1, on the reverse strand, counting down.
TTTGTTGTTATGTTAGTGAGAGATAAGAGAGATGGGAGATGGGAGATGGATGGGCAGATTGATGGATGCATTGGTGATCTATGACTGATATGACAAATGGGTAGATGGATGTTTGTGATAGATGGTTTCTGATCTAGGTGTGTTGACGGGTAGAAGTGTTGATGTATTTCACTTTATTTTTTTTCCAAAAAAAAAAAAATAAATATCAGTACCCTTGGTTGTGATGACACGTTGCCATGAGTAGAGGCAGAAAAACAAACATGACTTTTCAAATCAATGATAATGACACACAAGTTGCATTGAATCCACATTTTATTGTCCAATGATCGGACAATTTTTTTAATTTTTTTTTTTTTAAATCTTTTCACAATAATATATATTCTATTATGCTTTAACTTGTCAATTTGAGCCCTCCTTGGATGGATGGATTCTACATCGGTCCCCCAGTCTTGCAATCTTATCTATTCCCCCTAGAAAGAGAGATAGTAAAAAAGCAAAATAAAGGCTAACAAAGAGAAAATTTGGAGAAAAAAAAAGAAGAAAGTATAACCCTGGAAAAATATAAAAATACAATGAAGAAATGACAACTTTCAAAATTATGTAGCACTTTGATATTTTGTCCACGTACCCAAATATCATATTATGAGTTGCGTTTTATTTATGTTAACTCTGTTTGTGTGAAGAAAACCACCATAGATTTTTCAGGCCTGTTCAAGGCTAAACTGGTATAATTACCACATGTGCTATCAAGGCCAAATCACTTTAGGTCCTAGTGGAGGCCTTTGCAAGTTATATAGTTGACTTGATTTGGTTTATAATAACATTCTAAGTAATCTCAAATAGTCACTGTCATTTATTGCGCTGTGTATTCATCCTAAATTATCACTGAAAGTCTGGGGGGGGATCCTGACCTCCCATAGCGGGCAGGTAGGTACATACTGTGTCTTCTATCCCCTTATATCTGTTTTCCAACATGCTTTCTGTCTTTGTCTCGGAATGAGATTACTTGGTTTTGTCCTGGCACTGGCCGGAATCCTAGCTGGAGGGAAACAGTCAAATGCATAGTTATTGTTTTGGGAGATGATATTTTTTTCCTTGTAAATCATCTCTCTGTAATGTATTATTATTTTTATTTTGAATGTATAATGTAAAGCATTTGAGTGTGTTCCTCTTTGTTGGATTTTGTGCTTGTGTCTGGATGAGACTTGTAGGTGATTTCAAACTAAGTACATTGGTGGTATGCTCTTGGAATCTACATCTGATCCATATTTGTTCTCAGTTCCCCTATGTCTTACTTTCTCTTGGATGCTTCAATTGTAATTCTAGAACGTTTTACTATCCCATTTTCTTCCTTTTTACAGGCGCTGATATAACCTAAATGTGTTACAAGCGCCATAAAACCCTTAAAAACATAAAACAAACAAACATCACTGAAAGTAATCCTAGAATATGACAACAAATTCCCGCATTGAGTCTGTAAGGCTGTAATGTCGCCTTGGTGTATTGATTGCCTATGGGGCGTCTACTTCTGTTCTATCTATCAACTTGTCGCCTTTGCTGTGTTTTTTAAAAATATTTATTTTTCTTGGATGCTTCTCAGTTAAATCTAAAACCTTATTGCCATTCCATCACTAAAATTTTTTTTTTTTTGATACTGCTATGATGTAACAAGCAGACCCATGCCTTTGGTGAAACAATACAAACTTTGCTGTTTCATAAACTGCAAAGTTTTTACGCTGAGGATTTATTATACACTCTGTACATGTCTGTAATGAAATAAAATAGTTTTACCTGGATTACATTCTTTGCCAAAAATGAATTAAGATTACAGTGACTATCTCCTGTGTAGTGGTCTGTGCAACAAAACTATCGGGGCCACTTGCTATCTAGATGGACTGAGTTCCTGTGTAGGGGATCACAGCATGTCATTGGGAGTATGGTCACTGTTATCATGCATTATATTATGTATGAATCAAATCTTGTATCATATGTGTTAAGTATTATATACATGTTTTAAATATTGTTAGTTATGGTACATGGGTATATATATTTATTTTCAGCAAAGATCCAGTTGGGCAAAAGGCAAACGTTTTTCCTCCATTATAAGAACTAAAAATGATGTTTTTAAATCACATAACATATGGTGGAATAGAAGGCAAATGTTTTCCTACATTGAACGAACTAATAATTATTTTTAAAATCATATTATAGGCAGATCTGTAAAAGTGTTTCAAGCGCCTTAAAATACCTGAAAGCGTTTTAATTGTATGGAAGTAATTTACAAACAAATATATGCTTTTCCTCCTCAGAGTGATTCAACTCCCTGTTTTCTCCTCTTATCATCCATCTTTTATCATCAGTAACTTTTGTAATTGTTTTTTATTGCTTGCTAAGCCAGTGTGCCTTTTTCATTCGTTCAATCAGAGTTATGATAGTTATTAAGCTATGTTTATTAGTTGAAATGACATCACAGCATAACAACTCCCTCTTCTCCACTTGAATTCCCAGATTGTTTAGCCATGCTTTTTAATGGAACTCTGCTTTAATTTGTATGATTTTCAATGATGTAATGTTTTATATCGAGGTTGGAAATGTTAATTGTTTAAATGGTTTGTGATGTGTAGATAAAGAATTGTCTTGATAATTTTGATATAGTGAGAGATTTTGAAAACCTCATGGTAATGTTATTATTAATTTTTAAAATATTAACATTCAAGTTTTAGCTAAATTACCCAGATGAAGTTAGAAATTGTTCTTGTTATTTGTTTTATACTTATTGTAACTAGTAAGTTAAATGTTTGATTTAACTTTTTTAAAAATATTATGACAATGTTAAAGTTTTATGTTGACTCAGGATAAAGGTGTTTTTTGTTGTTGTTGTTGTCCAATATTGGCTGCTTTGTTATATCCGTTCATCTCAACATTCATCATTTATTGGATACGGTTTATGGAAATATATCATGCATCATGATAATCCCATCTGTTTTTGAATTTAAAATTCAATTTCATTTAAGTTCTAACTGAAATAGTTTTGAACGGACCTGTGAGTAATGGATATCTGTTGCATGCTGTTAACTCTTGAACCGTGAAACTGAATTTATTTTAGAAATGCTCCCATAGTGGACAGGGTGGCACTTACTGTGTCTTCTATCCCCCTATATATGTTTTCCAATTTACCTTTGTCTTTGTCTTTGAATGAGAATACTTGGTTTTGCCCTGGCTGTAGTGCTTGGCTGGGAGATTATATTTTTTTCCTTGTAAATCATCTCTCTGTAATGTATTATTATGTTTGTTATTTTGAATGTATAATGTAAGCATTTGAGCGTATTCCTCTTAGTGGGATCATGTGCTGGTGTATGGGTGAGACATTTAGGTGATCTCAAACTAAGTACACTGATGGTGTGCTCTTGGAATCTACATCTGCTCCCTATTTGAACCACTCCCCTTTGTCTTGCTTTTTTCCTCAAGTCCTTTTTTAATGTACATCTAGAATCTTTTCACTATCCAATTTTCTTCCTTTTTACTGGCGCTAATATGACCTAAATGTGTTGCAAACGCCGTAAAACACTTAAAAACAAACAAAAAGCAATATTTTAGAAATGTCATATTTTTCCCCATTATTTACCTGGCGTTAACTGCAGAACTGACTGTATTACAAATATTAAGGGAGCATTTACAGTGATTATCAATTGATGCAACATTGAGTCAAATCACTGTTACTGCTGTCTTGGTATGAACTGTAAGGTTAGAAATCAGGTAAGGGTGAAACGTGACCCTTACGTCAATGGATTTCAAAGATACATGTTTTATTAAGATTCCAATAATTATGTTGTTTCACGTTGTAGTTAAAAACACACTTAGCATATTGAGCATTTTGATAACTGTTCACCTCGTAACATTTCGTTTTTTTCCATTCATCATGATTTGTTTTTACATTGAAATCTTTAATGTCATAGAAGCTTTAAACATCAGTAAAACATGCCTTCAATAATGGAAAATACAAAACTTAAAGAATAGTTGTTTTTTTTTAAACCCTGGTTATACCAAATCTCAAAAGAATTTTGGTTCTGCAGTGTTATGGCAGATCAGAAAAAAAATCAAGGGGAGTAATTTTTAAATGAGTATTGCAGTTGTTTATTACATCTGAGTTGCCTCCCCTTCGCATTTCATAAGGAGATATATATTATTTGGACTTAAATGGTTTACATTGTATTCACTGAAACGATATGACTCACATTATGAGATTATCAGATCTATTCTGTGTCCATGTTTTTCTATTGACGGAATTTTATACATAAGAAATAGTTGTTCAAGATACCCAAGGTATAGGTACAGAGACACATTTATTTATTTAAAAAAATTATGTTTTCATTTTTTTGAATTCATTTATTTATTTTTTTAAATTTCTTCCATTGTAATCATTTTAAAACGATTTTACTGCTTATCAACACTGATTGTTGCCTTCCTGTTTGGAGACCAAAGCGTTTTGCTGATTACTAACATTTATATAAGCTCAACTTGAAGGAAATTATCAAATTCTCGTAAATAACTACTCAATTAAAGGGAACCAAAGATATGGCATGTGATAGAGAATAATAAATAAATAGAGAGAGAGAGAGAGAGAGAGAGAGAGAGAGAGTTGATTAAGATGATACATGTAATTTGATATCACTTGACGAGCAGACTTCAATTTTACTCTAATCTGACATCATATCTTATTATTATCGTCCAAAGAGCAGTTACAGTTACAGTGGCTTGCTTGCCAACCAGTATGAAGTTGTTAATTATAACAAGCAATTTTGCTCACGTCACGGAAATGTGAGTGGAGTTGGGTCTTCTGACCTCTGGGGGGGGGGGGGTGATGTCACTCAAGCTGCCTTTTATCCTGTGGTGTATATAGATGGAATTTTTAGGTGGTCTAAATCTAAGCCCATTGATAGATTACTCTTGAAATCTACTTCTATTCCCTATTGGAACCAGTCCCCTTTGTCTTACTTTTTCTCGAGTGCTTTTAATTGTAAGTCTAAAAATAAATTTGACAATTATCCTTTTTCTTTCACTGCGATGAAATGATCTAAATGTGATGCCTTGGTGGGATTCCTGGCCTCCCATAGTGGGCAGGGAGGCATTTACTATGTCTTCTATCCCCTTATAGCTGTTTTCCAACATTCTTTCTGTCTTTGTATTGGGATGAGATTACTTGGTTTTGTCCTGGCCCTGGCCGGATACCCCAGCTGGAAGGGAAACAGTCAAATTTATAGTTAGGGTTTTGGGAGATGATATTTATTTTTCTTGTAAATCATCTCTCTGTTATACATGTATTGTTTTTGTTTTACATATGATTTGTAAACATTTGAGTGTGTTCCTCTTAGAGGGGACATGTGCCTGTGTTAGGATGAGACTTTTAGGTGATCTCAAATTAAGTACTTTGATAGTGTGCTCCTGGAATCTACATCATTTCCTATTTGAACCAATTCCCCTTTGTCTTACATTTTCTTAGTATCTTTAATCGTAATTCTAGAACTTTTTACTATCCCATTATCTTCTTTTATACTGGCGCTGATATGACCTTAATGTGTTGCAGGCGCTGTAAAACCTTTAAAAAAAAACAAACATAAAAGTGATGCAAGCACCGTAAAACCCTTAAAAACACACCGAAAAAAAAGGAACAAAAAAAATTAAAATAAAAAAAAATAAACCCACAACAAAACAAACAGCAAAAATGAGAAATGAGGGCAGTCTTGAGCTGTGAAATGACATTCACGTCCTCCTGTCTGCTGCTAACACGGTGTATCCTTGAACATGAAATTTATATCTAAACTATCTTTAAAAGTGTCTGTGTGGGAAGGGGGGATGGGAGGGATTTTTTTATTGAAAAAAAAATAAGAGAAAAAAGTATGCCCTGTTTTGGGATAAGATTTAATAAAAATGAATGAAGGTCACATGAGAATTATTGTTTAGCAAGGCTTTGTTGATGTGACTCAAGCCTCTAGAGGCTTCAGTCATTACAGCCCGAGTCTTATTGTTCACAGCGTACACAACGACAACAGTTTAGTTGAGACGGGATCCCGTTCCTGACACCTGCTGACCCGGTCACGGTGAGCGGTCAATCACCGAGAGGAATTTACCTAACGGGGATTGCCGTTTCACTCAATTTAACAATGTTTTGTTTTATTGTCTGTTAGACACCCATATTGAATGAGTTGAAATATCACTACTTGGTATAAAAGTTTATATTTTCTACTTTTACTGTGTGTTTTTTATTTTTTCATAGTATTACTAGATTTCTCAATATAAGTTATCAATGAACGGTAACAAATTACACAAAAAATATAGCGGGTGCAACATTTCAAAAATTAGAGAAAAAAAAACGTTGCTATGGATTTGTCTGAATTTTATGTATTATAAAGAGAAGATGTAAATACTTCTCCTCACAAAAAACGTATTTTTTCCTCAACACAAATATATCCGCTACGAGCATTCAAACTCGTCAGTGTAGTTTGGGGCTGGTCTTTAACTGAATTGCGTTGATGACAAATGGCATTTTATTCATATCATTGATAATGCCGGATGCTCTTTTTTTTTCCAATTTTGCTGTTGTTTGGTGACAGGTCTCTGTGCCTTGTTCTCCAAGAAGTCTAAGTCCAAACTTATATTGAGTGATGTGTGGTATGCACTGGTACTCAGGAGGTGTGTGTTTTAGGATTATTTTGTTTGGAAAATATTTTCTGTATGTATCCGTGTAATGTTTTATTGCACTTTGAATATATTGGATCGTGTCTGCTTTGATCGATTTTGTGTGTGAAATAAAGTTGTGCACATGACTATAGGCCTTGTTTATATTGTCGAAAATTAATCCAATACTGCAAGCGTCGTCAATGATGAGTGGGTCGTGGGTGCAGTTCTTTGTTTGTTGGATAATTGTAAGTGTAGACTTTTTCTTGTTAGTATTTGTGGCAGTGGTTGCCAATGAATGATCTGCTGTGGTAAGCCTGTTGTGTAATGCGGTATTCTGTCCAATTCAGAGGCAATAAGGCCATCCCTGAGGGTGAGTGGCTCGTGCATGAGATTTGAAAGTCTCTCCTGCGTTTTGGAGTTTGTTGTTATATTCTACTCTGTCGATATGAAACATGCAAGTGCAACCCGTTTCAAGGTTGATTTATTTATTATTAGCGTCTTGGCAATGAGAAAATACAAAGAAGCTAATGAGTCGTGTGTTCAATGTGCTTTATAATGTGTACTTTTTACACATAAATTATGAGTGTGCTCCTTGCTTGTCCAATGCCGTGTCAGTCCCATAGACTAAAAGAATGTTATTAGAATAATTTGAACATTTAAATGGTTTCTTGCGGGCACGTTTCTATTTCTGTGTTAAACAAAGCATACCACGACATGTCCTACATAATGAATTCACTGCTTGGTTATGACTTGCAATTGTGTGGTCCATGCTGTAAGAGAAAATTCAAAATTGACTGAGCGATGTAAGCAATGATATAGTGAATTAATGAATAAAATGAGTTTTAAAACACTCTGTATTACTTCTCATATCCATGCATACATAACAGCGTACATAAAATTTGGAAAAAGAAAAACCAAATACTTCACCCAATTTGGTGAAAGAAAGGGGGGGGGGGGGCAGGAAAATTCTAACAAGCAGTTGAGCTAAGTTGAGGCCCAACACACAATGTCATTTAAAATTAAACATTAGCAAGATAATTCAAATTATGCAATTTAAAAATCAAATTAACTCATCATTGAAAAAAATAAAAATAAAAATACAATTAACAATAAAACCGCAGCGAAATATTACGTTTCAATAACAAGGCTAAAGAGGTAATATCATTATTACCTGACCTACCGCGGAAAAATAATCATTACAAAATAATGAAAACTGAAGAGTAAATGAAACTTACCTCATTTCGTAGTAAAACTTGTGCCTTGTGAATCACACCAAAAAAAATTTAAAGTTTATAGCAACGTTTTTTTAGAATCCTGAGGTAATTGCAAGTAATTTTATTTAAATGTTATAGAAAAATATGTGAATTTGAATCACGGCTTGTGGAATAAGTACTGGAGATATTGAAATAAAAATTGGACCGATGGAAAGAGGAGGTCTGCGAGAATTCTTTGCATTTGGGTGGAATTGCATCGTCACGAAGATCGTGAGGTTAATTGGTACGGAAATCATCCATTGGTATCACCCAATGCACGTCAAATCTACGTTCTGGGAATTGATATCGGCTGACCGCTGTTGACCCCGGTTACCTGTCGGGTGAGGTTACGTCGGCGCTCGGAACAGCGGGAAACTAAACGGTCAGATTTATAGTGCAGATTAGACGCCGTTTGTTGTATCTCTTTGTTGAAATTATAAGATGTCACGTCAGATTTTAGTAAAATTGAATCCTAATGTAGAGGACTATATCCATGTTTATTTATGAATGGAACAAGAAAGAGAATGAGCACAATTAAAGAATCCCGTGTGTGGGTCCCTTTTTGAAACAGAAGCTGTTTTGCTGTGAGATTTTATTCTTCAACTTTGTGATTTGTTTAAATACCTTTTAAAAGATGATATATAAACAATTGAAATATTATGATTATTACTGTCGTTGTAACGGTGGCATCCCTATACTGCTGAGATGGTCCTGACCAGCTTTCTGTTTATAGAAAGAATCCAATGTTTGTATTGATGTGTGTTTTATAACGATGCGCTTGTTATCCACATGTTTGTTGCAGGACACTTATATTGTAAAACAATGCTATTAATTATATCCATGAATAGCGACCTATTGACCTTATTGTCCTGAGTATTCATTCACATGAGTTTGTGATGGTTGGAGGTGGTTTTACATAGGCCCACTCCATTGCTTCCTTTTTTATTTCCCTTTATCGTTTATCCTGTTCATGCCTCTCTGTTCTTTTCATCCAGGGCATGGTGCTTTTGCTGAGTGGGAAAAAGCCTACTAAATTTTTAAAAGTTTCTCCTTGTGAAAATTGATGCTAGAATTACCTAAAAGTGCTGTAAAACCCTAAAAACAAACAATGCATGAGTTTGTGGGAGAATAGTGATGTTACTAGTAAGGTCTCATTTCTCTCTATTGGATGGAGTTGCTGACCTCCCATAGTGGGCAGGGAGGTACTTACTGTGTCTTCTATACCCCAATATCTGCTTTCCAACTTGCTTTTTGTTAGTCTTGGAATGAGATTACTTGGTTTGTCCTCTCCCAAGTCGAAGTCCTTTGCTGAGAGGGAAACAGTCAAATGCATAGTTAAGTTTTGGGAGATTATATTTTTTGCCTTGTATATCATCTCATGGGATCCTGTGCTTGTGACTGGATGGGACTTGTGATCTCAAACTATGCACAACAATAGAATGCTCTTTGAATCTACATCTGTACCCCATTTGTACCACTCCCCTTTGTCTCACTTTTCTTGTGTGCTTTTAATTGTAAATCTAGATTTTTTTTTTACCATTCCATTTTCTTCCTTTTACTGGCGCTGAAATGACCTAAATGTATCTCAAGCGCCCTAAAATCTTCAAAAAAAATCATCACTTGATTCGTTTTCTCTTTCTTTGTGACTTTTTATTTTTGTCTTGGAATTTGACTACATGGATTTGTTCCAGCCTTGCCTGAAGACCTTCCATGAGGAATGCAGTTGGATTTAAACTATTATGTATGTGTGCGTGTGTGTGTCATTTTGTGTGAGTTGTGTTTGTCTGTGTGGTATGTGTTTAGCGAGAGATGAATATTTAGTATAAACCTTTGGAATTTGTCTTTTTCTTCTTTGAGATCCTGTGTTGGCATCTGAGTGAGACTTGGGGTTGTCTCAGGTGGGACACAAGGTTAGATCGCTTTTGGAATCTATATCTGTTCTATCCCTCAACTATTTCCCTTTATAGAATTCTTGTAAAGTGATCCAAATCATGTGCTTCAACCGTGACTATAGTGAGGTTATTCCAAAGTTGAATTGTTGATGGCATGAAGGATTGCATATGACTTTGTAATTTCGAGCTTGGTGTTAGATAATGTTGGTCCTGACCCCTTGTTCTTAAAATTGTTGGTCTTGGTTGGAGTTCCCATTGTGGGCAAGGAGGCATTTACGGTGTTTCCTATTCCCCTATATCTGTTTTCCAAATTGCTTTCTGCCTTTGTCTTAGATTGAGATTACATAAATTTGTCCTGACCCTGGCTGGAGTCCTTGGCTGGGAGGGAAATAGTCGAATGTATAGTTAAAGTTTTGGGAGATAATATTTTTTTCCTTGTAAATCATCTCTCTGTTATGCATTGTTATTTTTTATTTTTAACATATGATTTGTAAACATTTTTAGTGTATTCCTCTTAGTGGGATCTTGTTCTGGTGTCTGGGTGAGACTAGGTGATCTGAAACTAAGTACTTTGATAGTGTGCTCTTGGAATCTACATCTGTTTCCTATTTGAACCTATTCCCTTTTGTCTTACTCTTACCTTTTCTTGGGTGCTTTAATGCACATAGCAAAACGGGCAATTTTGTCAGATAGGTCGCTCTGCTTTGGTATGGTAGAATTTTTGTAGTGATATTTATACAGATATGTGTACATAATATAATCTTTATTAGATATAACTACATATTATACAGGCTACGTAAATGGTTCGTTACATGTTTTATGCTTTATCTTTTTTTTAATTTTGTGATTTTTAATTAAATGAATTTCTTGCCTCACCTATAGTTTGATATCATTTATTTGATATTTCGAGACTTCATTTGACAACAATATTCATTATCCTTTCTTTTCTTCTTAATGATTAATAGTTTAGTTTGATTTGACTAATGCAGATTGCTTTTTGACTGATGGTAGTAGTGAGTGGAATTCTCTTAGGGAGGGGGAATGTTGGCTGAAGGTGGCTGTAAAGTAGACAACCTTTTTGACTGATGGTAGTGGTGGGCGGAATTCCCTTTAGGGAGGGGATATGTTGGTTGTAAAGCAGACAACCTTTTTGACTGAGAGTAGAAATGGGTGGAATTCCCCTTTGTGAGGGGAAGTGCTTGGTGTCAGTGAGCTGGGGAATTCTTCACGGGTCCACAACATTTTTTTATCCTCCTAAATGATATGTTCTTTCCATTTAGTTTTGTGTCTCTGTTCTAGAATTGGACCATTTTGATTTAATCGAAGTTTTGCCTTGAGTGTTTTGCTGATAGGAAAACAGTCATATGGATTTGTGCCATATCTAATATCCCATATTAGTCATATATCTTTGTGGGTGATGATTTTTTTTTTCTGTTGAAAATTGTCACAAGATGTTGCTCTTGGAGTCTGCTGAACTTAGTTGTTTGATATTTAGATGTTAAGCTAGCGACAATTCTATTATGATCATTTCTACTGATGCTGAAATGACTAAAAGCGTAGCCGAGCGCGGTAAACCCATTTAAGCAAACTTACTATCAATAGTAAGTCTATGATTATAATTTTACTGTTGCTGTCTCTTCTATCGCTTCATATCTGTCTAGTTCTTAAAATGAATAGCTGACTTTTGAAAGAGTTTTCAACTCCCCAAATATTCTGTTCCTCTCTCTGTGACTTTCTGTACATATCCTTTATTGAGGTGACTTGGTTTGGTTTTGCCATGGCTGGATATCTCTCTCTCTCTCTCTCTCTCTCTCTCTCTCTCTCTCTCTCTCTCTCTCTCTCTCTCTCTCTCTCTCTCTCTCTCTCTCTCTCTCTCTCTCTCCTCTCTCTCTCTCTCTCTCTCTCTCCTCTCTCTCTCTCTCCTCTCTCTCTTCTCTCTTCTCTCTCTCTCTCTCTCTCTCTCTCTATCTATCTATCTATCTATCTATCTATCTATCTATCTATCTATCTATCTATCTGTGGAATTCAATCAGATGAGATCAGACTGACTGGTTTTATATGAGATTTGATTTTTCTTTATTTTTCTTTTCCCCATTGGTGCAGTAATTACTTTGCCTTTTATTTCTTTTACATTTTCTGAGGGATTTGTGGTGACAGAAAAAAAAAAACAACAACAAGATATGGGTCCAAGAGCTCGGACACTTTTTGACATTAATTTATGATAAATGTTTGGACCATCAATCTTCCCGTGAGATTTTGATTGGGGCTACTTGACTTCTGGTAGAATCTTCCAACTCCAAATCGGTCATCCCTTTCTTTGAGCCCTTGTCTCCTTGTCGTTGATTGACTTGTTTTGGTCAGGCGCGTGTCTGAGATCTTTCTGTGAACGATTTATAATGAATCTAATCGAGAGCTTTTTTCAATTAGATGACATTTTTTCTTGCTAAATCATCTCTCTCAGTAGCTGTTTTAGCAGTTGTATTAGCATTTCCATTGATCATTCCAAGCCATCATCTGCATGAAACTTAGGCCAGTCCGAGGCAGATCGCTGCATTGATTTACTGCTTGAAAATGTCCCTCTTTCCCATCTTTCGGTTAAATTTTAAAAATACTTTTAAATTTTGAATATATTGTATTTCCTGGGTGGGGTCTTTTTACTTTCCATGGCGGGCAGGAGGTCATGTCACTTGCTATGTCTCTTATTTCCTCCCCCTCCCTCCCGCTTTCTGTTTTCCTCAGTTGCTCTCTGTCTTCGTCTCGGAATGGGATTACTTAGTTTTGTCCTGGCCCTTGCCGGAGTCTATGGTTAAGGGGAGAAACAATCAAATGCACAGTGTTCGTTTTGTGAGAGATGATGTTTTTTTTTTAAAAATATTTTTTTTCCCTTGTGAATCATCTTTTTGTTATGTACCGATCGTTATATTTTTTGTTTTCAACAAATCTTGTAAACATTTGAGTGTTCCTTTTAGTGGGATCATATGCCAGTGTCTTGAGGAGACTTAAAGGTGCGGGTGGTTGGATGGGAGCATCACCCTTGAATCATATACCTATGATGTTCGCATGGGTGTACGATCCGATAGTGATGTCGTTTCTTCTTCTCTTTACTAGCCTATCCTGCTTCTTTGGTTTGTGATTGTATTTTTGACAGGGGATATTTTTTTTCCTGTAAATCCTCTGCCTGTTTGTTCTTGGTTATTTATAATTTAGCTTATGATATCTTTAGGTTATGATTTTGATTTACATTTGTACTATTTTTGTTAGATTGCTTGTTTTTTTGTTTCAGCGGTCTCTCATATAACCTCAATTGTGTTGGAAGAGACCTAAAGCAACAAACAAACAAAGACTTAAAGGTGATCTCAAATTAAGTATGTACATTGGTGGTATGTTCTTGGAATCTACATCTGTTCCCTATTTGAACCAATTCTCCCTGGTGGGGTTCCTGACCTTCCATAGTGGGCAGGTAGGTACATACTATGTCTTCTATCCCCGTATATCTGTTTTCTAACTTGCATTCTGTCTTTGTCTTGGAATAAGATTACTCGGTTTTGTCCTGGCCCTGGCCGGAGTCCCGGCTGGGAGGGAAACAGTCAAATGCATAGTTATTGTTTTGAGAGATGATATTTTTTTCTTTGTAAATCATCTCTCTGTTATGTATTATTATATTTGTTATTTTGAATTTATAATGTAAGCATTTGAGTGTATTCCTCTTTCTTGGATTTTGTGCTTGTGTCCGGATGAGACTTATAGGTGATCTCAAACTAAGTACATTGGTGGTCTGCTCTTGGAATCTACATCTGGTCCCTATTTGTTCCCAGTTCCCCTTTGTCTTACTTTTTCTTGGGTGCTTTAATTGTAATTCTAGAACTTTTTACTATCCCATTTTCTTCCTTTTTACTGGCGCTGATATGACCTTTAAATGTGTTGCAAGCGCCGTAAAACCCTTAAAAACAAAAACAATGTAAGCATTTGAGTGTGTTCCTCTTAGTGGGGGCCGTGCTTGTGTCCAGATGAGACTTTTTGGTGATCTCAAAACTAAGTACATTGATGGTATGCTCTTGGAATCTACATCTGATCCCTATTTATTCCCAGAACCCCTTTGTCTTTCTTTTCTTGGATGCTTTAATTGTAATTTTAGAAATTTTTACTATCCCATTTTCTTCCTTTTTACTGGCGCTGATATGAGCTAGATGTGTCGCAATCGCCGTAAAACCATTAAAAACAAACAACGAACATATTGCAAGTGTATCCTTCACAGCAGGATCCCTTGCTTGTGCCTGGATAGGACTTTTAGGTAATGTCAAAATAGATATATTGATGAATTGCTCGTGGAATCTTCTTTTCCCTATTTGAATTAGTCCCCTTTGTCTTACTTTTTCTTTGATGCTTTTAACTTCAAACCTGCAACTTCTCCTTCTTAACTTCCTTTTTACTGGCGTTGAAATGACCTTAAAGTGTCACAAGCGCCGAAAAACCAATAAAACAAAAACAATACAAACACCACAGTAAAAAGAACACAAAAGGGGTCTAGCAAAGTTATACGGTGGGGTTCCTGACCTTCCATAGTGGGCAGGGAGGTACATACTGTGTCTTCTACTTCTATCCCCCTATGTCTGTTTTCCAACATGCTTTCTGTCTTTGCATTGGAATGAGATTACTTGGTTTTATCCTGGCCCTGTCTTAGGGAAATAGTCAAATGTATAGTTAGTTTTGGGAGATTATATTTTTTTCCCTTGTAAATCTGTTATGCACTGTATTATGTTTTGTTTATGTATTATATATGATTTGTAAACATTTGAGTGTATTCCTCTTAGTAGGGACCTGTCCTTGTGTCTGGATGAGACTTTTAGGTGATCTCAAAATAAGTACACTGATAGTGTACTCTTGGAATCTACATGTGTTCCCTATTTGAACCAATTCCCCTTTGTCTGCCTTATTCTTGGATGCTTTAATTGTAATTCTAGAACTTTTTACTATCCCATTTTCTTCCTTTTTACTGGCGCTGATATGATCGTAATGTGTTGCAAGCGCCGTAAAACCCTTAAAAACAAAAACATATCCCGAAAAAGAGAATGCTGTTGAAAATAGGTACTCACCATGATATTATTGTTATCTATCAGGTTCACAGTAAACATTTTAATAAAAATAGAAGTATGTCAGGGAAATGGAAACTGCGCACGTTGTTGGTGATGTCATTCTCAGGGAATTCCTTCATGTTGGTAAGAGGAAAGTGATCCCTCCCGCCTCTCACTCCACATGCTCCCCTCCCTGTCCGAGCTATTTATTTCTTTCCTCAAAGTCAGTTGTCTCCCTATTTTTTCGTCTAACTCGTTATGGAGAAAATGGTAGGAAAATGAACTAGAACCCACGTGCCGGCTTCGATTAACTTTTGTTGCACACGTCATCTCTAGAGTAGACTGCATGATAGTAAATTTCTTTCTAAATGCAATTTCCCACGTATAGATCCGAATAAGCGTGTGTGTGTGTGTGTATATATATATATATATATATATATATATATATATATATATGTGTGTGTGTGTGTGTGTGTGTGTGTGTGTGTGTGTGTGTGAAACAGTTCCAGACAAAGAAGATAAAAAAAGAAAAGAAAAAAAATCAGCCTGATTCTACAGGCTGTTTTTATGATGCCCTTTTTTTATCTTGTATTTATTTTATCTTGTGTTTATCTGTATGCTTTGTCAGGCACTGTTTCATACGTAAACAATTTATCTTACACCTGTGCCTGCTTCTTAATTGTTCATTTTGATAGCTTCCCACGTAGAAAACCGACGCTGTTGTGTGATGCACAAAACACTTTAAAAAGGAAAAAATAGACTTGGAAATTTTACTCCATCGCCGTAGCAAAAGCTTACGATGACTCCTCATTTGTCCACGTCTTCAATCTGAGCCATCTAAAGCAGTGTTGGTTCTAAAAGAATTGGGCAGGGAAGCACTTCTGTGTCTTCTATCCCCCCAATAATATCTGTTTTCCAACATGCTTTCTGTCTTTGTCTTGGAATGGGATTACTTGGTTTTGTCCTGGTCCTGCCTGGGAGGAAAACAGCCAAATGTATAGTTAAGAGTTTTCGGAGATTTTTTTTTTCGTAAATCATCTCTCTGTTATGCAATGTATTATTTTTGTTTTACATATATAATATATGATTTTAAATAACATTTGCGTGTGTTCCTCTTAGCGGGGACCTGTGCTCGTTGTCAGGATGAGACTTATAGGTGATCTTAAACTAAGTACATTGGTGGTAGTGGTTTGCTCTTGGAATCCACATCTATTTGTTCCCAGTTCCCCTTTGTCTTACTTTCTCGTGGGTGCTTTAATTGTAATTCTATAACTTTTTGCTATCTCATTTTCTTCCTTTTTACTGATGCTGATATAAACTAAATGTGTTGCAAGTGCCGTAAAACCCTTAAAAGCAAAAGCAACCTTCAAAACAAACACTAGAAGAAGTGTTAAGTCTAGTTCTACCAGTCGGGGTCATCCTAAGTTATAGGTATATGGAGTAAAGATTTTCTGTCCTAAAGGAAGACCCCCCCCCCCCCCCCCCCACACACACACCCAAACCGAAATGCTTCCTTTGTATGGTACCATGGTCTAATGATATGATTGATATCATTAAGTAGGATTAATCTTATGGCCACATGCTACTATTTGTATTGGGTTGATAGAAAGATTTACTCGAAAGAAGAATGACTGGGTTCTCATTATAAGCAATGTATTTGTATGTTATGTGTTTATTATGATTCATGCTTTTTATAGAATAACATCATTTGTATTTCGATATTTTATTTTTGAGTATTGTGTCATTTTATAAGGATTAATAATAATAATTTTAAAAAAATATTTAGACACTAACACAACAGCTGCCTGTATATATTACTATAGTTTAATGAAAATCATTAATGCTTTAAGCTCTACTAGGTAAAATTGAAATATTGCTGCTTGGGGCTCGAAAAAGAGAAAAATGAAAGACAAAAAATGGATTTAATCGATGTAAGCTTCAGTTTAATCAATACAGTTCTGGGTGGGGTTCTAGACCTCCCATAGTGGGCAGGGGGGGGGGGGGGGGGTACCTACTGTGTCTTCTATCCCCTTATATCTGTTTTCCACCATGCTTTCTGTCTTTGTCTTGGAATGAGATTACTTGGTTTTGTCCTGGTCCTGGCCAGATGCCCTAGCTGAGAGGGAAACAGTCGAATGTATAGTTAGTTTTGGGAGATGATATTTTTTTCATTGTAAATCATCTCTCTGTTATGCACTGTATTATGCTTTCTTTATATTATATATGATTTGTAAAACATTTGAGTGTGTTCCTCTTATCGGGGACCTGTGCTTGTGTCTGGATGAGACTTTTAGTGATCTCAAACTAACTACTTTGATAGAGTGCTTTTGGAATCTACACCTGTTTCTTATTTGAACCAATTCCCCTTTGTCTTCCCTTTTCTTGGATGCTTTATTGTAATTCTAGAACTTTTTACTTTCCCATTTTCTTCCTTTTTACTGGCGCTGATATGACCTTAATGTGTTGCAAGCGCCGTAAAACCCTTAAAAACAAACAATCAATACAGTTAAATGACGTGCAACTATTGGGTCCACACCCCCACCTTTAATATCATGAGTCTGAACAAAGGATGAAATTGATATAAAATCTGATATCCCACCATACCATTTTGATAAAGGGGTAACCCAAAACGTCCACATTAACCCTTAAAATGCGGGGTTCGAATTTACTCTAATCTGAGATTATATTTTAGTTTTCACAATAACAACGACAACAACAAAAACATCTAGAGGTTTAAACTGAAGCTTATTTCAACGTTACCATTTGTATCACTTAGAACTTTACGAGATAACAGTAATCATATAAAATTTAACCCGTTTGTATATCATGATTTGATTAATTATGTATTATATTGATTATGATATCGATGACGGCGATGATTATATGTGCTGCAATAAATGGAGCATTTGTTATTCTATGAAAAATGATCACTTGGTTTAGTTTTTAAAGTTTATCTCCTGGGTGGGGATCCTGACCTCCCATAGTGGGCAGGGGGGTACATACTGTGTCTTCTATCCCCTTATATCTGTTTTCCAACATGCTTTCTGTCTTTGTCTTGGCATGAGATTACTTGGTTTTGTCCTGTCCCTGGCCGGAGTCCTAGCTGGGAGGGGAAACAGTCAACAAATGCATAGTTATTGTTTTGGGAGGTGATATTTTTTCCCTTGTAAATCATCTCTCTGTTATGTGTTATTATATTTGTTATTTTTAATGTATAATGCAAGCATTTGAGTGTATTCTTCTTTGTTGGATTTTGTGCTTGTGTCTGGATGAGACTTATAGGTGATCTCAAACTAAGTGCATTGGTGGTATGCTCTTGGAATCTACATCTGATCCCTATTTGTTCCCAGTTCCCCTATGTCTTACTTTTTCTTGGGTGCCTTAATTGTAATTCTAGAACTTTTTACTATCCTATTTTCTTCCTTGTTACTGGCGCTGATATAACCTAAATGTGTTGCAAGCGCCGTAAAACCCTTAAAAACAAAAACAAAGTTTATCTCACTTAATATTTCCTGGATTGCTGGGTCGGGTTCCTGACCTCCCATAGTCGGCAGGGAGGCACTTACTGTGTCCTCTATCCCCCTATATCTGTTTTACATCACGCTTTGTGTCTTTGTCTGAGATTACCCTGGCTGGGAGGGAAACAGTCAAATGTTTCGTTAGAATTTTGGGAGTTGATATTTTTTGTCTTGTAAATCATCTCTCTGTTATGCACTGTATTATGTTTGTTTATAAATATATGTTTTGTAAACATTTGAGTGTTTTCTTCTTAGTGGGGACCTGTGCTTGTGTCAGGATGAGACATTTAGGTGATCTCAAACTAAGTACATTGATAGTGTGCTCTCGGAATGTACATCTGTTCCCTGTTTGAACTAATTCCCCTTTGTCTTCCTTTTTGTTGGGTACCTGTTGGAAGTGCCACAAAAACCTTAAAAACTAACAAAACATTTCCTGGGTTGGGTCTTTTGACCTCCCACGGTGGGCAGAAGGTTATTTGCTGTGCCTACCCCCGCCCCCATTACATCTGTTCTCTGAGTTGCTTTCTGTCTTTGTCTTAGAATGGGATTATTTCATTTTATCCTGGCCCTTGCCGGAGTCCATGGCTGAGGGGTAAAACAGTCAATTGTATTGTGTTCGTTTTGGAAGGTGATATTTTTTTTTCATTGTAAATCATTTCTCTGATAGTTAAAGTCTTTGATTTGAACATATCTTGTATACATTTGAGTGTATTCCTCTTAGTGGGATCCTGTTCTGGTGTCTGGATGAGACTTATAGGTGATCTCAAACATTACAGTCGAACTTGTGCTCGCGGCCGCTTGTATAAAGCGGCCACCTGCCATCACGGCCAGTCCTCAAGGCTGACCATCGTTCCCCCCCCCTCTCTCTCTCTCTCTCTCTCTCTCTCTCTCTCTCTCTCTCTCTCTCTCTGGGTGGGGTTCCTACCTCCCAAAGTGGGCAGGGAGGTACTTGCGGTGTCTTCTATCCCCCTGTACCTGTTTTCCAATTGCTTTCTGTCTTTGTCTTGGAATGAGATTACTTGTTTTGTCCTGTCCCTGGCCGGAGTCCTCGCTGAGAGGGAAACAGTCAAATGCATAGTTATTATTTTGGGAGATGATATTTTTTTCCTTGTAAATCATCTCTCTGTTATGTATTATTATATTTTTATTTTCAATGTATAATGTAAGCATTTGAGTGTATTCCTCTTTGTTGGATTATGTGCTTGTGTCCGGATGAGACTTATAGGTGATCTCAAACTAAGTACTTTGATAGTGTGCTCTTGGAATCTACATCTGATCCCTATTTGTTCCCAGTTCCCCTATGTCTTACTTTTTTCTTTGGTGCTTTAATTGTAATTCTATAACTTTTTTCTATCCCTATCCCATTTTCTTCCTTTTTACTGGCGCTGATATAATCTAAATGTGTTGCAAGCGCCGTAAAACCTTTAAAAACAAACAAACATCTCTCTCTCTCTCTCTCTCTCTCTCTCTCTCTCTCTCTCTCTCTCTCTCTATATATATATATATATATATATATATATATATATATATATATATATATATATATATATATTTACTGCATAAGGCAGCACTCCTTAACGCGGCCTCGTCCAGTTATTTCTGGGACAAATAGCCCTTAATTGTATAGCGCAATAGCTAAACGTGCTCAAAGCGCATTACAAAGGCTCCCTAGCCAAAAGCAACACCTAACATGGCGACAATGCTGTCAGCGGCAGGTACTCATTTTACACATGAATGCGATGAGAGAATGTGAGTAAAGAGCCTTTTCCAAGGACACAAATCTGCGTCGCTCATAGCGGGGGGACTTGATCCCTGGTCCAGAGGCGAATGTCATACCCCAAGCCCACATAGTCGAAAATATTGGGGATCAATGTAATTTTATTAATATTTTTATGAAGTATAGATAGAACGAAGTCGACGTCACTCAGTTCTTTGCTTTTGATTTTTTTTTTTTTTTTGTTTTTGTTTTTTTTCCATCCGCGTTTATGAGTAATTCTCACTAAACTGTATTAACCAGACTATAAACGTTCAAAGTTACACATAGTTTTGTGTGTTGGTCCGTTCTACTTCTGGATGGCAATATTGTGAGCTTCTCAGCCAAGCGCATACTATCTATAAGTTTTTAAGGCCAAAATAAAAAAAAGTGTTAAGTCACTGATCAACTGTATCGGATTTGGGCTCTTGACACAAGAATGAGACTTGGACAACCTGGAAGTGAATCTCTCAACTCCCGTTATAGATATCTGTGTGACATTGTTATAATCCCAGTCAGATTTAGAGGCTGCGACAAAAGGTCGTTTACCTAACGGCCGATACAAAAAGATCAAAAGGAAAGGATATATCAGTCAGTATGTTTTAACTAATAATAATTTTAAAAAAAAAAAAAAAAAAAAAAAAAAAAACAAAAAAAAAAAAACAAGTGAATAAATAAATATGCGGCTATGTGGTCGCTCGCTTTCGATCCGAAGGTCCTGGGTTCGGGCCTCGCTCGGCGCATAGTTGAGTCATTGGAAAAGGCTCTTTCCTCACATTCTATCACCATACTGAGGTGTAAAATGAGTACCTAGCCGTTAACAGCGTTGTCTCTGTCTGTAAAAAAATATACATATCGCCTAGCAGGCGTCATGTCCCGTCCTACATGTTAAATGTTGCTGTTGGCCACGGACTCCATGTAAAGCGCTTTGAGCACGTTTAGTGGATGTTGCTCTATATAGAAAAACTCAATTTTAAAATTAATTAATTAAATAAATAAATAGCAGGATAAACTTCTCAAAGCGTCGAAAATGTTTGAGCATAGTACCGATATTGTTCTCGTTTATGTTTCACAGTTTCAAGAGTTATTTCGTCTATTCTATTACTATTGGTGCCAGTCTCGTGAGTTTTTGCCTAATTTCTCACCGAAAAGATCAGGGTGATGAAACCATGATTGGTAAACGGTGACTTATGTCTCAAAACGGTACTATTTCGGAGTGGTCTGGATGCTTAAAATCGGACGTAAAGCTTAAATTGTAAACTTCGAACTTAAATTATTAAACTAAATGTTTAAAATCCAGCTTAAATCTTAAATTGTAGAATTCAAACTTAAGTGCTTCAACTAAATGTTTAAAATCGAACTTAAAGCTTAAATTGTAAAATTCGAACTTAAATGCTTAAACTAAAGGTTTAATATTGAACTTTAAGTTCAAGTTTAAATTGTTATAGAATATCTAGTTTGAGTTATAGATACTAAAGTGCACATATTAAGTATACGTCGAGTAACACAAAATGCCGACATACATTTTGTTTCTTAAACTTTAATAAAATCCACAACTTTATTTTCTCTAATTCTGTTTTTACGTTAAACTCAGTTTTCATTATCTAGAGCTAGTTCTTCCGACATAATACCAGATTGCTATTGCAATTGGACACAAATTGCCTAATAAATTTGGCATTTTGTGTCGAATTTTAGAAATAAGAACCTTTTGTCCCAGCGAGATTAAGAATCTAACGGTTGTAGCAATGGTGCCGGTATAGGTGGCATTGTTTGATCCAATCGGTTAATCCATTCACTTATAAAACAACGGGGGGATTAAGTCTGCACGGATTAGTCAATCTACTCGCTCAGGATTAACCATATGAAGTGGTTCCAAAACATTACCTAAAATGAGGACAGATTCTGCTGGTGCAATGTTTATATGTACATTGATATTATACTGTAAACACTCGATTTTACTGGTTGCCCATCGCACGTTAGTTTTTGCTTTTCAAAGTTATTATTTTAATTAACTGATAACAATAGCAGCTGTTTATAGTATAAGTAGTTATGTAGTTAATTCAAATAAGGAATTTTAAAGAACGGGTTTGATGCAAAAAGAAATAAAAAAAGACATTTCAAGACTTACACATGACAATTAAAATATACTATTTACAGTAAGCGTAAAACAGAACAAAAACTGGTGATCAATTTTGTCAGAAATATTGGTTAAATGGCGTTCTGGAAGGAGCATGCGTTTAAATGATTTACCGTATTCCGAGCTGACGTGTCTCAAAGCTGGCTTTAGGTCTGTGGACCATTACAAACAAAACATTCCAATTGTTGTGGGGCAATTTGTAGCATCTTGGCGTGGATGTACTTAGGCCCTGGGTTAATTGTGTAATGGATGAAATTCAATTCATGATGAAACGGATTTCGTGTTTGATTGTTTTGGCGGCATTGTTATCGCTTTCACAAGGTAAAAGAATTAATGACTGAATAATGAATAAAACTGTTAATGATAGTAACAAGAACAACAACAAACGACAATAATAAAAATGATAACAATAACAATAATAATATTAATAATAATAATAATAATAATAATAATAATAATAATAATAATAATAATAATAATAATAATAAATAATAATAATAATAATAATAATAATAATAATAATAATGATGATGATGATAATAATAATAATAATAATGATGATAATAATAATAATATAATAATAATAATAATAATAATAATAATAATAATAATAATAATAATAAAATGATAATAATAATAATAATAACATCAATAATAATAATAATAATAATAATAATAATAATAATAATGATGATAATAAGGGTAACAATACTTTTTCTTACAAGATTTCTGCTCCACATCACGATCATCGGCATCATAATCATCATCATCATCATCATCATCATCGTCGTCGTCGTTGTCGTCATCATCAATCATCATCATCACAATCAAAACCACCATCAACTATCTATCTCCAGGTCTAGAGGTACGCCTAGGATCTCGCCTATTCTACACAGCTACTGATGCCTACTGTCCTAATTCTGATGGACGCTACAACGATACCAAAGACACAGGTATGAAAAAAAGAGGGGCTATGGAGGTATTGGTAAATCTGTAATCGTAGTCATCAGGTCCACGAGATCAAACGACTGGAATTTATCATGGGTACTGTCTCATGAACCGGACAGAAACGATTGATTGCCAACCATAATCCAGGACGATTGTCCGTTGAAGAGTAGCTTTGTTCATATTTTATTACAACCCAGCTATCCGATCATTAGTGTAAAGACAGAGTTCATTAGCGAACCCGACCATCGGTTCAATTTTGTTAGTACCCGTGTGGAGTGTTCTACTATATTATAAGTGTGATTTTCGGATCTACGGTTATAAAATGTGCACTAAAAAATGTATGGTGTCTAACCGAGCCAGACAACATGTATAGATACTAAAGAAAGTAAACGGGACTCACATTATTAAAATAAACAAAATAGAAAAGTCGTTTCGGTTATGAGCCTTCTTCAAATGCCAAACAAAACCACGGGAAAAATGGCGAGAGAAAAAATCAGACCTGAATGATTAAAATAACAAATTACTACTACTACTACTACTACTACTACTACTACTACTACTACTACTACTACTACTACTACTACTACTATTACTACTACTACTACTACTACTACTACTGCGGCTGCGCTGCTGACTACTACTACTACTACTACTACTACTGACTACTGACTTTCTACTAAGCCAGTACGACTACTACTACTACTACTACTACTACTACTACTACTACTACTACTACTACTACTACTACTACTACTACTACTACTACTATTACGATAACGTTAATTATTTTTATTCCACGCAGGCAGCTACCTATTCAGCATCAAGGGAGATAATTACGGCCACCGTGTCATCTCCACGGACATCCTGACTGACTACTGGAGACCATCAGGCCACAAATGTTACAGGGCACACCCAACGTTTATAGAATGCATCCAAGATGTACTCTCTGACCTGAAAACTTCAAGGAAAAGGGTGAGTGTATTCAAGTTGTACTCTCTGACCTGAAAACTTCAAGGAAAAGGGTGAGTGTATTCAAGTTGTACTCTCTGACCTGAAAACTTCAAGGAAAAGGGTGAGTGTATTCAAGTTGTACTCTCTGACCTGAAAACTTCAAGGAAAAGGGTGAGTGTATTCAAGGTGTACTCTCTGACCTGAAAACTTCAAGGAAAAGGGTGAGTGTATCCAAGACGTTCTCTTTGACCTGAAAAACGTCTACGAAAAGGGTGAATGTACTTAGCAGTCCTTTCTGACCCGATAACTTCAAGAAAAACGGTGATGTATTCAAGATGTATTCTCAGACCTAATCGGAAGTGCCGGGCGTATTAACTTTGTACTCTCTAGCCTAACAGGAAGGGATGAGTGTATTCAAGATGTACTCTTTGGCCCAATGGGAAGAGGTGAGTGTATTCGAGATCGACGCTCTGATCTAATAGGAAGGGTCAAGTGTACTCCCGATCCTACTCTCTGACGTAACAGGACAGGGCGAGTGTATTCAAATTGTACTCCCTGACCTAATGGGAAGGGTTGAGTGTATTCAGGATGTACTCTCAGACCTGAAAACGTCTAGGAAAAGGGTGACTGTATTCAACATGCGCTCTTTGACCTAAAAACTTCGAGGAAAAAAGTGCGTGTTTTTAAGGTGTAGCTACTCTCTGACCTAAAAAAAAAACGTCTAGGAAAAGGGTGCGTGTATTCAAGATGTACTCTCTGACCTAAACCTTCTAGGGAAAAAGTGAGTGTATTCAAGGTGGAGCTACTCTCTGACTTAATAAAAACGTCTAGGAAAAAGGTGAGTGTATTTAAGATGTACTCTCTGACCTAAAAACTTCTTGAAAAAAGGTGAACTTTCAGACCTGGAAACTTCTAAGAAAAGTGCGAGTAGGAGGATATGTGACATTTTGATATGATCTTTGCTAATCACCAAGAGGGAACGCTGTTCGACTCACCCCCCCCCCCCACCCACACACACACTTTTGGCCTTGATTAAGATACCTCACTCTAATTAGCTCTTTGGCGTTGCACTGCGACTGACACTTGGATTATTCCAGTCTACCTATGGAAAGATGCTCAAGAAAATTTTCTTCTTGAGGATTAACAAACAGAATGTATCAATGATTGATTTATTTTTTTAAAATGGGTTTTACGGCGCTTGCAACACATTTAGGTCATAAAAGCGCCAGATTGATTTATTTAGTATTTTATGAAGAACCAAATTTATTTACTGTCCACATGAAATTAGCGAATTTGATAAAACTATAGCTTCTAATATGATTTTATACCATTCCATTTTTCATGTATTTCCAAATATTTCCCAATCCGAATGTCAGAGAAAATTGAGTTGTTTTGACCCAGCCCCTCTTTAAAATAAGTTAGAAACAAAACATAGTCTGGATTGCTTATCCTCCTGCAGACCGCATGAAACATTATATTTCTATTCCGCCCAGTTTAAGTCGTCTCATGGGATAAGCACTCGTTCACTGCCTTCCGCGAATTTTTTCATTAAATTCATTCATTCATCGGGCCTTCGCTCATTCATTTTGATAATTTATGAAGCGCAATATCTACTAAACGTGATCAGGGCGCTTTACAAGGGTCCCCTAGATAACAGCCACACTTAACATGTCATGTAGGAGAGACATAACGCCTTTGAGGCGAAGTTACACATTTTTTTAGTCAGCAGACAACGTTGTTTACGGCCAGATATACAAAAAAATTTTTTACCTCAGCACTGTAAAAGAATGTGAGTAGTAAAGAGCCTTTTCCAAGAACTCAGCCATACGCCGCTCAAAGCGGGACTCAACCCTGGACTTATCTGTCCGGAGGGTCACACCGCAAGACCACATAGTCGCATTTCCTTAGAGGTTTGTGTGTGTGTGTGGGGGGGGGGGGGGGGGGGGGGGGTAATACAACGAATAGTTTTATCAGTAAAAAATATAACTGGATCTATATTTTGCACGTGTGCAACATGTTTAGATCGAATTCAAATTATATAAAAATTGATTGAAGTAACAAAAGTGTTTTCCTCGTTTGGAAAATCTCCACGTTTCTCTCCCTTTATCCAGGGAATTATCCTTTCCGCCTACAAAGCATATGGAGACCTTGGGGGCTCGCCTACTACCCAGGAAATCTACGCCTCTGCTGGGACTGCCACTAGACTGGCCTTTGAAAAATCTGTGACTGATGACATCATAGGCATTGCTGAGGTGGTCCTAAGGCACTGCCCGTCCAAGTTTGAGGTTGGTGTGCCAAAAGAGAGACCATCATTATTTCTTCTTCTTCTTCTTCTTCTTCTTCTTCTTCTTCTTCTTCTTCTTCTTCTTCTTCTTCTTCTTCTTCTTCTTCTTCTGCTGCTGCTGCTGCTGCTGCACTTCCTACAAATCCTCCTCCACCTCCTCCTCCTCCTCGTCCTCCTCCTCCTTTTCCTCTTCTTCCTCCTCCTCCATATCATCATCATACTTCTACTACAATTACTACTACTACTACTACTACTACTACTACTACTACTACTACTACTACTACTACTACTACTACTACTACTACTACTACTACTACTACTACTACTACTACTACTACTACTACTACTATGATGGAGGTGATGTTGAAGATAAGGATAATGATAATAACAGTAATACAACAGTAATAACAATGATGATGATGATGATGATGATGATGATGATGATGATGATGATGATGATGATGATCATGATGATGATGATAATAATAATGATAATAATAATAATAATAATGATATAATAATAATAATAATAATAATAATAATATAATAATAATAATAATAATAATAATAATAATAATAATAATAATAATGTCGATGTTTCCATTATTCCATACTCCAGCGCATCCAACGAAACCTCGGCATCATCATGGAGAGCACCACAGTCCACGTCCATATGACTGGTCCTGACGACCCTCCCCTGTACGCAGTAGATGGTTATACTGATGGTCTATCTACCAGCGCTTTTAGGTCGTGGGCTTACACTAAAATTGACGCAGGACAAGGTATTTCTTGACCCCCCCCCCCCCCTCTCTCTCTCTCTCTCTCTCTCTCTCTCTCTCTCTCTCTCTCCCTCTCCCTCTCTCACTCACTCTCTCTCTCCCTCTCCCTCTCTCACTCACTCTCTCTCTCTCCCTTTCTCTCTCTCTCTCTCTCTCTCTCTCTCTCTCTCTCTCTCTCTCTCTCTCTCTCTCTCTCTCTCTCTTGCAACCACATGCATTAAAGAAGATGAAACGCTATACGAAAATCAATATTCATAAACAGTTTGAAGCCCAATTTGGAATTTACAAAATTTGCTAAAAATGTTAAGTTGTAAAAGTTGATGAAAAAAAATAATTAAATGAAACAAAAACATGGAAAGAGCAGGAAACAAAGCAAACAAAACATTTATTTTGTTATGCATATATGAAACCCCACATGTGTTACACAGTAGTCAAAAAGACAGAAAATATGCCTTATAAAACTTCCTACTATTCGGCCTCGTCCTCTTCCTTCCCTTTCTCCTCCTCCTTCAGTTCTTCCTCCTTTTCCGCATTATCATCATCATCATCATCATCATCATCATCATCATCATCATCATCATCATCATCATCACCATCATCTTCATAATAATAATAATAATAATAATAATAATAATAATAATAATAATAATAATAATAATAATAATGATAATTATTATTATTATTATTATTATTATTATTATTATTATATTATTATTATTATTATTATTATTATTATTATTATTATTAATTATTATTATATTATTATTATTATTATTATTATTATTATTATTATTATTATTATTATTATGATTATGTGATGATGATGATGATGATGATGATGATGATGATGATGATGATGATGATGATGATTATATATTATTATTATTATTATTATTATTATTATTATTATTATTATTATTATTATTATTATTATTATGGTGATGATGATGATGATGATGATGATGACGATGATGATGAGATGATGATGATGATGATGATGATGATGATGATGATGATGATTATTACTATTATTATTATTATTATTATTATTATTATTATTATTATCATTATTATTATTAATACTATTATTATTATTACTATTATTTTTATTATTATCATCATCATCATCATCATCATCATCATCATCATCATCATCATCATCATCATCATAATCATCATCATCATCATCATCATCATCATCAATATCACCGTTACCACCATTAGCCTCATCATCATCTTTAAAACGACCACAGACACAAACATCACACAATATTGATTCCATTCCCAGACTATGGCCTGGCTAACCTGGATTGTTCCAACATCGGTGTCCTATCGACTGGCCAGTCCTATCCTAGCGGATCAACCTCCTCAGCATCTGACACGGTGGGAGAGGTAGATGTGCCCGTTACGAGGGAAAATATGACGGATTACTTGAGGTTGGTTATTTCTCACGGGTCCAACATGCTTATCAGGCGAATTGCACTGTATGGAATAGCAATTTGATTCAATATGGAGCAATATTATGTGAAATATAATATTAAGAGGCTCATTGATAATTACAAAATCCGTATAAATGAGCGAAATAAATTTCAGCATTTTATTTATATGCCTAATAGTTACCGTTTAATCACCAAATTGAACACATCAATTATACAAGATGAGAACGTTCGTATTAATCCACGGATCCCATGGAGCCGTAGTTTATCCCGGTTTCTTCAGCGTGAAATGGACAGGAAATAGCAATTGCTTGCTACCCTTTGGATAAGACGCTAGTCTCTTGCAAAGTACTTTCTATAAGATTTAACAGACTCAGTTACCAATCACAGATAGGTGGTTAAAGGGGGGGGGGGGGGGGCAGAAAAGAAATGTCGACTGCATCCGGGATTGAACTAGGTCACCCTTGCGTGTGAAGCGAGCGCTCTACCAGCAGAGCTATCGGGACCAACCCCCCCCCCCCCTCCTCCAGGGGGAAGCCGTAGGAGAGGAAGGATTTTACAAAGAAAGATGTTGAAGATGAGGAAGAATATGAGGACGGCGGAATAACATGAGGAAGCAGTAAAAAATTGAGGAAGGGTCGGGGCAAGAAAATGGAATGTATAGTAAAATAAAGGGAATAAAAATTATTTATATGAAAGATATAACACAAAGTAAAGGACGTTTCGGCCTTAGCCTTCTTCAGGTAAACATATATAAGTAAAGGAAATATATTATATAGCATTTGCATTATGGTAAGTGGCGTAATGCAAATGTGAAATGATATATTTTCACATCCTTTATTTTACTTTAAATTTTATTGTCTCATTTAGGCAAATCTAGAAATGGAAATAATTTATTCTGATCCAATAACAACTCTGTTTTGCTTCCCAATCCACAGATTGGTCCAGTTTCAACGACACGATGTAGAGATTGTCAACAGCGAGAGGACCGCCTCTTGGTGTGGGCCTCCTTCGTATTCTTGTGTGGACTGTAGAGTGACCATTGCAGGTAACCAGGCGGATCAAAGGTAAGATTTGCTTTTGTTTTACTACCTACTCTGACAAAACAAATTTCTTTTATTTTGACCAGAATCGCTTTAAATATCAATGCCTCAAGATGACTTCCTCCATCACAAAAATGTTCACATTAATTCATCGATGGCTTTCTAAACTTAGCGCCTTTCGCATCCTAGTCATACGATTGGGACGCCTCGGTCGCCTCCTCTGTCCTCTGTGTAAGATCTCTCCCTCTTTCACGGTCTTTTCCCCAAGGATCTAAGAAACAGAAAGTCTTCAGTTGAATCTATTTTATGCTAATATTTAATGCGTTGTCTGCCTTTATATCTACCCAGGCCAGACATAAAAATTGATAGTTGAAGTAAAACGATTGCTTGCCAAAATAAAACAAGGAGTTTATGCCAATGCACGGCCGAACAGCTATATGCAATTTGAATGGTCTTTAACACATAAATAAATAAATACATAAATAAGTAAATAAATGAATAAATAAATAAATAAATAAATAAAACGCCCTTTATTCATTCCCGAAGAGAAATATAACTTTAGTGAGGTCTATTCCTAGGGAAGACTGGAATACCTCAGGCATCAGCCGAAGTACAGGGCCACAAAATAAGCTAGGGCTAGGTGATTTACTCAGGGCCACACAATGCGGTAAGGAGTCGAACTCAGTACTCTCTGAGACCACCCGACTGTACCACGCTGTCCCCCTTTTGCCACTAAAAACTTTAGCCTGACCCCAGACTAAAAGGATACGTGCAGCTATGTGGTCCAGTGGTATGACACTCTCCACAGACCGGAAGGTCCAGATTTCGAGTCCCGTTCTGAGTGGCGCATAGTTGAGTCCTTGGAAATCGCTCTTTTCTCACATTCTTTCACCGTGCTCCTTTAACAGCGTTGTCTCCATCTGAAAAAAAGTTATATGGCCTAACGGGCGTCATGTTCTGTTCTGATGTTAAGTTTTGCTGTAAGCAACGGACCTCTTGTAAAGCACTTAGAGCGCGTTTAGTGAATATTGCGCTATAAAAATCCTCAAGTTTATTTCTATTGCGTACATTGAGTTGTATAGAAGGAACGAAATTGACGTCACAACTCTTTGTTATTGTTTTTAGCCTGCCATTTCTATGAGTAGTTCTCACAAAATTGTATCTATCAGACTACAAATACTCAAGGTCATACTTACGTAGTTTCATCAGGCATGTTATATGCAGCTGGCGGATGTTGTGAGTATTTTGGCTAAACGCACGTATCAATTGAATAACTCAACCAATGGGATCATTTGTTTCCTCGAGTTCTTCAGGCAGTAACTCGCTTCCTTTTGATTTATGACGTAACTTTTAGGTAAATGTGTCAGTTAACGAAAATTACTGTCAGATACCCTCGATTAGACATGCTTGGAAAGGCCTTTAAACATAAACAAATTCGGACATATTATAAAGAGTACCATGTTCAATGCGCCTCACAATAACAATTAATTCATTCTACAGACCATATGGAAGAAGTATGGATAGATCATATGAAACAAATGTTCATATCATACGTGCATTTCATCCTTTAGGTGTCCAACTTGTCCTAAAATCCTAACAATGTTTGTTATTAATCTAGAATCAGCTAACTACACATTCAAACACAAAACAAGAGTTATAGTTTTGTAATCGTTGTCACCCATATGATTACTCATCACACTCGACCATAAGGCCACTAATTATTATTATTATTAGTATTATTATTATTATTATTATCATCATCATCATCATCATCATCATATCATCATCATCATCATCATCATCATCATTATTATTATTATTATTATTATTATTATTATTATTATTATTACCATCATTATTATTATTATTATTATTATTATTATTATTATTATTATTATTATTATTATTATTATTATTATTGTTATTATTATTTCACCAGGTGTGCAAATAGGTTGATGACTCCCCGCCTGAATACAGTATTAAATCAGCTACAGGTTATCGTGGAAAATCAGTTGGGAGGTAATGGAAATAAGTGATGTTGATTAGAAAAATGAGCAAATGAATTCATGAAATGGGACCGATCTATATTCATTCTTGCTTCCAACCAGGTCTTTAATCGTGTGTTTTGTTATAGCTCTGGACAACATGGATGATTCCTGTTGACATCAGACATCTTTGATGGATTATCTATATTCCTTCATGGAATGTCTAGGCTGCAGTTGTTTATGATACCGTGGTGGAAGGGCATAATATTTTTAAAATGTTATAGCTTTCTAAGAGATGTTATCACGCAACTTTATAATATATTATCAAAATTGTAAACAAACCTTATGATCAGACGGAACGAACTGAGCAATTTCGTTTCTGTAAATTTGAAAGTTGTAATGATAGTGATAGGGGTCACTTTAACCCTCTCCTTACCAACCACAGGAAAATCGTCACATTCGTTGCGGTACAACCAACCTTTTTCGTATTCAAATTTCTTTTGTGCATCATAAAATTTGAAGAAAATGTACAGTGTGTTGTAGAGCATGTTTTGCTAAAGAAACTATGTCTCGCAAGAATGTTACTGCTATTGTATTAAAAATATATATTTATATTAGTTGGGTGTGAAGTTTTGGGGAAAATCCTGAAAATGGCTGGTAAGTAGAGGGCTAAACACATTTGACAACTTGGTCCATGAATCGGGACGGTATTATTTTATTAATTTGGCACAAACAAGACACAGGCAGAAAAGTCAATAGTCCAGATCTTCAAAATTGTGTTCTCAATTTTTGACCCAAATGATTTAAAGTGCATGGCGCTAAGTGATTTAAAGACGTTTATCAAAATAATGTTTACTGTATTTAACCATTGTACAAAAATGCCCCAAAACGTGAAAGCTGCGAAAATAGCCATAGGGAAACCGATGAAGAAAAGGAAGGAGGAGGAGGAGGAGGAGGAGAAGAAGAAGAAGAAGAAGAAGAAGAAGAAGAAGAAGAAGAAGAAGAAGAAGAAGAAGAAGAAGAAGAAAAGGATGAGGGGAGGAGAAGGCGGATAAGGATGAGGAGGAGGAGACGGGAGAGGAGGAGGAGGAGGCGGAGGAGTAGAGAGAGGAGGAGGAGAATTGTTGATCTCACATGGAAGAAAACCCCGCAAGTTATTCCAAGCCTCTATACATTGTTTCAGCTCAGCCTGTCTTTTTATTCCTACCAGATACCCTAAAAATCAACGAGGCCTTTGCCGAGGAAAGGGACAGCTACTCTCCAGCGGTGACTTTGCACACAGAGGGCAGGATGGCCCAAATAACATTATCCTCTTCAGTGTCTTCCTACAGACTCAGACTTTTGTCAAGATATGCCATTTGTTCTCATGCCGATTACGTCTATAACAATGGTAAGTCACGGCACGAGAGTGGATGCGATAAATAAATTGAGCTTTTATAAACTTAATATTTTAATAATGTGTTCAAAGCGCTTTGCAAGTGGTATCAAATCAACAACAACACTTAATATGTAAGACGAGAAATCACGCCTCTAAGGCTCTATTGCAATTTTTTTTCGACAGAGACAATGGCGATAGCGCCAGGTATTCATTTTACACATGAGTGAGATGAGAGAATGTGAGTAAAGAGTCATATTCCCTCCCAACCCATGAGCAACACTTAACGTGTAAGACGAGAAAATCGCGCCTATACGGCTTTATTGCAATCTTTTTTTTTTTTCGACAGAGACTACGGTGTTACCGCCAGGTATTCATTTTACACACGGGCCAATGTGAATGTGAGTAAAGAGTAATTTTCCAATGACTTAACGCATCACAGCTCAGGCTATCATAACACAACACTATAAAGCCACATACAAAGCAAAGAAATAGACAAAATCATTTTAGTACAAAAACTAAATGACAAGAATTGTAAAAATTAAATGAACAGAGAAATGAAGAAATAAGAAAGTAATTCATCAGTTGCGAGAAAAACAAAATGGGAAAGTTTAGAAACTTGTCGCCGTTAGACTATAAATGATGAAAGTCTGAAATTTTACCACAATTAGGCCCATATCTTGAGATGTATGTATACATTTGTTCAGGTAAATATCTTCAAAATTGTCAACTCTACGAGTGTTTTAATAAATGAACCGCATATTTGCAAATATCGAAGATTTGGGACTTATTCTCAAATTTTAATTTCATCTGTAGATCTCCCAAATGGCTTTATGACTACGCGCAGCATTTTCTCCCGTGATCCAGTTGATTTTCTAATGTTTTGCATTCTGCATTGACTCTATTAACTCTGCTTCAGTGTAAAATGTTGTACATCTCTTAAAGATCATGTTGGCATCTTTGACCAAAAACTGGTTTGGACTCAAGTCAGGACTCAACGGAGGCCATTTATCTTTAGAAATAAATCATTTGTGATTTCTGCTTTGTATTGAAAATTATGAAACATTGTTAAAGAAAATCAGTATTCCAGGCTATATCTCGATAATCCAACTGTTTTTCAACAAGACGGGGCAGCTTCTTACTCTAGTCACACCACACTGTTAAAAATAAGACGGAAGTTGGGAAACTTTAGATATTTTAATTTTTATACTTTAGTATAGTCGGCGGCGTTTCTTAACCAATAAAGGATTTTTAATCGAACTTGGTAAATACTAATTTAAAGTCTTGGCCTTTAATTTTTCTGATTTAGCTTTGTATTGAAACTGCGTCATACTTTTTTTCCAGTTTTATTTTGTCTCTCCACCCTATATCATATGCAAAACTAAAATGAAGTCCTTTTATTTGACATCATATCTGTCTTGCTTGCACTGACTGAACTCCTTTATTCATTTTGGCAATACATACAATAATCAATGATTGAAGATGACCTACAACACGTTATTATTTTTTTTTTCAATCGATGACTTTACAAAAAGTATTGAAAAACGAACACGGCCAACAGCTACTGAACATCTTTTGCAACCTTATCGAACGCTTCTATGACACATATGAATCAAAAAGTAAACGTATTTTTAATGGGTCATTAGGATTCAATAGTCTGATGTCACGTCCGCCCAGCAACGAGAAGCTTGGTTCTAAACAAAGAAAAGCTGTACTTTTTTTTTATTCTTCATGCTGGGTAGACCTTTTTCATATGTCATGTGATCAGAGAGTATAAAAGTCAAAAAATGATCAGATTTATAATGTTTTTCTCCTCTGGATACATTATTATGCTTGTCGGAGAAGTATTTCATAAGGGCGTCCGCCATTGTTCCGATAGTTCAGAACCAGCTACTAAGTTACTATGCGTCATTAAGAGAGAAGTGATTTTACGACTATTGAAGCCTATTATCGAATTATATTCACTGACCCAGGCCTCACCCTCAACGTGGCTGTCCGTAAAATGGCTGGCGATACAGAAGAGCTGTACGACTTTCCAGAAACGGAATTGATCCGCGTGTTACCTCCCTCTTCAAAGGCTTCTCTGACAGAGTTACGGAATTTTGATGATGCCACAAACGCAAAGTACCCTCTCTTTGATAGCAGCATGCAGGTTAGTGTTGTGTTTTGTTTAGAAAATGAAGATTTTAAAAAAAGGGAGGGGGGGGGGGGGGATAGCAACTGGTTTTATTTTATTTTTTTATGTGTGTGTGTGTGTGTGTGTGTGTGTGTGTGTGTGGATGGGGGGGGGGTGTTGTAGTATACTATTACTAAGTGGCCGTGGCTAGCCACATCCTTTTTAACCGTGAGCTTTTATATAGTGCAATATCCACTAAACGTGCTCAAAGCGCTTTACAAGGGGTCCCTAGCCAACAGCAACACTTAACATGTAGGAGGATACATGACGTCTATTCGGCGATCATACTTTTCCCGACAGAGACAACCCTTATAACGACCAGGTACTCATTTTAAACCTGAGTATGGTGACAGAATGTGACTGAAGAACATTTCCCATGGACTTAATTATGTGCCGCTCAGGGGACTCGAACCCAGGACCTTCCGATCCGAAGGCGAGTGTCATACCACAGGACCACATAGCCGCAAAACTTATTTCCTGACACTTCCCTAAAAATCCCTGTAAAATCACAATATAAAGCGACGACCAGCAAAAGAAAGTGAACAGTGAGTTGTTATTAGTAGTGCTCAATGAAACTAATGCTTCCATTGGTTTTCCTTAAAAAATATTTGTTTACTTTCTTTTGGTCGTCCTCGCTTTGCATTGTGACGTAGTATTATTTGGCAGTGTCAGGCTACTAGTTTATGAAGGCTACGGTCTAGAACATGGGCTAATAATCCATTGTCCTCCTATGGTAGAACGGGCTGAGTTTGTTAAGTCGTACTTTCAGAATGGTACAATTCCCCGTCAAGTGACTGAGTCAAATGATTTTATGCGTGACCAAAAAGGGTGCGGAACTCTGAACCCTCTCCTTTAAAAAAAAAATAATCCTAATTTACCTAGGTGTGAATGAGCCCAGAGTACAGGTAGATAGTACAATGCCACATTTTAAAAAAAAGGAAGCAGTGTAAATTAGGTATTAAAAAGATTATTTTACGGGGTTTATGGCGCTTGAAGCATATTGAGTGTAAATTCATATAAATGTGCTACTACACATTGGAGTGAACTCGACGCCAATGAATTAGCCTAAAGTAAAAACTACGAAATTTTAGTCTTATTAAAAACAAAGTGGGTCCCGATAGCTCAGTTGGTAGAGCACTCGCTTCACACGCAAAGGGACCGAGATCGATCCCGGGTGCAGTCGAGAATTTTTTCTGACCCCCCGGTCCATCCAGCAGTGAATGGGTAGCTGAGTCTGATAGATTTGGCGGAAAGTACTTTGCGATAGACTAGCGTCCTATCCAAAGGATAGCAATCAATTGTTATTGTCCGTTTCACGCTATAGAAACCGGGATATACTCCGGCTCCATGGGTCGAATGGCTCTGAAGGACTACTTTAAAAAAAAATAAAAACAAAAACAAACTTCAAAGTTTGAATTTTGAATTCAATTTTCAACATTTGATTAACTCTAACACAATAGTACAAATGGTGGTAAATAAAAAATGTACATTTCAATGTATGAAACTAAATTAAGGCAACATTCTTTAGTTCATCCTGTATGTATCTGTTGTTAAGATTTGGAATAGCATTAGATTTGAAAAAAAAGCTAAACAAAACCGCTAGTTCTTTTTACCAATTTAAGCAATTGGATTAAATAAGATACGAGTACCTGCGAATACTATTAATGTGTTTGTCATAATTAAAAAAAAACAAAAAACAAATGTGATTTATTCTGAATAGTTCGATAATTTTGTCATGTATAAGGCATTGAAAGGATATAATATCCTAGTTAGCCATAATTTAGAAGATAAGCAAAGTAAGTATTAAAATAAAGGGATAGGATTTTTTCATCTTGATGTGGGCCTTTATTAGAGCAATAACCGTAAATATACCCAAAATCATTTTACAAAAAACCCCAAGCCATAGCAACACTGAACAAATATCTAGGTCTTGAAATGGCGTCTGTAAATGTCTATATTATTGTTAAAAACAATGCCAATACTATTGCCGGCCTGTTAGATACTCACTAGACACCTGGTTTGGCGATTAAATGGGAATAAAGATCCATACTCAGACCTGCGTACTTGAACATTTAAAAATTCGTAGTTTTTTGATGATAAAAATAGTAATCGCTATAAATAATTTTCCAGATCAACAATTTACCCTCACAATGATTAGATAACGTTTCAAAGTCCTGAAAATTATGCACGCTGGCATCAACTTTTATTTTCATGACTTAGAAATGTTAATGGAGCTCTGAAATTGGAACAAAAATTTCGTAATTCTGCGAATTTTTCGTTGTACTAGGCAGGTCAGTATACCGAAGGGCTCAACAGTAGGCCTCGAACCTTTGACCTACAGGTCACAATAAGGTGTCATTTCACTAGAACACCAAGCCTCACAAAGTCCTAACGCAGGAACAGGTTAAAACGATGGATCACATGCCGAATCGTTCATAACTTATCATTTTTCTTGCGTTGCTGACAGGAGGACATCATCCTAGACGATTACGCCACTATCGGCATGTTCAAATCTCCAAGTTCTAGATATTTCCGGATCAGTCCTTCCATCATTGAATGTTATTCCAGTCTCCAGAGCTATTACGTCGAATGGGAAAATAGAACATGTAAGTATTATAGAAATGCGTTTGCCATCTGTTGTGTCCTTAGTTGTAATCAACACAGTGAATATTATAATAAGGACCACCCACATTAAAACAAGCAAACAAAAAACTAGAGCATTTATATAGCGCAATATCTACTAACGTGCTCAAAGCGCTTTACAAGGGTCCTTAGCCAACAGCAACACCTGACATGTCGGTATTACAATTTTTTTCCACCAAAGACAACGCTGTTAACAGCCAGGTACTCATTTTACACCTGAGTACGTCGAGAGAATGTGAGTAAAGAGCCTTTTCGAATGACCCAACTATGTGCCGCTTAGAGCGGGATACGAACTCAAGACCTTCCGATTAGAATGCTAGTACTACTAGACCACATAGTCGCGATAAACCACATTTCTTAGAAAATAATAAGCCGCAATACTGAGATACTGGTCTTATATATCGATGGTCGGCGGATCAAACCTCTGAAGTCCCGATTTTCACGATCGGCGGATCAAAACTCTGGTCTACATACGACGTTTGAGCACTATGTTTTATTTAATTTTGGTACGGATCAGGCCTCTGATGACAACTTGAATAAAACATGGTGCGCAAAGCTCGTATGTAGAGTTTTGATCCACCGACCATCGATATCTAATTTATAAGTCCTTGTAATTTTTACTTAAGGCCCTGACCAACTGACTGGAACGGGTGCTAAACGCTCTCATTTTAATAAGAAGAAATAAGTCATTTTGCATTTCAACGTAATGCAAAATCTGCAGCTTGCAGCTCGATGAAATCAATAACAAAAGTCTAAAGAGATGGGAGCTTCAATTTGATTAACGGAGATAGATAACGTGGACGGTTTGGGTTTCCCCTTTGTCAAAGATATATGATCAATGAAACACAAACAGACGAAAAAGAGATAAGAGAATGGCGTCTTTAGTATTTATTTATCATGTTTTCTTGAAAAAGGGGAAGGTCACGAGGTACCAAGTTTAAGAGTTTTTGCCAAGATGAGGGTCATTTAAATCGATCCATGTTTGAAGGAAGAGTTTTCTGGCCAACTCTTGAAATACGTGTTTGTCCAGAGTACGGCAGTTGAGTGGTTAGATAATCCAAAAAATAAATGAACACTGGCCATATAATAGTCTACCGTACACACATAGAGAACAGCTTACTCCTCATTACAAATAATATAAATTTAAATGACCTCCAACATGACAGTCTTATATATGAGACTTCCTGGCTATGAAGAACTTTGAAAAATAAAATAAAGAATTTTATGTCATTTTCCGATGTTAAAATGATTTCAAGGTCATTTCCTGTGCATTGGGTTAATCCATTGGTTGTAACCGTCACGTGATTATGTTATGAGATATTTGAGAAGATGTAAACTGAGATTGCTTTTGAAAGAGGTTGTTCTATAAAGATTTTATCTTTGATAAAAACTAGTTAATAGATGGGAACGAACTTTTAGACTGACAGACTGCAAAACAAAAAGATCAATCGATATTAGGGGAAAAAATAATTATAGAGATTGACAGTCTGAATTTTGACATAGCCGCCACAAGGAAATTTTTTAATTGTTAGAATTTACAAGATTAAAAACCTCCCCCCTTTAAAATGTTTATAACATAATGGTATTTATTTTCTAACTGTCTGACATCCATTAGCAAAATCCAGTGGCCGGAACATTCTTTCGTTATCCCTTTCATCATAATTGACTTTTTAAAATGTGTCCCATTGTCTCAAAAATGTATTAAACCGGAGTTATTTTCATGCTAAAATGTGCATTTTGAGAGAAAATATTTAGGAAATTTGGGTTTGATACATTAAAGGTTTTATTGGTGACATCAGATAGGTTTGTAGATGTATAATTATAAGGAGAAAAATCTAAGATATCGCATTTTAATTTTAAAATACGTTTTTGACATCTAGCTCACTCCGACATAGTACCGGTCTGAGACGAAATGGTCACAAATAGAATGTTGGATTAAACTAGAATTCTTATCCCATAATGTATCTTGTTCCCAGTGGACGTTGTAACGGTGAACGTGGAGAGAGCTTTCCTCACAACGGAAGAACGAGACGTTTATATCGGTGCCAACGATCCTCGATACTTAAGTCCTATCCTAGGCCTTTCCATGGAGCTTAGCCTCAATGTGAGCGGACAAGGGCTGTATCCTCTCAACGGGTTTGCCAAGATCGCAATCATCAAGTGTAGTCCGATCTTCCAGAACGCTGACCAAGCTATCGGGATTGGAATCTACTCGGACCGGGTCTACATCGACATGAGAGAAAATTTCAGGGTAGGCCACGATTGAATAGGATACTTTACAGGCGGGTTGAAGTCTTGATAGCATGGATGGTACAGCACTCAAGCTTCATACAGCTTTTAAAAAAAATCAACAAAAAAACCGAGCATTTAAATAGCGTAATATACACTAAATGTGCTCAAAACGTACTCGTTCATTCATTAAGAGTT
Source organism: Berghia stephanieae (assembly GCF_034508935.2). NCBI lineage: Eukaryota > Metazoa > Mollusca > Gastropoda > Nudibranchia > Aeolidiidae > Berghia > Berghia stephanieae. Next base: position 42,067,206 of record NC_088364.1, on the reverse strand, counting down.
CTGTAATTTTTTCAGATTTATCATATTGTATCATCACACCAGTTAATATTGTTTTTCTCTTGACAGAAAAGGCATTTTTCTCAGTACATATTTTCATATTTAAAAAAGAAATAGTCATGTTAATCTTATTAAGTACCTATTGTAATCTTTATTTTATACCCGTGTAAATGTACATAATATTGTTTTTAACATTATGCTAATTATATTCTATATTGTTAGATCTATCCTTGTAAATGATACGATTGGTTCCACAGGTCTGGAATCCATCCGGCTCTTATCCGTCCGAATATTCATCAGTGACAGAATACAATCAATATTTGACAGACCTCTATGCCGCAGCGACAGGTAGGTGATATGTGATGGGATAAGTCGATTCATTGATAAAATCAGATGTATGGTTTGTAACTTGCTGATATTCGTGTATACTAATAATAATTTAAAAACAACAACTCTGAGCATTTAATAAGTTCATTTCCACATATTCACCATGGCAAATGTACTTTACCGACCATCCATCATACATTTTCCCCAGATGGCAATAAAGAACGAAATTTTCATTTCTTACAGTACAAGTGGCCTTTTAGGCGTCCGTTTTTTTTCTGGCATTCATTTGAATCGCATTGAGTCCCCCATCCAGCAGTTAAAAAGTCGCTGTGTCCAATGAAAGTATCTTAGGACGGGCAAGTGTCCCTGTCCATTAGCCACTCCCACGCCTCGTTCTGAAAAAAGTCCGCGAAATTAAAGGGGAGGCAAGAGAAAATCAGCTGATCGTTAAAATAGTAACAGAAAAGTGGAGGTGCTCGGCAATGAATGCAAGAAAGACATTTAAAACGCCGTAAAAATGTTTAAAAATCACTTAATGTTATAATTACCATCCATAACAACCTGTCAAATTCACATATGTAAGATGTCAAGCCAAAATTAATAATAAAATAATAAAGAACACGATTGACCGGTGGTCCGTTGACTACACATGCATACGAGTACCAGAAATATTTTGTAAACAATGTAACACAATATAATGTGTAAGTTTCAAAGCAAATGCAACCACAAATAACATCAAAGAACAATGTGGGACTACTGTTTTAATTTCATAAAACCAAACGTATATTTTCTGCCCCCGATATTGAACGTGTAGTTAGTATGTATCGTACAAACAACATTCGTTTAGACAGGTAGTCGGGATTCTAGCGCCAGTTTTATTTGGGCAACCATGATTGGGATTTCACTCAATGCACTTATTATTAATTATTATCATTATTATTATATAATAATAATAATAATAATAATAATAATAATAATAATAATAATAATAATAATAATAATAACAATAATAACAATAATAATAATAATAATAATAATAATAATAATAATAATAATAATAATAATAATAATAATAATAATAATAATAATAATAATAATAATAATAATAATAATAATTAATAAGCAGTTGAAAGGATATAGTCTTTGGTGTATAAGTGCATATGTACAATATTTCTTATAATAAATGCTTCAAAACAAAACAAAACTAAAAAAATAAATAAAGAATAAATGAATAAAAATATCTATTTGGGCATTTACTTACATTAATAGTCTTGAAAATCACAATCACAATCCATGAAAATTAAATATCCCAAAATCCGAAGAAGACATGAATTTAATCCAAAATCCAACACAGGAATGTATTTTAATAGGAGACAGATATCCTATTAAAACCATAGCATTACTTGCAAACAACAATACCCCACTCTGCGTTTAACGGGCTTGTGGCCGTCACATTGTAAATTGTGGCCGCATTAGGGTAATCGGTGTCCTAAAGACTGACACACTGACATACAATCAATGAGAACTATAAAGAATCCATTCTAGAATTCAACTACAAACTGAAAAGCATGATAAATATCACTCTCTCAAATAATTTCCTTTGCTCAGGTTCACTCACACTCTCCTTTATTGCAAAACATTGATAAGTGAGATAAAGTTTGTATTTCAATTATAAACTTAATCACATAACCTAAATGATGGAGAATAAAAACAGCTAATTATAAAAAAAATTCACAGATCAAGTTATCTAATTGAACTCCGCATATTTAGCTTAATTACTCATTGACCATATATTTTTTTAAATGGCATTGTTTCATTTAAACAAGACCATGACGCTTATGCCTGGACCGGGTATTCACAAATTCTGCTTTTGTGTTCCACTTTTCGAATCGAATTAATCTCTATCTTATCCGTTTATTTGCAAATTTTCTGCACTTTATAAATAAGACCATAACGCTTATGTCTGGACCGGTTGTTCGCAAATTCTGCCTTTGTGTTCCACTGTTCGATTAGAATTAATCTCTATTTTTTCCGTTTATTTGCAAAGTTTCTGCACTTTATAAATAAGACCATAGCGCTTATGTCTGGACCAGGCATTCGCAAATTCTGCTTTTGTGTTCCACTTTTCGAATCGAATTAATATCTAGTCTATCCGTTTATTTGCAAAGTTTCTGCATTTTATTAATAAGGCCATAACGCTTATGTCTGGACCGGGCATTCGCAAATTCTGCTTTTGTGTTCCACTTTTCGAATCGAATGAATCTCTATCTTATCCGTTTATTTGCAAAGTTTCTGCACTTTATAAATAAGACCATAACGCTTATGTCTGGACCGGGCATTCGCAAATTCTGCTTTTGTGTTCCACTTTTCGAATCGAATGAATCTCTATCTTGTCCGTTTATTTTCAAAGTTTCTGGATTTTATAAATAAGACCATAACACTTATGTCTGGACCGGGCATTCGCAAATTCTGCTTTTGTGTTCCACTTTTCGAATCGAATTAATCTCTATTTTATCCGTTTATTTGCAAAGATTCTGCACTTTATAAATAAGACCATGACGCTTATGTCTGGACCGGGTATTCGCAAATTCTCCTTTTGTGTTCCACTTTTCGAATCTAATTAATATCTAGTCTATCGGTTTATTTGCAAAGTTTCTGCATTTTATAAATAATAATAATTGTTCAAAATTTTACCTTACACCCGATATTACAAGTACAAGTGAGCCAGGTGAAGAAGATTGTCAAACAGTGTGACAGATGAAATAGGAAGAGAGAGAGAGAGAGAGAGGGAGGGAGAGAGAGAGAGAGAGAGAGAGAGAGAGAGAGAGTAAGAGAGAGAGAGAGATATTCGTTTTTTGTTCAAAATCTCTCTCTCTCTCTATCTCTCATTGCACAAGGTTGTGCTATTTACTACTATTTATCAAGAACAGCCAAGCTGGCAACCCAGTCTCTGTATAAACTAAGCAAGATGGCAACAGGGACCTCGCTCCTTATCCAATGCCGAAGCTTTAGTTTGAGTCAAACGGTTTTGTTAAAAAAAACCACCCAAAATAAGTTCGTGTCGTAAGTGATGGAAGTTGAAGTCCGCTTATTATAAAATCGTTTTTATGGTCTGTTTGGATTACCCTTTTTAAATAGAAAAAGTGAATATATCATAAACTTGAAGAATAGGCAAGCTAAATGAAATTTAAATTGACTGATTAAATGAGTACGCGAGGCTGAGTTGCGAACGACTACTGGGTTCCGACATTCCGATCCCAGTGTCATTCATGTTCACCGTACCGTGTTACTGTCTACACACTACACTGCATTGTTAGTGACTGGTCATGTCTTTTTTGTTTGTATGTTTTACGCAAGCTTAATAAAAATTAAATTGACTGATTAAATGAATACGTGAGGCAGAGTTGCGAACGACTCATGGGTTCCGACATTCCGATCCCAGTGTCAGTCATGTTCACCGTACTGTGTTACTGTCTACACACTACACGGCATTGTTAGTGACTGGTCATGCCTGTTTTGTTTGTATGTTTCTTTTAATATGGGTCAATTTACAAAGAATAATAATAGAAATGTTCAAAACAAAAACTAAATTCACTATTACGTGCCTGTAATGAAGTGCTTTCCACAAACCGTGAGCGAGAATGATGGTGGAGGTAATGGCAACCATGTGGGTTTGTTATTGTTTCCTACCTCCGTCAACCCGCGCATCCGGTTGCGCACCCACGCTGATTCTGACCAATAGACTTACAAGCAGTAGGTGTTTCCTCTTTAACTCTATAAGTTCCAGCTCTGTGTGGCATAGTGTTCTAAATTAATTAAATAAATTAAACAAATATGAACATCTATTTAGAGAATTTCTATGGATTAACCATGCTCAATGCGCTTCACATCGTTTTTAATTATTATCCCAGTAGGCCATATGGAGCCATATTTCCATTTCATACAGTACTAGTCATCCGACAGGCATCATTTTATACTTAAACTCTTACACTATTCGTCAATACCTGTAGTCAGGTACTCATTTACACCTGAGTCGAGTGGGGTATTTTAGGTAACTTGTCATACTCAAGGAGACAACGTCGAGGTCAGAATTTTCCACAATCACTGTCACCCATCGGGCCACTGAACACGCTTAACATTTGTGACAAGATGATACACCATCACGCTAGGCAATCTTCAATTCATGCAAAGAGACAGACAGGCCCTTCGGACTCATTCTGAATTCAATGGATATCATGTGATTCACAGCCAATGCATTGTGACCATGAAAAAAAAACAAAAACGAATTGCTTAACGTTATCAATAACGAATCCGATTAATTCTTCAACAGAACTTCGCATGGTGGACCCTGACTACCCTGTTCAGGCATGCGCAAAGGCTGATCCCCCCTCCCTCCAGAATGTCAACTTCGAACACACTCACTCACTCTATGCACGACACTCAAAGAGCAACGGAGCGAACGAGTGCTCACCAGCCACAGGTAGGTTAAACTGTACTTGATATCATTTCGGGTTTTTCCCCTCTCCCTTTAAATTATCGGTTTGTGTGACGTCAGTGGCCAAATGTGACCAGCAGAGCTGCCGACTTGAAAATTTAAAATTCGTAGTTTCCAAGGGAAAAAAAGGAAAAAGTCATTATAAATAGCTTACAAATCAATAATTTACCAACACCATGATCCACGAATGCTTCAAAGACCTGAAAAATAGGATCTAAGGAACGAAATGTTCCTTTTCAACAAGATTTATTGAGTCAAAGAGGCGAACGCAGCTCTGTAGACCGAGCCAAAAAGTCGTTAACTTATAATATTTGAGACAAAATAAATACCTCCCTTGAGGTCATTGAAACTCATTTCATAAGCTTAAATGAATTAAGTAGTCTTTTCTCCAATCATCTTGACTTCAAACTCATGTTCCGTCCTCGCCTGCTTCAATAATGGAAATTTAGTTGTACCGTTTGGGTTTCTCGGGGGAAAGATCATCATCATCATCATTATCACCACCACCACCAGAAAAATAACCACCATCATAATCCCCACTTTCCATATGATTATCATTATATTTCGCAGGCACAGACTTCTGTACCCGATCAGAGACTGCCAGATTGGAAAAATTTGAGTACGTGTGGGAGGAGACACAGAAGATGCACGTGTATCACCACTTGAACGATACGAGGAATGCCCTGGCTGGGTGCATCGCCGACTGTGGCACATGCATGGAAGGTATGAGGGTGGATGGGTCGATAGATAGATATAATGATAGGTCTTAGGATACATAGATGGATGAACTAATATGTCACCAATCATATCACAACTTGAATTTTGTCGGAATGAATTTGATGCTGAAAATTCAATCTTAATCTTACCATCTACGTTTTGAGTTGAAATAAATTCCTTAATTGTTGAGAATAAGTTTTGTTTCTTAATCTTTTAAGTAAAAAAAATCAACTTTCCTATTTTCATTATTTTAACTTTAAGCAAAATTTTCTTCATCTAATCCCTTCGAATATGATAATAGATTGGCACCACAATTATGGATTGGTGAATGGAGGAATGGATGAACGGGTTCATGGGTAGATGAATGGATTGATGGGTGCATGGAGGAATGGATGAATGGACGAATGGCTTCAATGGTAGATAAATGGGTGAATAGGTGTATGGAGGAATGGATGAATGGACGGATGGGGTCATGGGTAAGATGAATGGATGGAGGGGTATGTGGAGGAATGGAATGGGCGAATGGGTTTATGGGTAGATGAATGGATGAATGGATGAATGGACGGATGGGGTCATGGGTAAGATGAATGAATGGAGGGGTATGTGGAGGAATGGAATGGGCGAATGGGTTTATGGGTAGATGAATAGATGAATGGACGAATGGGTTCGTGAGTACATGAATAAATGGATGGACGGATGAAGGAATGGATGAATGGACGAATGGGTTCATGGGTAAGATGCATGGATGGAGGAATGGAATGGACGAATGGGTTCATGGGTAGGTGAATGGATGGATCAATGGATGAATGGACGAATGGGTTTATGGGGCGATGAAAGGATAGATGAGTGAATGGAGGAATGGATGAATGAGTTGATGAGTAGGTTAATGAATAGATAGATGGATGGATGGATGGCTTGGTCTTGAGAGTGGCCTGGTGGACGAATAATTGATTGTTAGATGAATGGTAAATTGATGGGTGAATGGGTAAATGCATTAACATATTGATGTCTCCATGAGATTGAAAGAAACGTGTCGTAATGAATTTGATTGATTCAGCACATCATCGTAACATTTCTTTCCACAGCGTAACAACAACTGTAGTGAGATAGGTATTTTCTACTTTCAGGCTACATCTACTGGGACAAAATAGAGAACTGCAATAACTTCATCCACTGGTGTCCGTTCAAAATGATCGCCGACGGTGTGGTCAACGTCAACCTGTTCCCAAGAGATAATGCAGAGTTGAGAACTCATGCCTGCAACCTTGGAGAACATTGTATCGAAAGATCTGCCCTCTTCTTACTCCTCGGTGAGTTATGGAAACAGCCAGTCGGAAATGACATTTCTAGTTTAAAGTGTCAGATGTCATTATTATTATTATTATTATTATTATTATTATTATTATTATTATTATTATTATTATTATTATTATTATTATTATTATTATTATTATTATTATTATTATCATTATTTATTTATGTCCCTGTTTTTAACTAGACATGTGACACATTTTTCATAATATTTTTAGTATATATTTACTTGCATGCTACGTATATGGTATTGACCTCTCGCTAATATTTGTATGCCGTGTTTTCATGTCGTTGTTTTTTTGTTTGTTTGTTTGTTTGTTAGTTTTTCGTTGTTGGTCTTTTTTTCTTGTTAAAAATATTATTACTCTTTACCGGGAATATGCGCTATATAAGCGCAATTTATTATTATTATTATTATATTATTATTATTATTATTATTATTATTATTATTATTATTATTATTATTATTATTATTATTATTATTATTATTATATTATTATTATTATATCTTATCATCATTATCATTATTATTAATATCGTTATCATCATCATCATATTATTATTATTATTATTATTATTATTATTATTATTATTATTATTATTATTATTACTATTATTATTATTATCATCATGATCATGATCATAGTCGTCGTCATTATCATAAGTGCTATCATTGGTATCTTCATCATCACCATTGCCATGGTGATCAGGAATACTGTCTTTACTCACCTTCTACTCACCATCATCAACCATCCATCTCCTTCCACAGTCGACACCGTTGAGGCTTACTACCGACCCGACTCCACAGAGAGCACGGAGGAAGAGATTTTCCCTCAGACAGAAAACCCCAGTCCCCTTTTCGAACTCCTGCATCGTCTGTACGCCTACTCTGCCACCGGAGTCGTGAGGGTCTGGGTCAAGGACGAAAACGATCTCATGGCAATGGCGTCTGCACTTGAGGTATGTTCTATAAACATTTGATGAATCTATGCTTCCTTTGCTGAGGCGAACAGACATTTGTAATGCCCCAATTATTTCTCAAATCGAACTCACAGCATTTTTGCGAGTTGACCATACTATACATAAAGATTACACTAATGGTGTGTATACATTTGGGTAAACGCAAAACAAAAGGATCCAGTTTTTAAAAAATAATGCGTAGCTGCTTAAAGGTTCTCGTGGTCGAAATGGAGATTAATGTTTTGGCGGAAAAAATGTGAGAACATAAAATGAATAATTGTTGGAGGGGACAAAGCATTGTTCTGCAGCTTGGAAGATCATTTGATTTTCTTCTAGTGCAGCACGGAAATCTCGAACATGTTGTGACCGGAGCTATTTATTCGAGATTTCCGTGTTTTCGGGTTTTCCATGTTATCTTCTGTTGTTCTATTGCTGTCGTGCTGTTGTTGTTCTTCCTATTGCTGCCGTTATTGTTGTTGTTGTTGTTGTTGCTAATGCTATTGTTTTGTTTTGTTTGGTTTTTTTTTTTTTTTGTGTTCCTTGTTAGTCGTTTCGTCTCCTTTTCCATCATCTTTTTGCTCGTCTGGCATCAGCTTCTTCTTATCCCACTCTCCACTTTTGCTACTCTTTCATTCCATGACTGTTGAAGGGCCCTTACCTACACTAAAAAGCAATCTGTAGTTAACTTGTCTTGTTAATGGTGTTTTTGATTCTCGTATGTTTATGTAAAGGGTTATCTATCTTCCAGGCAGCCATGTTGTACAACACCAGGGTTACAGAGGTCAAAGTCTATGTGCAAGACCCGCTCAACAAGAATGAAGTCACGATGCGCATGCGTAGGCTGATCACCCGTTGGACAACAGAGGGTTGTACAGAATACACTAGAGAATATGTGGCCCCTTTCTCTGTACACGATCTAACCACTTGTAAGACATTATTTTATAAATTCACTAGGATTTTTAAAATTTTCAAGTTTTGTATTTATTTTATTTTATCACCGTTTCTGTTGTTGGCTGGCGAAGGGTTCCCAGCCTGAAATGTTCCTTGTTTAATGCATTGCTAGTTTTTGAAGCTATTATAGGCTATTCATTTTTTCTTTTTTTTTTTTTTGGTGTTCGTTTCTTACGCTTACAACGGCAATTTTTGACAAATGACAACGATATTTTACGGCTCGCAGTTATCCTGCTTTTCGAAGCATTAAATGGGGAAAGCTATTGATTGCTACCATTTTAAAAAGTGATCTGTCTTTGTATGGCGAACTATTTTTCTCTATAGAGTGAACGAAGATGACTTCATTCATCTCTGTTATTGTTTTTAAACCGCTAGCCAGGTGATTAATTCGTCGGTCAATCAGACTATAAACATTAAAGGTTATTCATAGTTTTGTCGCGTGTTGATACGATTGATCCGGTGGCTATTTTACTTAATCGCATATCATCTTTATCTTCTTCAAGTGAATTTGAATTTATAAAAATACATTATCTTTAAATCCCTTCCCCTCGTTTTTTTACACTCTCCTATTTTTTCAGCCATTTCCAAGAGGTCGGGTGAGCACAACATCAGAGATGAACTCATCAATGCGCATCTGCACAGAGATGAGACATGGGCAAATCGCTATCTCACTGGACTGTAAAACACTTTAAAAACCTTATCTTTTAGTGAGTCAATATGAATGAATGAATAAATAAATAAATAAATAAATAAAAATAATGATGCAAGCACAAGTTCAATCAACATAAAACAACAAAAAATGGCGTGAACGTTTCAGGTTTCTCCTTTTTCAGCAATGGTGGACGACAAAAACGTTTTCATCGTCCTTATAAAAAGTTGATAAAGGGGAACTCTAAAAATTCACACCATTTGATGAAATGGAGCTGGCAATCAACTAACATGTCGCCAATCATAATTTTTTTTTATCACAATCATTTTTTTAGTTATAAGCGCAACAATACATTTGTATTTGACAGCGTACCATACAACAGGGGTGGGGTTGGACGGTGGGCGAAGTGGCCGAGTGGTTAAGGTCCCAGGTTTGAGCCCCGTTTCAGGACTTTCGTTTTTTCTCGGGCAAGACTATTGACCCTCAATTTGCTCACTTGGACAACGTGGGTGATTCCTGTTGACACCAGACATCCTGTTTGATAGATTATATATATATATTCCTTCATGGAATGCCTTGGCAACGGGATCTATTGGTGTCGTTGCGAAAGGGGGAATTTTTTTATTGAAGTATTCTAAAAAGAAATATCAAGCGAACTCTTTGTATGCTCAATTGAAAATCACAAATTCATCTTCAAAATGACCATGGGTTGTGGTATTTACTGCCCACGAAATTTTTCTCCACATTAAAGATATATAGATCTATATAAACAGTTTTCACCCAAAAAAAATTGTGATGTTTTTTAAAATATAAAGACATCTAGGCTAGCACATCCATAATAGAAAGGACAACAGAAATGACGCGTATTCATCATTGTTATTATTCCTTTAATTATTTTATCTATCTTGATCGCTGTATATTATGTTTAGCGCTGAAGATTTCTACATAATGATTTTAAAGGATCAAATAAAAATAATATCTGTTCAGATATAAAAAATGGTCATGAATTTGTTCTTATGACATTTTGTTTGCTCTTTGTTCGATTTGCTCGTTGTTCCGAATTTTACAGTTTGCTGCACGGACAGTTCATATCAGCGCATTGGAAAATTGGGAGATCGTCTGATTATGTAGCACTAGTTTCTTCTATTGTTCAACAAATAACAGGTTTTCCAAAATTATAATATCGACGGCACTTTGGTTACAACACGATTACATACTAATAATTAATACAATTCTCACATTCCCTCTCTAGGTTTAACAGAGGCCTTTGGATGTTTTACTCTCTCCTTACCATTGCTATTTTCAGGATTTTCTCTGAACCCTCAAACCCGCCATACACAAAAAAGCACAATAAGTATGCTTTACATGATTTTATTTAGCCAAACGAGTTGTACAATTGTACAACAAAGTGTCAATATTGAGGTGTACAGAAGAAATTAGAATGAGAAAAATATTTGCTTTATCTTGACGAATGTGACAATTTTCCTGTGTTTCGTAAGGAGATGATTCAATATGACAGGCGCATGAGGATCATTAAGAATGTTTCTATCAATATATTATTGTAAGTGCAAAGTTAAAAGCAGATTCATATTCGTAATTGGAGCTTTTAAAAAAGTCTTCTACTGTCATCTGCTCTTGTGCTCTATGGTGAGATTTTCACGAGTTCCAAACACAACAGCATCTTTTGTTGTTGAATGATCGTGCTTCTACGCTTCAGATGTAGCGTAATTGGGTTACCTGTGTGATTTATGGACGATACTAACTACATTTATCTATACCAGAAAAATAGACCAATAACGATCAGAATAATTGGTCTAAGAATTCACCCAACAAAGTCAAAGGTCTTGAGGATAGGTACGCGTCAAAGGGAGCAGATCAAAGTAAAAGATCAGGAACTCGAAGATATAGACACTTTCTGCTATCTCGGAAGTATAATTGACAAGGGTGGAGGCACGGAAGCAGAGGTGAAAGCACGAATAGGAAAGGCACAGACTGCATTCACATCTTTGAACAAAGTTTGGAGAACTAAAGATATCTCCCTTCGACTAAAGCTAAGACTTTTCAACTCAAATGTGAAGTCTGTCCTACTGTATGGATGTGAAACTTGGAACGCATCACAGGCATGTATAAGGAGGGTACAGATTTTCGTAAACAGGTGCATGCGTAAGCTACTCAGAATAAAATGGATGGATAGAATAAAAAAATGAAGAAGTATGGAAAAGAACACAGCAGAAACCAGTGGAAGAGGAAATAGGAAGAAGACGATGGAGGTGGATTGGACACACGCTTAGAAAGAACGACTCCACTATAACAAAGAAAGTATTGGACTGGAACCCTCAGGGCAGAAGATCAAGGGGAAGACCACGAGGAACATGGAGAAGAATTAAAGAAGCTGATATACAGAGAAGTGGTAAGACCTGGAATGAGATTAAAAAGTTAGCTCAAGATAGAGAAGGATGGAAACTGTTTGTCTGTGGCCTATACCCTGACCCAGGGTGAAAAAGGCAATGATGATGATGATGAACGATCAGAATACCCAATGGGGTATGACGATCTCACAACAAGTGCGGTGTGTCTTTTTTTACGAAACCCGCCGAATCCCGACAAAGTTATGGGAAGCAGATAGCAGTGGGGAGTGAACCTGGGACTCAGGGATGTGTACACCTTTGGGGAGTGAATCTGGGACTGGGTTTCGGTAGGTTTTGTAAAAAAGCAATTAGTGCTTTTTTTACGAAACCCGGCGAAACCCGACAATATCCGGCAAAGTTATGGGAAGTAGACAACTGTGGGGAGTGAACCTGAGACTCAGGGAAGTGTACACCATTGGCGAGTGAATCTGAGACTATAGTTTTCAGCAGAAACCCAGTTCCATGTTCACTCTCCAATAGTGTACACTTCCCCGAGTCCCAGGTTCACTTCCCACTGCTATCTACTTCCCATAACTTTGTCGGATTTCGTCGGGTTTCGTAAAAAAGACACACCCCAACAAGTGGGGCACTTCGTTGCTTTGTTTGTTGTAAAGGGTTTTACGGCGCTTGTGACACTTTCATGTCACTTCAGCGAACGTAAGAACGAAGAAGATGGGATTGTAAAAAAAAAGAAAACCTAGCTTTAAAGCACTCGAGAAAAATAAAACAAAGGGGACTGGTTCAAATAGGGAACAAATGTAGATTCTAAGTGCTCATTATCGATGTGCTTTGTTTAAAATCACCTAAATGCTCCATCAAGACATAAGCACAGGATCCCAACAAGAGATTTCTTTTTTGTTCTTAAGGGTTTTACGGAGAAAATGGGAAAGACATATACTAGAATTACAATTAAAGCACACAAGAACAAGTAAGACACAGGGGAACTGGGGACAAATAAGGATCAGATGAAGATTCATAGAGCATATCATCAATGTACTGAGTTGTTTGTTGTTTGTTTGTTTGTTTTTAAGGGTTTTACGGCACTTGCAACACATTTAGGTCATATCAGCGCCAGTAAATAGGAAGAAAACGGGATAGTAAAAAGTTCTAGAATTACAATTAAAGCACCCAAGAGAAAGTAAGACAAAGGGGAATGGGAACAAATAGGGAACAGATGTAGATTCCAAGAGCATACCACCAATGTACTAAGTTTGAGATCACCTATAAGACGCATCCGGACACAAGGAAAATAATATCATCTCCCAAAACAATAACTATGCATTTGACTGTTTCCCTCTCAGCCAGGACTCCGACGAGGGCCAGGAAAAAAACCAAGTAATCTCATTCCAAGACAAAGACAGAAAGCTTGTTGGATTGTATATAAGGGGATAGAAGACACAGTATGTACCTCCCTGCCCGCTATGGGAGGTCAGGATCCCCACCCAGGATGTACTGAGGTCGACATCGCCTAAAAGTCCCATCCGGACACCAGCACAGGATCCAACTAATAGGAATACACTCAAATGTTTACATTAAACATTCAAAATAGCATAATAATACACATCAGGGAGATGATTTACAATGAAATAAATATCATCTCCCAAAATAATAACTATAAATTTGACTGTTTCCCTCCTAGCCAAGAACTCCGGCCAGGGCCATGACAAAACCAAGTAATCTCATTCCAAGATAAAGACAGAAAGCAAATTGGAAAACAGCTATAAGGGGATCGAAGACACAGTAAATGCCACTCTGTCCACTATGGGAGGCCAGGACCCCACCCAGAACAAGAAGAGTAGACTCAAATGCTTACAAAACATGATACCCTAAACAAAACAAAATATTGCAGTGCACAATTGAGAGATGATAAAGAAGGAAAAATAGCAGTTATCAAATCTACTACTATCCATTTGACTTTTTACCCCTAAGCCAAGGACTCCACCCAGGGGTCAGGTCAAACCAAGCAATCCCATTCCGTGACAAAGACAGAAATCAGCTCCGAAAACAGATATAAAGGGAAAAAAGACACAGCAAATGATCTCCTGCCCACAGAAGACCCCACCAACGTGGGGAACCTCACTTTCTAGTTGGGCAATATAAATGGAAAAACGAGCGCCAAAAAAAACAAAATATCGACAAGAAAAAAAAAAGAAAAAAACAACCCAAAAACAAAAACAGAAACAGAAACAGAAACAATAGCCAAACACATAATAAAAATTAAACAAACAACACAAAACAAAAATCTAAGACAACCAAAGATGCATTTAATGAAATTAACGTGTTTTATTTGTATGATGATAAAATAATTCCAACTTCTCACAGAGTAGATAAACTGAGAAATGGAATTGCCTGTTTCAACATAATCATTTCTATATAATTTAACAACAAAATATTCTGATTCCATTCACATTCCCGCAGTAGAGTATTGACAAATGCAACATAATCAATGATGACAAATTTTCATTAAAGAAAAATACCTCATTTTAAAAAGTCCCTCATTTAGAATTTATTTGTATTCCAATAAAAACGACATTTGATAAAACAGCCCATTGATAATGAAAAACAATTTTACAATATTTAAGTTGTTGTGTTTGTTGTTTTTAAGGGTTTTACGGCGCTTGCAACACATTTAGGTTATATCAGCGCCAGTAAAAGGAAGAAAGTGGGATAGTAAAAAGTTCTAGAATTACAATTAAAGCATCCAAGAAAAAGTAAGACAAAGGGGAATTGAGAACAAATAGGGATCAGATGTAGATTCCAAGAGCACACCACCAATGTACTTAGTTTGAAATCACCTACAAGTCTCATCCAGACACAAGCACAAAATCCAACAAAGAGGAACATACTCAAATGCTTACATTATACATTCAAAATAAAAATAATAATACATAACAGAGAGATGATTTACAAGGAAAAAAATATCATCTCCCAAAACAATAACTGCATTTGACTGTTTCCATCCCAGCTAGGATTCCGGCCAGTGCCAGGACAAAACCAAGTAATCTCATTCCGAGACAAAGACAGAAAGCATGTTGGATAACAGATATAGGGGGATAGAAGACACAGTATGTACCTCCCTGCCCGCTATGGGAGGTCAGGAACCCCACCCAGATATTTAAGTTGTTTTATACAACGGTGATTTAGTTTTCATGAGTTTTGGCGGCTGAAAATGGATAAATATTCAGCAAATAATAGTTAAGACCTAAGAGATTGGTGGGGGTTTTTTCAGCATGTCCATACAAAAGGCACGTTGGGTGGAATGCATCACAACAGCATGTTCACGTTTGATTTGTTTTTAGTTTATATGAGTTTTGTGGCGTTTGTGACGCCTTTAGATCATTTCAGCACCAGGAAAAAGGAAAAATTATAGATTTATAATTGAAAGCACACAAGAAAAAGTAAGACAAATAGGAATGGTTTAAACAGAGGACAGATGTACATTCCAAGAGCACGCTATCAGTGTACTTTGTCTGAGATAATCTAAGTCTCATCCCAGCACAAGCACAGGCCCCCACACTAAGAGGAACACACTCAAATGTTTACAAATCAATATATATATTATAATATATATATATATATATATATATAATATATATATATATATATATATATATATATATATATATTATATATATATATATATAATATTATATATATATATAAGTTAAAAGCAACAAAGAAAAAGTAAGACAAAGGAACTACTTCAAATAGGGAACATAATATTCCTATCGATCAATGAGCCGATTTTGACATTACCAAAAGTCCCATTCAGACACAAGCAGTGAATGTTGCTATAAAGGACACACTCAAATTCTTACGTAGTATTACATAGAGGTGATTTACAAGGGGGAAAAAATCATCTCTTTTAAAAGGCTAAAAAAAAACATGACTATCACAAAGGGTTGCTAGCGTAGTATAACATCACCGTTTGAGCTTTGAAAGCAGTATTATCATCATCATCATAGGTCATTAACAATAACAACAACAACAACAACAATAATAATGATAATAATAATAATAATAATAATAATAATAATAATAATAATAATAATAATAATAATAATAATAATAGCAGCAAATTGGAAGGGTATATCAGATCTAGTTTCAAACCAACAGCAAATCAAACCTAAATCATAATGAATCAATCATACACACAAAATACACATACACACACACACACACACGCACACTAACACAAACATACAAAGTGGAGCGCACAGCATGTATATAGTTCAGTCAAATAATCATCAGTGGTTGCTGACAAACAGATTTTTTTTTAAATGTTTTAAGCCGTAGCCTTCGTTAACTCCTATCTTGACAATTCCATAAAAATTACGTCACAAAATAAATTCTAAATAAATAAAGTAAAAAGAGTTGTGAGTGATGATCGAGGGAATAAAAGATCCCAATGTTTGAACTATTGATGCCGTGCGTATAGGTAAAATACTCATGACATCCGACAGCCGGATATACCGTACAAAACAATGTATGACCTTGAAAGTTTATAGTCTGATTGAAATAATTTAGTGAGAACTACTCATTGCTTTCTTATTTTAAGAGTTTTACGGCGCTTGCAACACATTTAGGTTATATCAGCGCCAGTAAAAAGGAAGAAAACGGTATAATCAAATTCTAGAAATACCAATTAAAAAACCCAAGAAAAAGTAAGGCAAAAGGGAACTGGGAACATAGGTTGTTTTATGTTTGTTTTTAAAGGTTTTATGGCACTGGCAATACATTTATGTCATATCGCCGCCAGTAAAAAGAAAGAAAATGGGATGGTAAAACGTTCTAGAATTACAATTAAAGCACACAAGAAAAGGTAAGACAAAGGGGAATTGGTTCAAATAGGGAACCGGTGTAGATTTCAAGAGTAAACTATCAAAGTACTTAGTTTGTGATCACCTTAAAGTCTCATCCAGACACAACCGCAGGTCCCCACTAAGAGGAGTATACTCAAATGTTTCCAAATTATTATATATAACACAAAAAAGTTATACAGTACATAACAGATAGATGATTTACAAGACAAAAAATATCATCTCTCAAAACTCTAACTATACATTTGACTGTTTCCCTCCCAAAACAATAACTATGCATTTGACTGTTTCCCTCCCAGCCAAGGAATCCGTTCAGGGCCAGGACAAAACCAAGTAATCTCATTCCAAGACAAAGACGGGAAGCATATTGGGAAACATATAGGGGGATAAAAGACACAGAAAGTGCCATCCTTTCCACTACGGGAGGCCAGGAACCCCACCCAGGAACTACTCATTAAATAGCTAAGAACAAAGAGCTGAGAGAAGTGAATTGTGTTCCCTTTATTGATGTTATGCGTTTAAGTAAAATACTCACAACACCCACCACGCGGCGGATATAAAGTATCGACACATAGAACTCTGAAAAACTTAGAACGTTTATAGTCTGATATTGGTGGTAAAATACTCACAACATTCGCCAGCCAGATTAAACATATCAACACACAATACTATGTGTAGACTTTTACGTTTTTTGTATGATTGATATAATTCAGTGAGAACTAATCAATAAATGGCAGTCTAAAAACGAGAATTAAGATACGAGTGACGTCAATTTCGTTCCTTTAATTGAATACAACTCGCAATTTGTTTTCTTCGGGGTCGTTGCCTTGTATTTTGACGTAATCTTTTAGTGTCGGGCTATTATTTTACGAAGTCAGACCGTCAGACCATTAGAATTTAAAATGACGCCGAAAGCGTCCAACCCCCCCCCCCCCCCCTACCCCGAAAAACTAAACAAAACAGAAAAACCAAAACAAACAAACAAAAATCCAAAAAAAACCCCAAACAATCAAAAAACAAAAAACAAAAAAAAACACAACCACTTCCCCCTCACCCCCCTTCCAGAAACTACAAACAACCGAATAAAAGCAAAGCTAAAGTAATGTTAGTGGATCGAATGTGACGACAGCTGTTGTTCTCATGTCTGAATTGGTAAAAAATAAAGAAACAAAAACTAAACAAACAACAAATAAAAAAATATTTTAAAAAAAAACAAAAAAAAAACAAAGAGAAATCGACCTCCAAGAGCAGGAGTAGGATATCCTTTCTACTTTTATACAAAATAAAATATATACAGAGATGGCGTAATAATAATAATAATAATAATAATAATAATAATAATAATAATATAATAATAATAATAAAATATATAATAATAATAATACTGTAGTAGTAATAATAATCATAATAATAAACGCATAAATGGATTTCAGAGTATTCGAATATATTTCATAAACAACAAGTATAACGTTCCCCCTTTCAATGGACATTGTTTGTTTGTTTTTCGTTGTTGTTGTTTTTATAACCAATATTTAACGCACCCCCTCTTTCAAATTAAAAAGTGTAAAGCTTTAAAATACATATCAAAATAATATACTACAGTATACAACCGACATGCACTTATATGTACACGTCGTATAGAACATAATATATGCGTAGTGAAACACGCCCAATTCCTTTTTTTTTTCGTCTCAAACGGGAGATAAAAATTTATTGATAAAATCTAAGGCGAAGCTTTGATGTGGTGAGACAAAATTGCCTTTATAACATTAGAGGGCAATACGGTGATCAAATGGCACTTCCTAAAAATTAAGCGGAATGTAAGTTATTATTTCCTTGATTAAATCTTTAACATTAACGATGAAATTTCATGCCTAAGACAGCAGCAACTGAGAAATATTATTGCAGCCCGTGTCGAAGCATTGTTGCTGCTCTCTTGGCACTTGGTAAAAAAAAAAGGTAAGACATGATTTCAAGATCGAGTTAAAGGGAACCGGGACGTTAAAGGATTAGAAGCAATGTCAATATTTCTTTAGGAGGCAGAAGAATCAGTATTTCACACTGACGTGCATTGGTCATATTCACAGGCCTGATAACCGAATGCAATCATGGGAAGATATTTCGCATCGGTTTGAGAGCATTTCCATGATAATGAGCCCAGGAAAGTTTGATACTATACGATTTTTGACCGATATCAGAAATTATATTGACCCAACTCGACGTCAATAAGTTACCGATTTTGGTTGAAATCGTATAACACCTTCTTCTCGTATCTAAGAAAATTTAAGAAAATAAAATAGTAAAATTGAATGTAATAAACACACACACACACACACACACACACATATATATATATATAATATATATATATATATATATATATATATATATATATATATATATATATATATATATATATAGTTTTCGTACCACATCATCAATCGGTCGGATATCACTATTCATTTGACCCGTGTTTTTTAATAGCAACAAAGAAGAAAGTAGATGTGATATAATGACCCATCTCCAGAATGTGCTGTTTTGTCGGAGTGAACCATTTAACGAAAAGTGAATGTGAGTATTAAAAAAAAAAGAAAGAATGAAATATGAAAGTCAGTTTTCCTCTCATTGTGAAAAAAAAAATATTTTCCACAATATAAACATATAAACCTAAACGTCTTTTTTTCTGGCTATAAATATATAAACTATAAACCAACCCGGCATAATTACGTTTTGAGACTATGTATCACAGTTAAATATCAAATTAATAATTGGGCATTAAAAAGTCATAAAAATACGAGAGCCTCTCATACTATCAAATGAATGTTCGAAACTGGGATACTTTGGATTATACACAGACAAAGGCACAAAACAGTTCAAATCATTAATTTGATGTGCCACACGGTATGTTTTTTTTTTTTGTTTTTAAGGGTTTTACGGCGCTTGCAACACATTAAGGTCATATCAACGCCAGTAAAACCGAGGAAAATGGGATAGTAAAAAGTTCTAGAATTACAACTAAAGCACCCAAGATAAGGTAAGTCAAAAGGGGAATTGGTTCAAATAGGAAATAGATGTAGATTCCAAGAGCACACTATCAAAATACTTAGTTTGAGATCACTTAAAATTCTCATCCAGACACAGGCACAGGTCCCCACTGAGAGGAATCCACTCAAATGTTTGTTTACAAATCATACAATACGTAAACAAAACATAATACAGTGCATAACAGAGAGATGACTTGCAAGGAAAAAAGTATAATCTCCCAAAATGATAACTGTACATTTGACTGTTTAACTCCCAGCCAGGGTATCCTGCCAGGACGAAAGCCAAATATTCTCATTCCAGGACAAAGACAAAAAGCACGTTGGAAAACAGATATAAGGGATAGAAGACACAGTAAGTACCTCCCTGCCCACTATGGGAGATCAGGAACCGGCCCATGATATTTAGGTTATCAGGCCTGAAAATGATTAGGCACGTCTCATATGACCTAAAAGTATTACCTTTTTGGTGTCCGATTCCCATAGTGGGCAGGGAGGTACTTACTGTGTCTTCTATCCACTCTTTATGTTTTTCAACGTGTTTTCTGTCTTTGTCTTGGGATGAGATTACTTGGTTTCTGAGTGGGCCCATTGTTGTAATGGAACTATACTCTAAAACTAAAATTTTCTCCCATAACAACAACGGTGGAACAACCCCAGACTTGCAAATGAAGGCATCTAAATACACCGTAGTAGAAAAAAAATTAAAAAGAATTCTCAAAAGCAATGTACCTATATGAACAGTCAATTAAAAAATATTAACCAATATAGTCTTATAATATATATAATAATATATAATCTTCAATATAAATCTTAGGGACTAATGAGAGTCGTCCTAATCGTTCGCGTGTTGTGATTCCCCTTTCCTAATAGCCAACAGTCCTTATTTCCATTACAAATAAATACAGATTTTAAATATTTATATACACAACATATAATATATAACAATACAATATATATATATATAATATATATAATATATATATATATATATATATATATATATATATATATATATATATTAGGCCTGAAACATCGATGTAGACTGACTCCACCATTGTGCTAAATATTAAAATTATATATATATATATATATATATATATATATATATATATATATATATATATATATATATATATATATATATATATATATATATATATATATGCGTGTTGAAATCTAAAACGGTGGTACTCCAAAGTTATTACTAAAGTGAACAAAAAGCTGCTGGAAGCTGTGGACTATATAAATTAAAGTGAAAATGAATATATAAAGAAAAGGAAACAGACAGTCCGTATTTTAATAGCTGTATTAAATTGTTTACTGTTTTTGTTATTGGCTGAAGGAGAATTTATTTGTATGTTTGTTTTTAAGGGTTTTACCGATGAATAGTAAAAACATTTTTGATGAACAATTAAAAGGACTTGAGGAAAAAGTAAGACAAAGGGGAATGGCTCAAATAGGGAACAGATGTTAATTCCAAGAGCACACTATCATACTTAGTTTGAGATCACCTAAAAGTCTCAGCCATACACCAGCACAGATCCCACATAAGGGAATAAACTCAAACGTTGACTAATCATAAGTTTAAAATAATAAAACATATCAGTACATAAGAGAGATCTGATTTACACGGAAAAATATCATCTCCAAAAACTATAACTAAACATTCGCCTGTTTCCCTCCCAGCCAAGGACTCGTTGTTTGTTTTTGTTTTGTTTTTAAGGGTTTTACGGCGCTTGCAATACATTTAGGTTATATCAGCGCCAGTAAAAAGGAAGAAAATGGGATAGTAAAAAGTTCTAGAATTACAATTAAAGCACCCAACAAAAAGTAAGACAAAGGGGAACTGGGAACAAATAACACCAATGTACTCAGTTTGAAATCACCTACAAGTCTCATCCAGACACAAGCACAAAATCCAACAAAGAGGAACACACTCAAATGCTTACATTATACATTCAAAATAATAATAATAATAATAATACATAACAGAGAGATGATTTACAAGGAGAAAAATATCATCTCCCAAAACAATAACTATGCATTTGACTGTTTCCCTCCCAGCTAGGACTCCGGCCAGCGCCAGGACAAAACCAAGTAATCTCATTCCGAGACAAAGACAGATAGCATGTTGGAAAACAGATATAAGGGGATAGAAGACACAGTATGTACCTCCCTGCCCGCTATGGGAGGTGATTTTTTTTTTTTTTGTTTGTTTGTTGCTTTTGGTCTCTTCCAACAGAATTGAGGTTATATGAGAGACCGCTGAAACAAAAAAACAAGCAATCTAACAACAATAGTACAAATGTAAATCAAAATCATAACCTAAAGATATCATAAGCTAAATTATAAATAACCAAGAACAAACAGGCAGAAGATTTACAGAAAAAAAAATATCCCCTGTCAAAAATACAATCACAAACCAAAGAAGCAGGATAGGCTAGTAAAGAGAAGAAGAAACGACATCACTATTGGATCGTAGACCCATGCGAACATCATAGGTATATGATTCAAGGGTGATGCTCCCATCCAACCACCCGCTATGGGAGGTGAGGATCCCCACCCAGGGAGAAGGATTTTGAGGCCGAACGTTCTGTGCTTGATATTTTGTTTTTTCTGTTTATTTTGTTTGTTTTTTTTTTAAGTTGATATACTCGCTATTTACATTATTTGATACCGAGTTTCCACTGTACATAGAGATTCGATTGATAACCTAGGTGATTTTTAATCTCATCGACTCTCAGCCAAAGGGCATCGGGATTTCACAGCTGACTGAAGTTCCCAAACTGTGATCCACAGCCGCATAATGGTATTAATTATATCGAGTTGATTGAGATGCTGGTTATTAAATTTATGGATAAAACAAACAAAAAAAAACAAAACAAAAACAAACAAACAAAAAATCACCAAAAAAAAAAAGAAAGACAAACAAACCAACTATGGTAGAGCTATTTTGAGTCATTGGGGAAATGAGTATAAAATCTTTAAGTGTGAAAAATTGAAATGTTCCATCTCTGATTAATCTAATTTTAAATTGATTAATTCTTCTAGCATCTGGTTCACCCCGAAATCAAACCGGGTTGAAGGAATGAGTCACAAATAGAGAGATTATCCAACGAGTGTAATACAAGGGATTAGCCTTGACCTTACCCTTCAAATCATGTCAAATTTCAATTCCATAATAATTTTAATTAAAGATGGAAGCACAAAAAAGCAATAAATAAATAAATAAACATTTTTAAAAAAATGAAAAGAGTGGATTAAAATGAAAATGAAAGTACATCGTCCCCTCTAAAAAATACAAAGCAAAGCAAAGTGTTTCAATCCCTCTTACTTAAAAAATGTCAGATATTAGTAAAACATTTATATTAAACATTATAAACCATTCTCTTTATTTACACATGTCCAAACAACCATGGTATCGTTATAAATCGCCGCTTTATCACAATATAAATCGCTTCTAAAATAAAGTATTATAATATGTATTATTTCAAAAGTTTATCACCACATACATCAGAATAGTATTCCATTTATAAACGAAAATATCGTTTTCGCATTGTGATAAATAAATAGTGCTATGTTTATTACAATATAAAAAATATAATTTATTGTATATCGGTGTCAAAAACAAAATCATAAGGCAGAAAGTAACAACAAATGGGTAAAAAAAAAAAAAGAGAAAGAAATGCTGAGCGCTTTTTCTTTTCAATGTACTACCATATCATTTCATGGGTAACAACTCTTTATCAAAAATGTAGTTTGTTGGATTTTAATGGTTTTATAGCGCTTGCAACACATTTCGGTCATATCAGCGCCAGTAAAAAGAAGAAAATGGAATAGTCAATTATACTAGATTTATAATACACGCACCCAAGAAAAAGTAAGACAAAGGGGAATTGGTTCAAATAGGGAACAGATGTAATTTCAAGAGCATACCTTTAATGTACTTAGTTTGAGATCACCTTAAAGTCTCATCCAGACCCCAGCATAGGATCCCACTAAGACTAAGAGGAACATACTCAAATGTTTACAGAATACATAACTAACAATACATGACAGAGAGATGATTTACAAGGGAAAAAAATCATATTCCAAAACTATAACTATACAATTGACTGTTTCCGACCCTGTCATGGGATCCAGCCAAGGATATATATGTATGTATACCGATCGCAAATAATACCTTTTGAAACTGGCACAGTAAAGAAATTTGAATGACAATAATGATAAAAGTCTAAGTGGGATAAATGACTTGTGCCTATAATTTGGTGGTTGAGAATACACTAAACTCCCATACAATATCGATGGGATGATGCAAGATCAAATATTGATACATCTATCTACAATGCTGTTAAATGCAAAATGTCATATAAATCATATTAAAAGTAAACTAATTAATGTTTCTAAAAGGGCATTTTTTAAAACTTACAAACCTCACTGAATACAGCGTTGAAATGTACTTTGGTCAATAGTTCTTATCAAAAAGACTTCATTTATTGAGGTACTCGGTGCTTTACTTCCCTTTGACAGTCAGTCAGTCAAATGCCATATTCATAAAAACCAGTTGACATTCCTCCCCCCTCCAATCTCTTGGAGATGGAAGCTCTCTACTATTTATTACTAGTTTGCTCAATACAACACATTCAAATTTTCAACATGTGTTTAATGATGTCAACCACGTGTAGTGTAGCTATTGATGTCTAAGGTGAAATTTATTCAGCTGTTCGGTGGGATTTTAAATTAAGTTACTTCAGGCTATGTACAAACGACTAAGCAATTGTAAAAATGTAATATAATTTACCCAGAGACAAGAATTTGTACACTCACTATGCATAGATTAGGGACATTGATCTCCATTATAATTTAGAAAAATTGATGAAAAATAATCAGAGCGTTGGGCATATTTTGATTTGCTAGCTGTCGCACCATTGATTACTGCATTATAGTAGCAGGTATTTCATTGCCATTTTTCCATTGATAACAAAAGACAACTGAGTTAAATGAGTATTTCCAGTGGCGTCTCGTAAACAATTCGATGGTTAATATTATCATACAAATAATATATGAATAAAAGATATATATCGGTTCAAGCTCAACGTCTTTATCTTCAAAAGGCAGCAGCCTCTTATGGTTTTCACACTACTATGTTATGACGATGGACCCAATCAGCAAAGTCTGGTCCGCACACGTGCACCATCGCAAACCCGCCGGGTAGCATCGTCACAACACACCGTTCGACTAGATGCTCCGCCGTCTCAGGTTCTTGCCCACAGCGGGTACATGTTGGACAGGTAGAAAGACCCCACCGATGAAGCGCACTTGCCGTTAGGCAGCTCCTCGACCGAAGCCGATTCGCAGCCACCCAATGTCTCCTCTTACTGGTATCAAAGCCTGGCAACTTCTCACCAAGCTTAGAGGAGTGTACGTTCCCGCCCCCACGAGGGATTGAACGAATTACCCATCACTGCAGATTTTATACAATTATGTGGTGACTTTCTCCATTATTCTGTTATTGAGTTGAAAGATAAATACTTAATAGTTGATCCAATTTGTTGTTATTGGTAATATCTAGGATTTCTGGCGAGAGAGTATTCCATTCATTGATGTATTTTGTGAAGAAACTGTTCTTATATATGTTGGTTCCGTGTGTTGGAATTGTACACTTAGTGCTTTAATAATTTCTTGTGAAAGTATCATTTGATGTGAACTTTTATTGATTATTAACTGAATAATATTACTGAAAGAATACCTACAGGTTCCACTCTGTAATTGTGTTAAAGACAGATAAGGGACTTTGCAAACAGTATCAATAATTATACATTATAATTCCGACTTTCAAATCTAAGCCGTATTTTTGCATGTTATGAAGTTCCACTATAACTGATAAGCGCAAAGAAACAAACAAACAAAAACAAAACCAAACAAAAAGAAGTGGAAAAAAAAACACATAAAAAAAAAAAAAAGAAGAAAAGAAAACAAAAACACCGTAAATATATTAAGAAAATGAAAACAAAAGCGGAAAAAAAAAGATTATTTTTTTTAAAGGAGAGTGATTTCTTCACTCCATCGTGGTACCAAGATGTCTGCTCGATAGTGTCTCGTCATTGACAAAGTCAAGCGACATTGGGTAAAGTCAGTGACCGTAAGGATTGAAGTGGTCGCAAAACTTTGGCCTTAGTGTATTCTTTGCTCAGGCATATTAACCCATTAGACTCAGGTGTTAATATTGAGCACCTAGTTTATAAGCAATGACGGATGTTAGAAGAGAGGTAGCATAAACAAAATAATGCACCTGAGTTGGGAATCGATAGAATGGAGATTTGGTTGCATATTTGACCTGATGGGGAGATAGATTATATACAATACAACGTGGACTGCGTTTAGCATGGTGAAACTGTGGGAATACGCTATATATACATGCATGTCCACACCTGTTCATTTATTAATATATTTCCTAGAATTCTCCCGACGGCAGCAGTCGTCAATGATGTATCGTATCATCGTCACTGTCTTCACCAGAATCAGACAAAACAACCTTATGGTGAATCTTATGTAAATCCCCATTAGACAAAAGGCCTGCCTGAGATTTGCTAACACTAACACTAACACTTTCCTCCTCGCTGACACTCAATCTCTTACTCTTCGACGCCTGCTGCTGCTGTTGCTTCTGCTCCACTAGAGATGAAAAACTCATCACTTTCTTCAAAGAAAGCCCGGTCTTTGCTTTGTTCTCTTTGTATTTCGTCCAGATATACCCGACACAGCCCGACAAGTTCATGGAAATGCCCAAAAATGTCGACATGTTATAAGAGACTCCTCCGAAAGTGAATAGTCCGATGACGGTTTGGACAAGGGCTTTGACCCCTCCTGTCACACTTGTCGTCAAGGCGCTGGTCAGGCTGGTGCACAGAAACAGGGAATAGTTCAACAACATTCCGACAGATATGGAAAAAATAAACAAAAAGACGAATCTGAAATCAGAAAAACTTTTATATTCCTGTACCCGCACCATCTCACCATTGATGAGAGTGGTTAGAAAGAGAAGCGGGAGGGTGTTGTAGCTGTTGAGCTGCAGCGTTTCGGCCACAGACAGGTGCTGTTCTGTATGCTGCTGAACAAGGATTAGGTAGACGGCATGCGTGAAGTTGCTCCCGATGCCACAAATGTAAGCTGTGAGGTTGAAGCCCATGTCTCCGTAGCCTGAAACAAGATGAATAAATATCAAACAATAAATGTGAAGAGTAATGATCTCTTAATAAATACAGTTGGATTGGAAGTTTAATCAAGATAAATAATGATAGATGTGAATTTAATCGAACGGGAAATAATAAAGTACTGCCGTAATCTGGAAAACCCCATATTTTAAAATTTGGCCAGAAAACTTGTCCTTCAAATATCGATCGATTTAAATGACCCTCATCTTGGCCAAAAACTCTTAAACCTGGGACTTTGGACCAAAAAAATATTGGCTGACTGAAAGCAAGGTTGATTTTGTTTTGTTTGTTTGTTTGTTTTTAAGGGTTTTACGGCGATTGCAACATATTTAGGCTATATCAGCGGCAGTAAAAAAGAAGACAATGGGATAGTAAAAAGTTCTAGAATTACAATTAAAGCACTCAAGAAAAAATAAGACATAGGAAAATGGGAACAAATAGGGATCAGATGTAGATTCCAAGAGCATACCACCAATGTACTTAGTTTGAGATCACCTATAAGTCTCATCCGGACACAAGCACAAAATGCAACAAAGAGGAATACACTCAAATGCTTACATTATACATTGAAAATAACAAATATAATAATACATAACAGAGAGATGATTTACAAGGAAAAATATCATCTCCGAAAACAATAACTATGCATTTGACTGTTTCCCTCCCAGCTAGGACTCCGGCCAGGGACTGGACAAAACCAAGTAATCTCATCCCAAGACAAAGACAGAGAGCATGTTGGAAAACAGATATAAGGGGATAGAAGACACAGTATGTACCTCCCTGCCCACTATGGGAGGTCAGGATCCCCACCCAGGAGGTTGACTTCATGCATTATCACTTAGATAAAGAACAGACAATTTATGACCAACTAGAGGCGTTGACTTGAAGCAGAAGTTGACTTTATGCGGATTCCACGGTTCCTACAGCAATTCTATTGTGGAATTCGAGTTGTTTTCAAGGAGTTTCCAAGGTGAATTATTTCAAATTCTAGGGCCAATTCAAATATTAAATTCCTTCGACACTTAGTTTCTCAACTGCAATAGTAGAGGCAACTCAACTACTTGACTGCTGCTTCCACAGAGATATAAGGCCCTCAAATTCACTTTTATTTCCACTTAGCTGAAGATATTAATGGATTTAATTGAACAATAAATTTGATGGTATTCAATACTCTGCCTTGTCTGCTATTTTGTCAGCTTTTATTTTCTCCCTTTTGTCAAGATCTGAAATCTTATTCAGGGATTTGGCTTTCTTCACTTTTAACACCTCTAACTCCCCAGATATATCCGCTCTCTCCATCTTCCCGTTCTAATCTTTTCATCCTCCTTTTGCTCAAAGAATTGTCTGTAAGTTACCCTTGAAGAACTAATTGAGAAGAACAAGCTGGCAAAAGATCAGCCATCTCTTCCACGACATTCTCTCCATTTCAGCCACACCTCCGTTATTCAAAGATTCCATTGTTTCAAGTTGACCAGAGACGTCAACTCAGAAATGGCTCACATGAATTTCAGAAACAATTCAGAAGAATTTCAATGTCAAAACTCAACAGGAATGTCTGAAAACAAAATATTATCTAATAAGGAATGAAACCACCTCAAACCCCCTATTTTCAAATCAAGTAAAGCTCCAAAACCAATTTCATAATGAAGACAGTATGTACCTCCCTGCCCGCTATGGGAGGTCAGGATCCCCCCCCCCCCCCCCCCCCCCATGGTTGGAATTTAGCCATATTTAACATGAACAGACCAAGCTAGCCAATCATGGGTCAGCAAGGAGTCAAATAAAATTTCTTCACCCGGGACTGATACCAGTCCCATGGCGAGGGGAGCGAGAGCTTTACTGAGCTATCAGGACTCCCCAATTGTCAGAGTACAACAGTGACGGTGACGGCGACTCCTCCTGCTCCTCCTCCTCCTCCTCCTACTACTGCTATTACAGTTTAGTTTCGTTTTTAAGGGTTTTACGGCGCTTGCAACACCTTTAGGTTATATCAGCGCCAGTAAAAAGAAAGAAAATGGGACAGTAAAAAGTTCTAGAATTACAATTAAAGCACCCAAGAGAAAGTAAGACAAAAGGGGAACTGGGAACAAATAGGGATCAGATGTAGAATCCAAGAGCACACCACCAATTGAGATCACCATAAGTCTTATCCGGACAAGAGCACAAGATCCAACAAAGGGAATACACTCAAATGCTTATATTATACATTCAAAATAACATATAATAATACATTTAAAAAAAAAATCATCTCCCAAAACATGAACTATGCATTTGACTGTTTCCCTCCCAGCCAGGAATCTGGCCACGGCTAGGACAAAACCAAGTAATCCCATATCAAGACAAAGACAGAAAGCATATTGGAAAACAGATACAGCATACATGATAGAAGATACAGTAAGTACCTCCCTGCCCACTATGGGAGGTAGGAACCCCACCCAGTCTGCTATTACAACAACAACAACAACAACAACAACAACAACAACAACTACTCCTACTACTACTACTAATCAGTGATGATAATAGCGATTTGTCAAAAAGTATGAGAATGTATCTGTCCATGGTCTATCCGACAAACTCAAACCAAAACGCAAAAACTACATTAACAATCATAGTTACGTAACATTATTTATATTATACATGTTCTTTTCTAAATATTTAATGAATAGATAGTCTTTCCCAAAAATAATTTATTGGCCGACAATCTTAATCATACCGTTCACTATATCGAGAGGTTATGATAAATGTTTGGCTAAAAGGCCAGAAAGCATTTGTTTTTACTTTACAAAGCACATTACAATATATCTGTGGTCATGCAATTTATAAATTAGACTCATAAATCTTTAACTTTAATAATTTGCAAAACACAGTCAATCTAAACAAAGGTAAAATAGTAAATTAAATTAAGTCTTTGGACAATTGCTTTTTAAGTCGACCACACTTACTTACAGTAATATATTATCTTTTTTTATGTCCAGATGATTTCTGTAAACCTAACATGAGGATAGAAGGGTGGTGAGAGAGAATTGTGGGTAAGGGAAAGAGATATTGTGTGTGTGAGAGAGAGAGAGAGAGAGAGAGAGAGAGAGAGAGAGAGAGAGAGAGAGAGAGAGAGAGAGAGAGAGAGAGAGGAGAGAGAGAGAGAGAGAGGAGAGAGAGAGAGAGGAGAGAGAGAGAGAGAGGAGAGGAGAGAGAGAGAGAGAAGAGAGAGAGAGAGGGGGGGGGGGGGCTGCTATACCAGAGTGAGTTATGAATTGATTTTCTTTTTTTTCTCCAATACGCTACCCAAGAGGTCACCACTGGTCTTGAGTCAGTTTTGTCATTTGGCGACAGTCTGTCTAAGCTGAAGTCATAAAAATGCGCGTGTCACCAACATTCATGTAACTGAGCACAGGTGCCAAAATTTGACACAAGGCTGGTGATGGTGATTTTTCCATGGATATACTGCCTCAGCGCATGTTTGACACTGCAAAAACAGCGGAAAATCTCAGAAAATCTCAAAATCACGGAATTCCGCGGAAGATTATCATCACTAATACTACGACTACTAATATGAATTTTTAAAAAAGACCTACTCAGAGAAGGGGGTGGAGGCGATTAATGAGGCTTTCAAAAGCACAATTGCATGGGCATGCGTTGTATAAATGAGCATCTATTTATCCGCCTTTGCTTTTAAACCACGCAAGTAGTTAATACGACGACGATTCACGCCTTGTGAGAAAATACCCTAAGGGTAATACGTAGTGATATCTATCAAGGATATATCCCCATCGACGAGTAATTATTTGCAGGCCTGATAACCCAATTTGTTGTGAGCTTATTGTTGTCATGGAAATACTCGCAAACCAACGCAAAATAATGTTCATATTGTACAAAGGTAAATCAAGCCCACAATTGCGCACGGTTCTCAGACGTGCAAATGTGTTCATGTCAATCCCCATGCAATAAATTACGACTGACATTGCCCGTGTTTCATAGTGTTTATTGAAACACCCGTTCACTGTTTCGCATTTTACTATAATATTAAAAACGGTTAAATTACAGTCGTTTGCGCTGGGGCAGTCATAAAACTACCCTGACGAGGACATAAATAAAGCATTATTATAGAGGGGAATATGGCAGACGACACATTACATGATGCCCAAACACACTCGCACAACAATCCATATCAACACACCCTTTCCATAACGTTATGTTGTTTCAATCTGTGTCTGTGTGCGGGAGATGAGGTGGGGGACGGGGGATAAAAAACTAAAAAACGTCAATTCACAACCCCGAACAAGACAGATAAACAGAAAACACTTTAAAAAGTCAGTTCACTAATTTGTAGGAACAAGAAACAGCAAAACATACCCCGTTTCAGAGGGTAGCGTTCGTTAACACAAGAACTTGTATTGTAACGACATTTTAGGCTAGTGCACAGCCTAATGAGTTGAAAGTTAGCAGTGGTCAAGGAAACAAAGTATCCTATTGGTTGAACTATTGAATACAACTCTTGATTTGCTTTTTTTCTACCTGGCTTGTGTTTTTACGTATTATTTTTTTTTTCTGGCAAGTGTCAGGCTATGGAGGTTAGGAAGACCACGTTCAGTATGGAATGAGTGAAATTGACATTCTTCTGCCCCCCCCCCCCCCTTTTTTTTTAAAAAACCGTCAGTTGATTTCATCCACTGTAATACTCAGTCGGTTTATTTGAGGATATTACTAAAATTGGTAGATGTAAAAAATCCTGTCATAATAACAAACGCATTACTGACACCCATTTGTTTGTTTGTTTTTAAGGGTATTACGGCACTTGGGACGCATTTAGGTCATTTCAGCGCCAGTACAAAGGAAGAAAATGGGATAGTAAAAAAAAAGAAGTTAGATTTACAATCAAAAGACACAACAAAGGAATGGTGCACATAGGGAAAATATTTAGATTCCAAGAGCATACTACGAGCATTGCGCATAGTTTTAGATCACCCAGAAGTCTTATCCAGCCGTAAGCATAGGATCTCACTATGAGAAACACACTCAAATACTTACATTATACTTTTAAAAAACATATATATATATATATATATATATATATATATATATAATAATATATATATATATATATATATATATATATAAAACGAAACATAATAGAGAGATGGGAAAGGACAAAACCAAGAAATCTCACAGCAAGACGATGACAAAAAAAAAAACAAGTTGGAAAACAGATATAGGGGTATAGAAGACACAGTAAGTGACCTCTTTGCCCACTATCGGTGGACGCCCATTTAATTTCAAATTCTGGAGGCATATTCGAACATTACATATTTTATGCTTATTTTTAAAAAAAACACTAACCATGACCTTTAATATTTTCCCAAAACACTGCTTAAATCGACATGGGTTTAATTATAATCTGTTTGTATTTGTAATTTAAAAAGCTTGAGACAATTTCAGGAAAGTTCAGTACCAGGTCAAAGGAGCACGATGAGATGACCAAGACGCATTGAATAAAAGGGTTTGGTTGACCTTTGCAAGCATCGGATAAGAGATACGACACCAAGAGCGATCTCTGCACATGTATCCGATCTAAGACCATCAAAAACTGCATCCAGATACAACAACACAACAAACACTTAAATTAAATTTGACTTGTCAACCTTCTTCCTGATGTGGACCAGAATGCAGAGGAATGTCAGAAGACCATTTGAACCGATATTTGAAGTTTTGCAATTCAACACACCCACCCACACACAGACACACACACACACACACACACACACACACACACACACTCGCATTTCCTTCCCTCTCAAACACGAAACTGAATTAAACAAATTTACAGTTTAACCAGGTAACTACAGTACTCTGGAAACACGCGTATTTTAAAATTTAGCCAGTCCAGGTTTGAGAATTTTTTTGCCAGGATGAGGGTAATTTAAATCGATATTTGAAGGACGAGTTTTCTTGCCATTAAAAAAAAAATACGCGTCTGTCTATAGAAGGGCAATGAACTGGTTAACCATATTGCCCTTTTACACATCTCAAAGCCTTTCGCTTTCCCCACGCACATCCCCCTCCACGGAAAAGTTTTGAACGTGTGGTCACAGCTTGATATCATCAAAAATCAGCTGAGAACACATCGATTTTATTTTTCTTCTTCTTAGTATCAACAGCCAGCTTTGATGTGGGTAACTATTGATTTTATCATATTATATTTGTTATGAACTCACGAGAAGTACATGAAAAGTCTCTCTCTCTCTCTCTCTCTCTCTCTCTATCTCTCTCTCCCTCTCTCTCTCTCATCTCAATTCCCGATGCCCTCTCTTTCTGTGCGTTTGTTATCTTGGTCCTCCCCCTTCCCCCGGCCCTATTTACATTTATTAGATTAGGATGTCTCTCCCAACTTGCCAGAAAGACTTATCAAACCGAGACTTCAAAGTGAACATTGCATCAAACTCTAAAGGACCCAAGTTTGAGCCCTGCTTTACGTATCCCGTCTCTTTTTCGGCGAGCGAGAAACTTAACCATATTGTTCACCTTGAGGCACTACACAGCGCCAGATGCATGGGTTATTTTAATTTTCATTATTTCTGACTTTGGCAGAATGTAACGTTCCCACGATAGAATGACAATAATCGGCGACGAAATGTTCATCCCATCTTAATTTTTTTTTAAACAACCCCCCCCCCCCCAAAAAAAAAAAAATAAAAAAATACGTGAGCTTTTATATAGAGCAATATCCGCTAAACGTGCTCAAAGCGCTTTACATTGGTTCCCCGCAGTAACACTCAACATGTAGGACGACACATGCCGCCAGTTATGCGATATTAGAATCTTTTCAGAGACAACGCTGTTAACGGCCAGGTACTAATTTTACACCTGGTGAGAGAATGTGAGTGAGGCTTTTCCAAGGACTCAACTATGCGCCGATCGAGGCTCAAACCCAGGACCCTCCGATCCAAAAGCGAGTGCCATACCACTAGACCCACAAAGCAACACGTAATGACAGAATGATAGCAGTCTGGAAAACTCTGACAAGAGTTCTGGCGTCAATAATTTTCTCTGGCAAAGTACCTTTGAATATACTCTGAAGAAATAGTTTCTATTGAGATGAATAAACGAATTCTCTTTAACTTACAGGCGATGAACGTGAGCCTAAGGCTAGGAGAAGGACGGGCGAATAATAATAGTTCCCATAAAAGGATCGCGAAAGCAATATTTCATCATGCTCAGCTTCTTGGCATAGAAGCTGGTCATAGCCTTGCCTTTGTTAACTCGTAGCTTGACACTGGTACTAAAATTACATCTCAATACACACCTAGAGGAAGGGAACATATCGCGCCCTCGGACAGTCTTCCGAATGTACACAATGACAGTGCCAAACTAAAGCAATACGCTATTACCAGCGTTTAGGTCAAATACTCACTAGTTCTACACGCCTGACAATAGTAACATCATGAATCACAGAAAACTGTGTAACCGTCATCGTTTATAGTCTGATTGAGCGAATATATTGAGAACTAATCACAACTAGCGGTTGAAAAACAAAACAAAGAGCAGAGTCATCTCAACTATTATATATAAGCAACCAGCTATTGTCCGAGTGGGCTTATAAATAATAGTTGAGATGACTCTGCTATTTGTTTTGTTTTTCAACCGCTAGGAAAATCATGCAAATGGAGAGGTAAAAACACTATAACACATGCACACCATTTCATTCATTCATTCAATCAATCATCCTCTGATATGATGATCGTCGGGGGGATACATGGGATGCAGCTCTCACCACTTTCCGCCATTCTTCTCTATCGTTGGCCTTCTCCAAGAGTTTTTCCATCTTCATTCCTGTCAATTCCTTGATATTGTCCATCCAAACTTCGCTTTGTCTTCCTCTTCCTCCTTCAAGAGTGCCCTCCATCACAGTTCTGCACAAACCTTCATGCCTTACATTGTGACCAAACCATGACAGTGTCCTCCTAACTGTGATGATGAGGGGTTCCTGTCGTCCTGCACGATCTTGCACCTTTTCTAGTACGTCTTTATTGATTCTGTGTTCTGTATACCGCACCCGCAGGAGTTTTCGATAACTTTTTATCTCAAAAGCAGAGATTCTGCGTTCAAATTTCGCAGTTAATGTCCATGACTCACAGCCGCAAAGTAAGATGGAAAGTACTTGTACAGTTTAATTTTTATTTCGAAATCGATTTGACTTTTCCATATTTTTGTCAGTATCGTTAGTGTTGCTGTTGACATTCCTATTTTTGCTTTATAGTTGTACTGGTACCATTTGGTTAGCAGAACACCCAAATATTTAAATGTCGACACTTCCTCGAGATTTTCTTTATCGATTGAAATTTCTGCATGTCCATCATTTCTGATGTTCAATATTATCTGAGACTTTTTCCATGGCGTACTGCATTGCTTTATGTGCAAGTGAGTTAGTTAGCCTATATCTTATAGTTCTTGTTTGCTTTCAGCCATGAAGTCTATGTCGTCAGCAAAACGCAAATTACACAATTTTCGTCCGCCAATTGATACAGACGTTTGATGATTTTCGAGAACTTCGCTCATAATTTTCTCTAGGAAGACGTTGAAGAGCATTGGGGAGAGTATGCAGCATTGTCTGACGCCCACACACCATATCATTTTTAATTTATATACAGGTGTAGGTAATTGTTATGATAAGGAATATTTGCGCTAGTTTGAAATAATGAAACCATAAAAATTCAGGTTGCATCAGTCTTATAATAAGTACAGATAACAGCTGTGAAGTTGGATTTACATCAAATAAGATAGAAACGAAATCAATTTGTATTGCACGAGTGATTAGAAAATGTCAATCCAATAAGAACAAGTATTACAGCTTCCCAGGTCAAAGAATTTTGTCTACTTCTAGTTGACGTCATTAATTCAAAGCTTGCAATGTTGCAGTTTATATGCAGGTACATGTTGGTAAATTGATTTTTACCATAGATATAAGGGTGAAAATGTGTTTGATACTTGCAAGGCTACAGTGGATGTTGTCAAATATTGATGTTCGGCTCCATCCATGAAAATACCAGATTCAAATCATTCTCAAAAAAAAATTAATATTAAAACAAAAAGAGTTAAAAATTCGAGGGTGGGCTGATATATAAGTACCGTTTGCCCAGAAATCAAAAACATTTTTCAGGTACAATCATAATGCGCAACAACAAATTTATGTGACGTCATTTGGGTTCATAATTGTGTGACGTCACAACCTTACTAAGAAAATGGTGACACATTATGAACTTCTCGTCAAACAGCGCTCTGTTATGGAGTTTCTAACAGCAGAAGGATGCTGCGGATCAAACATCCATCAAAGAATGAAGGCCGTTCATGGTGAAATATGTTTATTACTGATGGCGCTGTTCGAAAGTGGGTTAGAATTTTCAAAGGAGATGTCGCAACAGAGACAACATTTTTTGCTCGCAAACAACCAGGCTGGCCTTTCTGCACCTGACATAAGTAATCAAGGAGCAGTTGACTGTATGATTAGGGTAAAACAAATAGATATCTCTGATGAAGTTTGGATTTCAAGAGAACGAGTACATCATATCGTGACATCTCTCTTGGATCTGAAGACAAATAACTTCAGAAATGAAAGCGAGGATAAATACATTTGTACCCAATGTTTGAAACAATAGGACAAGTAAGGAGAGACTTTTCTCCAGAAAATTGTGACTGGTGATGGATCTGGGTCCACCACTACAACTCAGAAAACAAAGTGCAGTAAATGGAGTAAAGGCATAAATCTCCTTCAAGCCCAAGAAAATTCAAGGTCGTTGTCTCTGCGAGAAAGGTCTTGTTTACCATTTTCTAGGACAAAGAATTTATTGAACAAGGGCAAACAGTGAACTCTGAACAATATTATGTTTCAACACTACGATCCCTCAAAAATAGACTTACACGGGTTCGAGGTGGGAGAGATTCGATATTGCAGCATGACAATGTGCGACCACACACTAATCGTCAATGCCAAGACGCATTAATTCCGTTCAAACTTTCGACCCTACAGCACCCAGCATAAAGTCAGGATGATGTCCTATCTGACTATTTTTTGTCACCCCCCCCCCCCCCCACCCCCCAGCTCAAGAAATATCTGAAAGGAAACCTTTACAACAGTGATTTGGAGGAAGTGGCAGATATTCGTCGATAGTGCCGAGCAAAATCACCGGGATTCTTCGCTGACAGCATGCGCGAACTAGTTCAGTGTTGGCAGCCCTGTGTTGCTCGTGATGGTGATTATGTGGAAAAATAAATGGTAAGATACATAGCTGAGATTCTAAGCTTTCTTTTCATGTATTATGTTTGTATGTTCTGTTAAAAAACAAAAAAGTTATAACAAAACGGTACTTATATATCAGCCCGCCATTGTGAATTAAAGTATTATTACCATACTAACTAGAAGATAGAGAAAAATAAAGGATAAAGAGACCACATATAAAAATCAGCCTCCCTCAGCTGTTTTCTTTTTCAAATAAGGAGAGAGGTGAAAAGAAGAAGAAGAAGTAGTAGTGAAAAAAGGGGATAATAAACATTTAGCCCTATTAATTGACCGCTAATTTTAGCCAACTTACCTGCAATGACACATCCAATTGTTAAAAGGAACACAAAAA
Source organism: Berghia stephanieae (assembly GCF_034508935.2). Taxonomy (NCBI): domain Eukaryota; kingdom Metazoa; phylum Mollusca; class Gastropoda; order Nudibranchia; family Aeolidiidae; genus Berghia; species Berghia stephanieae. Next base: position 42,029,694 of record NC_088364.1, on the reverse strand, counting down.
ATATTGTTTGTCTGCTGGGGGGTCCCTTTTTCAAAATGATCATGGAGAGAAACAATGTCGACACAGGAACACACCTCTTCAAAACGCCGTACATTGCAATGTTCATGTGAGACAAAGCTGTTAGTGCAAGGATGGAATTTGTCCCGTAAAAAAAAGCTGGGGCAGCGAAAGACATCCCACGTTTGATGGTGTATCGTGGGATGTTGATGATTTTAAACATGGTTAGTATTTCTAAAGTGGTGATCGTTAACATCATTTGAGCAACCATAACAATTACTGGATAGTCAAACTCCATTGTATCCAACAAGCCTTTGGTAATCAAACCAGATGACATAGAACAAATTCCGTAAAATATGGCAGCGGCGGTCCCTTTCAGTGAAGCATGCAAACTGTGATCCTCATTTGAAGGTGGAATATCGATGTAGACTTCCTTGTTTTTTTTCTTATCCATCCTGATGGTATTTTCTTTTCGCTTCTGCCTAGATATATCACTTCAAAACGATCACAATGAGCTGAAATGAAAAAAAAAGGTTTAATATTAAACTTCCTACATTTGATTATGAGATTTCAAAGAAAAACAGAAACAAAAAGAGATCCCTTACCAATGATGTGAAAATGTCATATATTAATTCTTATATATTTGATTTCTTCAACTAGTTTAGCTTGCCTAAATTCAACAAAATAGTTGAACATTTATTTCATTTATTTCTTTTTTAATCAGAAAACCATGCAGGAGTTTGTTCAGATTTCTGCAGCAGTACTTGCTTTCTAACCCCAAAATGATTCATTGCTGAGTACAAGTTTCTCCTATTTTAAAAAATTCAATAGACATTTTAAGCTCGAATTCTTTAACGGACTATGTTATGGTCAATGAAAGTTGATTTTGATAACCTTTTTGTATGTCTGTGTACATTTTACTGATTTCATGTGAGTTTATTGTAAAGTGCTGTAGGCACTCCCACTAAGAGCTCTAGAAATATAGTTATAATTGTTTCTATCATCACCGTCATCATTATTTTTACTTTTACTATTGTTATTATCATTAGTACTGTCACAAGGCTCATGCCCCATGCTCTGCTTTCGTAGACAATGTTTATCGCGCAATTCCCATAAAAGAGAAATTAAAGGCGTTGAAGAAATATTCATATTTCACAAAACAAATTCATATGATGACATTCTTTTTAAATTTTGCGATTGGGCAACAAGACAAAGATGAGGTTCCAATAATTCTATTTTTAGAAAGTTAAAAATTCGGAAAAGAAAAAGCTGCGGATGATAATGCCACATCGCATTCTTCATTTTTTTCTTCTCAATTTTGTTAGATAAAATTGCATTCCTGAAAAAAAAGGTGTTGTCATTATTGACATTCTGAGAGTGAATCCGAAAAAAAAAAGAACGAAGTTTTAAAAAGTATAAAGCCGATGTGTGTGTGTGTGTGTGTGTGTCGGGCTTGATGGTTACGTGAGTTACGTTTGACGGGTGTGTCAAGAGTCTCAATAAACTGAAGCTTAAGGTACTGATCAGTCATTGGCATTATTGTATCCAGACTTTAAAAAATAAACTGAAATATGACCGAAATGAAAAGAAGATCGCATACATGAGCGGCGACAAAACACAAACACACGCTAAAGAGAAAGAACTAAAAATCGTCAATAAACAAGAAAAGGAACCATACAAACGAAAAATGGAACAAAAACTAAAATCGGGAAATTCCATGAAAGCGTGGGAAATGATTCGTGAAATGGGAGGGCAGGACCAAGGAAAACACGACTCCCATCTGGTAATGCAAACATAGATGTTGACGAACTCAGCACCGTTTACTATCGCATGGACACGGAATCAACTTCATCAATCAACAGAAAGCCACCCCCAGAACTAGAAGAAGCAGTTGTGGCGGAATTATTTAAAAGTTGTAAGGAACGGAAAACACCCGGTCCAGACAACATACACTACACGGTCTCATGTTGAAATACTCCCCTCCCACACCAAATGGCGGTGTCTTTCACACAAATATTCCAACGTTCCATCGATGAACAGTCTGTACCAATGCTATGGAAAACGTCCATGATCGTGCCAGTACCGAAGAAGCGCTGAAGTTGAAAACTCTTCATCCAACCTAATTCGCAAAGATATTTGTTTAAAGGGAAGTAAAAATGGTCCTAAGTTTTGGTACACCGAAGGTCTGTTGTTTTTTGTTATACAGTGCAACCTTTTGATAATGACATCGCTGGGACCAGAAAAAAAGTCCTTTTATAGAGAGTTGTTGCTATAACTGAGCAACAAAAAAAAGCAGGAGGGTGTAAATGTCTATGGCTGTCTTTTTCCAGCCATCAACAGTGTTTTTTTTCAGTGAAAGTAAGCTACCTTGAAAACAGTGCCTTGTTGCTTCTAAAACAACATAACAAGCCATTGCTTGCTTGAAAACTCATTGTTCCTACCTTGTTTACTATTGTCTTTGCCGGATCTAAGCTAATAGTAAGCCACGACGTTGATGTGCTTATTGCCCAACACTGCTCGACCATCACAGCTGCACCAACATCAGAATTTATCTGCAATCGCTGCTTTTTTTTTTCACTGTGGTTCAAACCCATGCTGTTCTTGATGATCATAGTCAAGTTATGCGGAATCCCAGAGACTTGTTCTCTCGGCGAGGGAAAGCAAGACAAAAAACTAGCTTGGATGAAAGCATTCACTCGAGCGCAAATATGATATTATTGTCAACGCTTTTCTCTTCAACTCGGTAGACATAGGAGAGCACATTGTGATTGATTTTCTTATTTATGTGAAAGATCAGTGATCAGAGATACAGATAGCAGGTCAATCGGGTCAATCTTACAATTGAGGCATCCGTTCACACCACGGCAGTCTAAGGCTAGTGAATACTTGTAAAATGCGAAGCACCAGATAAGCTAGGTTTCTGTCTAGCTTTGCCTCACCTCTGGAAAACTGATCCAAAGGGGACTGGATACCATTGGTCAATAGCTTTCATTTGACTAGAAATTTTGTATTGGCTGTCGATCTGAATTTGGGGATTATCGCCACATTAATGTTTGTATACTTGGTTTTTGCTAAAATGTATGTAGTTATAATAATTTTTTTATTACCAATGATATATTAGGGCTCAGCAGTATGGTCTTTGCTTCGTACCCAAAAGGTACCAAGTTCGACTACCTGCCTCGTTGTGTGGCTTTGAGAAAGTCACCTCGCCCTAGCTCACTTTGTGGCGCTGCACTGCGGCTGATGCCTGGGTTATTCCACTCTTCCCTTGGAATAGACCCTAAAGACAAATTTCCCCTTGCGGATGAATAAAGGGAATTTTATTTATTTATTAATTTTTTTTTCATTATATAAGGCAATAAATCGGGTTTGGACTCCATGTCACTATAACAGATGTCGTTATATTATAATTATAAGTGGTATGCACTTGATCTTTTTAAATTTATTTTCAAAGACAAATGCAGAGGCTGATAGGAATAAAGTCACTAATGAAGAAATGAAAACCTTGAAAGTGAAAGGATGCTTGGATTTACTAGTGGACTAGGATTGATCTAAAAAATGAATACGAAACAAACAAACAAAAATACTTCTAATTGCAACGGCGATGATTACTGAATTATTATTACTGTTATAGCAATAGCAATAACAGTTGTAATAGTAATAGAAATAGAGAACTTTTGATGGTTGCCACCTATACTTACACTGGTTACCATAAACGATGTTAAATGTTTTGAAGATGATGGTAGCAATACAAGGTAAAGATAGGGGTACTTTTGTAAAGACATGGTCCGAAATGAGAGGAGTAATATCACCAATGTTTTATTTTGCTACAGAGAAATTACATCAAACATATTTTCTAATCTTGCCAAAAAAAAAAAGAAGACAAATTTCTAAAAATGTTGACAAAAGGGCATTTTTTGGTGAAATTTTCCAATTGTCTTCAATGTTCTTAATGCACAAAAAAAAAGAGGGAAAAAAAAATACACATTGAAAAGTTGAAAAAAAACATGTGAAAGGAAGTGTTATGAATTTAATTGATGATCATATTTAATTTGATAAGTCTCAAATTAAATTATAAGAGATAAAGGGTAGCTCATATCATTATGTACAATGAGATCATATGAAATGCATTATCAAATAATAAATATATGGACATTTACATAGAGAATTTCACTGATTAATTCACTCATTGCCTTTAACAATGTTACATCCATTCCCCCAGCAGTTCATACGGAAACATATTTCCATTTCATACAGTACCAGTTGCCTGTTAGGCATCCTTTCTGTACTAACACCTGTGTCGAGTGAGGTAATGTATGTAAAATGCCTCACCCAAGGACACAATAACTGGACCAGAAATTTCTATGATCACTGTCAACCATCCAGTCACAGACGACATTTAACATCGCTTGATTTAAAGTGAGTGTCACAGTTATGACAGCTGTCAATCACAGTGAAATTATGACTGGGATTTGGTAGTCCACCTCACTGACGTATACCAACTTGCAGGTCTGATAACCATAATGGTATAGGACTCATTATTGTTGTGATTAAAATACAATCTAGCCAAAGTAACATAAAATATTGTCATACAACAATGACAATGTAAAATTAAGCCCATAATTCCATTCGTCATCAGCCCTGCAAATACGTAGGACAAGTCATCTCCTACCCTCTTCTAGATTACATATTTCTTCTTTGGGTTATTTATATTTATAGGTCTTAGTAAAGATGCTTGGGTGTTTGTTTTTCCTATTAGGGTTAGTTAAAGGTACTAGTGTTTTATTTTTTACCTAGAGTTAGTTGAAGGGATATTTGGGTTGTTTCCCTTGGCATGAGGACCTTTCGGAAGGCCTCCCAAAAATCCAATACAAGGGAAACAACCCAAATATTCCTTCAACTATGTTAATGGTAGTGGGAGAGGCCTTCCGAAAGCTCCTTCATCCCCAGTATTCTTGTTTTTTTATATATTGTTCTAGTAGGGGGTTTGGAGGGGGGAAACTTTTTTTTTTAAAAAGTCTCCCCCCTCCCAAACCCCCTACTGGGGAAAAAAAAAGTGGCGGAACCAGGATTCGAACCCACAACGTCGATTCTGGTAAAACTTCTAGGGCAGACGACTAAACCATTCAGCCATGACACCCACTTCGAAGTCGACGCATATTGTGTATATGTAGTAACAACTGTTTAATGTTGGTTAATTTTGTTTTTATTAAATTTTTATAGATATTTTATTAACTTTCCTTATTTCTATGTGCATTCGGAAACATTCCATATTCTGGAATGTGGATAATTGTTTAAAAGAGCGGAGTTTCAAATATGTGTCTGGGGATAATGAAATTTGGTTATCCCCAGACAGGTGTCTGGGGATAACGAATTTTCATTATCCCCAGACAGGTGTCTGGGGATAATCACAGCGAAAAAATAAAGAAATAACCAGGGGCGTGGCTCTATTGGTTCAAATGGTGCCTGGCACCACATCCATGTTTTAAAAATGGATAACAGCATTTTAAAAAATATATAAAACTGAGAAATGGTATATATCGCCTTTCATCAACAGTGCGAAACAGACTCCCTTTCTGTCACAACGCCTTCTACCCAGGCTTTTCTCCCGATTCACACAGTCCGTTGATGACTGTTAGTGACTGTGTACCATGGCTGAGCGAGTGACTGGATTTCCCCTCTCAAACGATTGCAAGGAGCAGATTTTTGCTGGCACCATATAAGGCTATTACTATAGTGTTGCCACATTGAATACCTGAGAAAATGGCTCGATTTTTTACCATCTTCACATACGAGAAAAAACCCGCCTCAGGTGCCGAGAAATTTTTGCTACAACTCTGTTGGACTGGGGAATAATAGCTAATGTTGGTCATTTACATCATAGTCATAGTATGGTAACTTCGACCATCTTTATTATTATCGAAATCACAATTATTAACAAGTTCATTTGTTTCTCTCTCTCTGTCGTGATTATTGTATATATTCATTTATTATTATTATTATTATTATTATTATCATTATCATCATCATCATCATCATCATTATTATTATTATTATTATTGCTGCAAAAATTGATATGAAGGAATGTGAACGAGTTAAGTCAAACATTTCTTGATAGTGATGCTATATGCTAAATGCATGATCTTCGCGTGAATATGCGTGTTTGACTTTGTGTGTGTGTGTGTGTGTGTGCACACGTTCATCACACCCCCCCCCCCCCACACACACACACAGAGAGAGATAGGTAGATAGATAGATAGAGAGAGAGAGAGAGAGAGAGAGAGAGAGAGGAGAGAGAGAGAGAGAGAGAGAGAGAGAGATCTTGTATGGTGTCATGTTTGATTTCCGAAGTGGAATGGGGTTGTTTCATGACGTAACTACAGTACTCTTTTAATAGGCTATGGGCTGTTTACATTCTTACGCTACTGTGAAGCGGTAAAAATGGAACAAATGCATTTAGGATTCTTAAAATCCATACTGGGGGTAAGGAAATCTACACCGTCAGCTTTCGTATATCATGAATCAAAAGTATTCCCATTAATCAATCAGCGATTAATAAGAGTAATTAAATACTGGTTTAAAATTTTAAAACTACAAGAAAACAATCCAGTCAAGATAATTTATAATAAATTATTAACACAGGCTACAGAGCATATCTCTTGTACTAACTGGGTAACTTTGCTAAGAGGAATGTTGTGTAAATATGGTTTTGGATACGTCTGGGTTAATCAATACGTTGAAAATGAGAATATGTTTTTACATACTTTCAGTCAACGCCTTAGCGATATTTTTTTACAAAAATGTAAAGAGGAGATAAGATCAACTAGCGATCATTGACTTTATAAACATTTGGACAATGACAATTCTGTACGCTATATATTCGAGATTAAAGAAAAAGTAATTCGATTCGTCATTACAAAAATTAGATTAGGTTCTCATAATTTTATGTGCGAAAGGGGGAGATGGCAGAGACCAAAAATTGATTTTCCTTCTAGGCTCTGTATAAATTGTAACTCAATTGAAGATGAGTACCACATAATCTGTGAATGCAGACGGTATAACTATTTCAGAGGAAAATATTTACCTAAGTATTTAATTGAAAAGCCCAATATGTACAAGTTTATACAATTTGTAAATAACTCCACAGGGACAGAATTGCGAAGATTTGGAATTTTTTGTCGAAGTTTTGATCGAATATGAAAAAAATGTTAGTTAGGCACCTGGTATTACTGGAGAATTAAAATACATTTGATTTGTTTTTTTTTTGTTTTTTTTTCATTGTGGTATGCATTAATGTATAAGATTATGACATATATTATTTGAATATTTAGTCTATTAGCCATAATTGAATCCTTTGAATTAACTTTTTTCTCACTGTTTGTTGTACATGTGATTTCGTAGATCAGTGTGTGTGTGTGGGTGTATGTGTGTGTATGTATGTGTGTGTGTATGTATGTGTGTGTGTATTTGTGTGGGTGGGTGCATATGTGTGTAGGAAGGGCGTGTGTGATTGTCAGTCATTATAATCGAGCATGTCTTGAGCTTGACACGCATATGAGAAATATATTAAATTAACGTATCTATATGTACAATTCTTATTTTTCGCTACTTGTAATGTATGAGTATCTTGTGACATTAGATAATGATTGGTAATCAAAAAAGATCATAGTCACTACCGTTGTTGTTGACATCATTAGTATTGTCTGTTGATGTTGATTTTCACTCTCACTGTTCATTGTTATTATTGCTATTTTTATTATGATAATGATAACGATGGTGGTAGTGATGGTGATGATGGTAGTAACGGTGGTGATAGCGTTAATGATATTATTGATTCTGTTATTATTATTGTTATTGTTGCTATTATTAGCATTATTATTAGTGGTAATAGTGGTGGTGCTAGTGGAAGTGGTGGTAGTAGTGGTGGTGGTAGTAGTAATAGCAACGGTAATGGTAGTAGTAGTGGTAGTAGTGGCAGTAGTAGTAGTAGTAGTAGTAGTAGTAGTAGTAGTAGTAGTAGTAGTAGTAGTAGTAGTAGTAGTAGTAGTGGTGGTGGTAGTAGTAGTAGTAATAGTAGTAGTAGTGGTGGTGGTGTTAGAAGTAGTAGCAGCAGCAGTCGTGGTAGCCATAGCAGGGGGGGGGGGGGTAGTAGTAGTGGTAGTAGTAGTAGTAGTGATAGTGATAGCAGGGGGGGGGATAGTAGTAGTAGTAGTAGTAGTAGTAGTAGTAGTAGTAGTAGTAGTAGTAGTAGTAGCAGAAGTAGTAATAGTCATAGTAGTAGTGGTGGTAGTAGTGTTGGTAGTGGTAGCAGTAGTGATGGTAGTAGTGGTTGTGGTAGTAGTTGTAGATGTAGTAGACGTAATAGTAGTGGTGGCTGTAGTGGTGTTAGTAGTAGTAGTGGTGGTGGTGGTAGTAGTAGTAGTAGTAGTAGTAGTAGTAGTAGTAGTAGTAGTAGATGTACTGGTGGTAGCAGTTGTGGTAGTAGTTGTAGCGGCAATAATATTACTCTTGCTGTAAGAATATTTCATGGTTATATAAATCTTATGTTAACAAATCTCATTGTATAGTGTAAAAAATCATTGTCGTCATGTCATATCTTATGTTGATCAATAAGACGTGAATTATTTGAGTTGTACCAAGGTCTAAAAAATCTATTAAATAACTAAACTATTAAGTAAATCTTTAATTGATTTTACATAATTATTACCACCATCATAATTATCATTATTTTTATTATCATTATTATTATTATTATTATTATCATTATTATCATTATTATTATTATTATTATTATTATTATTATTATCATTATTATTATTATTAATATTATTATTATTATCATTATTATTATTATTATTATTATTATCATTATTATTATTATTATTATTATTATTATTATTATTATTATTATTATTATTATTATTATTATTATTATTATTATTAATGTCATTGTTATTATTATTATTATTATTATTATTATTATTATTATTATTATTATTATTATTTTTATTATTATTATTATTACTGTTATTATCATTATTATATTCGTTGTTTGCCTTGCTTTATTATTGATTTTACTTATTTGATTTGTTGAAAAAAATATATTCTTGTATGAGTTACATTGGCAATTGCCTAAGATAAACGTTTTTTGTATTTTTTTTGGTAAGTTTTTGAAATTACCCTTTGTTCGATTGACATTCAATGTCTGCATTTTTTTTTTTTTGTATCCCTTTAGTTTTTTTAGTCATTTCCCTCAGGTCCAAACTCCAATCAATATATTCGTTCATGATTTCTATAAACAAACTATTGAAAAGATTTGCAGGGATAGAAACATCACCATGCAAATTTAATTTACAAGTATGTAAGTTTTTTTTTCTTTCTTTTATATTTACAATAGGCACTTTGATAAAATTTTCAAACTCAAATTATCTTGATTTGACTCAGTCATGGGGATGGGACTTGAAAAAACATAAAATTTGATACCTTATTTATTTCTCTACGACCTACGGTTCCAGAGTTATCTATATTTTTCTACTGAAATTTTTTGTCAACTTTACAGAGAGAATCTGTGATCTCACTGCTGCCTCAAAACCAGCATCTCGCGGCGATCGGGAAATTTTGAGTCTTGCAGTCAACATGGCCCACTTATTGTTTTCAGTAATTTTGTTTCAATTAAAAAATAAATGGCAAGTGTTAGATATCATTTTAAAGGTGAGAAAATAAGCTTTATTTTCATATAAATCATTTTCATGTATGGAAAGTATGGAAAAAAATTAAGGATAAATGAAAAGGGAAAAAAATATGAGGTTTTTGCCCTAAAAAGTGGGGTTGGTGGCGGGAAAAATAAAATAATGAGCGAGTGTCTCAATTTTGATGAAATTTGGCAGAGATATTCTTCAATTGATTGTCTATCGATGTATGAAGTATAATTAAAATGTATCCATAATTTAAAAAGTTCTTATAATTCAAAAATTTATAAATTTTTATTACATAAGTTTTCTGAGAAATACAATCAGGAATTGAGAATGAAATAC